>NW_027176495.1:2800445-3120445 GCF_023349555.1 Cebidichthys violaceus | reverse complement strand
GGCAGGCCATCGGTAAGTCTCCTTCTGTTGCATACTGAAAGATGTGGCCACAAGTGCTGGATACAAGACAATTGATACATTTTACCTTCATTTCTTAAGATTCTCTTGAGTCAACTGCTTAAAATATATCACCATTTGTTATCACTGACGTGCTGAAACGTACAAAGTCAACAAACTGACACAGTTACACAGCAGTATCTATTTAAAGTTAGCCAACATTAGCCACCACAAACTGCTGGTCATACCAGACCAAGTAAAGCTGTAGCAGCAAAACCTCTGAGTGTATTTAGCTGAGTAACGGTGCATTTATAAATTTAGAAACTGATGCAGGCTGTAAATCAAAAGCAGCACGTTTTTCATTAAGTTAAATTGTACATCTTTCTTATCTGTTTCTTTCCAGCTGACAGTTGGCCAATGAACTTCGACGATTCCAACGCACGGAAGGACTGGGGCTGGAAGCACGATTACGATCTGCCAGAGCTTGTCCAGACGATGCTTAACTTTTTTGGCGCAGAGTCGCGCATGGCTCGTGCTAACTGAGGGCTCACAATATCCGTCTGAGTATTCTTTGTACATAATGTAAAGACTCACCAAAGAGAATAGAGAAACTTGGCCTGTACATAGTCGTTCTCTCGCTTCTCTCTGTAAAATCAGAAGGGCTCTGCATGCCTGGCACAAGGCTACCGTGTCTTCAGAATGTAAAGGTCAGTGCGGGCTAGACAATCGTCTCCACTCCCGTCTTCTCTACTCCTGCTGTGCTCTTTTTCCTCGTTTTCCTGCTTGGAGATTTGTGGCGAAGAGCAGTTTGTCAGTGGAAGTTTGCCGTCAGGGATAACAACGTGGCCTGTGACAACTTGTTTGGAATGAAAAAGAAGATGACTTACATGTTGATAAATTGCGCAAAAATCTATTCAACAAACTCAGAATTTTGCCTTGTGAATTTGTTAACGTTTCCACCAGTTTTTCTTTGCAAATCGATCAGGGTTTACTTTTCTGCTAAATTTCAAAGTGTTGTCAAAATTCAGGTATTCTGGGCCTAAAGCTCCTGGGGCTAAAATCAAGTAAGTTTGTATTGAGAGGTGTACAAATACACAAGTTGTGTCCTTTGATGCACTTTAGACAGATTCATATCTTAAAGTTAGAGACAATTGAATCAGTCCAATCACTGCGGTCACTCGATCTGTAAAAATTCGTAACAATTGTTCTTCTGTTTATTCCACGTGCGATTATTTATTGTCCATTGGTGTTAAACGTGTGGGAGCTCTATCGAGTGAAACCATTTCTTAACACTGTTTTTAAGTGTTCCTGTCCACTTTGTTGGATTATTTTGACACAAAAAAGGAAATGTGACTCTGTATGCAACATTTCCGTTTGGCCACATTTGGTCATTTCTGTATGTCAACATTTTGTTTGAGAAATGCTGTAATTGGTTTCTATGTGAAATCTGTCTGTTCTTTCAATCATTCAACAAGCTTTGACAATAAAACCTTTTTCCACTCACCTCTACCCGTATCTGTTGTTGTTGTTGACGACTCCTTCACAACAAGTTCATCAAGACTGTCTTACTTAAAATTGCCGCAGGCAGCGTTGCCTCAGTTCCAGCCCTCTCGGTGGTGGAGAACATACCACGGTAAACATTTGAGTACAAAATGTCCTCACAGAGAACACTTCACTCCTGAGAAAACCAATCCGTCTGTCTTTACTACGAGAGTTTTAGATGTGCTACATTTTAAAAGAATGAATTACCTTTTGTTTGAAAGCAGTACACAGATGCCAAGTCTTGGTTGTAAGTTATGCAAGCCGTGGAGCATAAGATGGATATGACTTACAGCACTTGCATTGGAGCATGAATTTAGTTATCTTGTTGAGAATTCTGTGGCGTAAAGCTTTATATGCAGGATCACTCTCAAAGGATTTTTTTAGATTCACCTCAAATTTGCCCTTTATTGATCTATTTGTTGATTTATTGACTATTAAAAAAAAAAAAAAAAAAAAGGCCGCTTGCATTTCCAGCATTTTTGAACCGGTTGAAACCAGTCTTGTCTGATTGCACAGATGAAAAAATATGCAGAGAGATTCTGCAGGGAACAGTACGAAGGTTTGAGCTTTTGGCAAGTAAGACCTGTAATTATAATCTTTAAATAACTTTGTTTTGGTCCAACCCAAAAGTGATTCAAAGCATCATAAGACTTGAAGAAGTCTTCAAGAATTCTTGCATTTGTGGAAATTTGAGAAAACAGAGTTAAACAGAGTCAGGATCAGAAGGCTGGTGGGTTTACCGGGAGTCAGGCAAGTTAGGTAGAACAGGGGCAGGCAGGGTCGGTAACAGGAAATCTGTCCGTGAGAGAGTGCTGGAGAGTCTGGCATAGAAAACCGAAGAACAATCTGGCAGTGTGTGTCTGGGAGGCCGGAGTCTATAGGGGCTTGATTAATGATCAGAGGCAGGTGAGTGAACAGGTGAGAAGCCTTAGACTGACGAGGAGGGAGTGACTGACAAGTAGAATGAGGAGGGTGTGGAGCTGAACTGTGACACTGTGAATTGTTGTTCAGGTGCCTCCGAAATATATTGTGTTATTGTTTGAGTTAGATTAGATTACATTGTAGATTCAAATATCACGTGGACATAACAAGGCAAATAAGTTGTTTAAGTGTGTAAAATGTAAAAATGTTAAAAGTTAATTACATGTTTTAATACTGGATGTGGATGAACAGTGAGTATGATCAACAATATTTACAGTGTACATTCAAGTGTAATTAAATCTTACCCACTGCAAAGTAAGTCACACTTTAGAAATGATCATAACTTTCCTCAAACTGTCTGTTTTGGTTCATATTTTGCCCAGTGTGTGTTTAACTGATACAAATATCCAATTTATATATTTCCCTGAAATTATTTAGTAAAGACAGTAGTTAATATTGCTAGCCTACATACTGATATTTAAAACCCAGATGAGAAAAGTGTCCTCCTCAGCACATCAATAAATGCAATATACTGCAGCATTATTTTCTTCACAGCATGGGACCATAAACTGTAACCCTGAGGACAGCAATGTCCTTCACCATATGCTTGATAGCCTTTCTTCAATTTCTCTGTGTCAGTAATTGGAGCTGTTCGGTGTGACCTTGTTTGTTTTGCAGTTGTGCTGCAGAGGCAAAAGAGCACAGAGGGAGACAGACTGCCTGAGTGCCATGAGAGATTTTAATTTCAAACTGAATTAAATGTTAAGGTAGGGTGCACTTTATATTTGGTCTTAATCATGAACCACTCAGACTGAAGAGCTCAACCAAACGCTAAACAAGCTCTCGGCACTAATTGGCACCTCTTCTCTGTGGATGTGTGTCAATAAAACTGCAGGTGCGCTCTCTGGTTTGGAATGAAAAATTACAATTTACTCATCACAAATCTCAAGAAACCTTCAGAAAGTGTATGCAGGCTTTATCACACATCCTTATAAGAAGAAATGATTTCACACTCACATTCAGCAGAAGTTCTGCAAATAATATTACCTTTGTTGTCCTAAGATTTTGCAGCTTGTATAACGTGGGAAGACATAACAATGTTAACACCTCATGGAAATGGACTCTAAAGTACCTTAAACAGGATTTGCAATGGCTCCAATGTAGCCTACATCTCGAATAAAAGTTTCTGTGCCATAGGGAACAGAGTGTCTTTACACTGATGATTAGCTGCCAGTTTGAGATGGTCTTAAAGAACCTAAAGGGCCTAGAGGGAATTATGCAGGACTGAAAAATCGACATACAGCTTATAGAATTTACAGCACATATGCAAGCAAATGTAATGCATGGGCATGTTTCTGAAGGCAACACATTCCTGCATACAAATTTTGTTTTGCATGCCCGTGAATGTGACTGGACATGTGCGCCTCGCAGACGACGCTTTCAGTTGGAGGGTTGTGTGAAGAAGGTGTTTTGAAACACAAACAAAGAGGCTTGTGACGGGGTCCTTCACTCTCTACTTCTTGTTCTCTCTCTAGTAATGGGAACCTTGTCTCTTATGTAAGACAGTCTCCCTGGGTGTGCACACACGCTTGCAGGCCCGCCTTCCACCGGCCAATCGGGTGGCTTCCTCGGTCGCCTGGGCCCCCCGTGTTTTGTTCGTCATCGTGTAATAAGATTCACACAGTGTGCAGCAGCTTACGTTGGACCCGGGCAGAAAGTGAAGGACGAGACATAAAGAAGGCCGGGGGAGGGAGCTGCTGGGCAGTGGGCCAGAAACGCCATAACACTCTGTGCCACAGCTGTTATTCTACATGGAGACCTGTTGCCATGGTTATAGAGCCCAAGACCCCACCACCGCCTTCCTCTTACCCTCGAGCCTCAAGGGAAATGTAAAGGCCTACTGTATACTGTATATATCACTGCCTTACAGTTACAGGCGTTCAGTCAGCTGAGTCAGTGCAGTCTTGTGGCTTCTTTATTTCTTATCTGAGACAATGTTTCACTGGAACAGAGAAGTTGCCTCATCAAGTAGCAAAAATGTTTCCACTTATTACAGATTTTATGTTTTCAATGTCTTCTATTCATTCCTTAAGTTTTTAAAGGTTTCGCAAACCATTTAAATGACATTTGCTCTGCTCCAGTAGTCTGGAACAGGGCTGACAGTCAGAAAATCCATTTTGACTTTGAGATCATGCCCACATTTGTGAGCTCTATGATTCAATGATCCATATGCTATACATGTTGAATGACATTTTGGACCTGATCTGACTTAAACATTGGGAGTGCATAGTATTGCATTTCTGAAATCATTTGAGATCTGGACATAATGGCTGTAACATACAGAGAACTCTTTCAAGGGTAGCTGAAGAAAGAAGAAGAAAAAACAGGGCGTGTAAAGATCAGGTGCAGTGATACTGCACAGTATCATGATTCCTATTGTCAGCTCCTCTATAGCACATATTCAGGTTGACAATCTTCACTGTCGCTGATCCCTTTCAGGCTTCTGGCACAGTTACACAACCTCACCTTAATCCCATGCTTGAGGTAACTTTAACCACAGATTTGTGGTCAGATTAGAGCTTCACACTACTCAGCCTTAACCATTATAGTCTCAAACTAATGTCCGACTCTGTAACAGCAGATGTGATGATCTTGTTCACTTTAACAGGTAAAGATGTGCAATTAGGACAAGATACTGTGGCATTATCTGACCTTATATTGTGCATGTTTTAACTTTATGCTAACCATAATTATTTTTTATAAAGAGTTTAGTTTTCAAGGAGATATTTATTTAAGCTACTGTATGTTTGGAACCACTACATCTCAATTCAAAACCCCAAATAATTAAGATTAAGATCCAACAATAAGCAAATAAACTCATATTAAATATATATTATATTTATTGTTTTATTTTGAAATGTGTTGATTAGACATAAAAAGTAAAAGTGGATATGTCCATGCTCATTTAGTGTGGTGCAATATTATACAGTTTTTGCTGTAATGCAATGCCGCGATAAAAATAATCTCATCTCATAACATCTCATGTGCCACAGGAGAGGACACGTGTGTTACAGAGCTTGGATTCTAAGAATAAATCTGAACTACTAACACTGAGACACATTAATGTTTAGTTTTTGCACTTGTTTAGTCTGATCCCAATGTTTCCTTGCAGGTATCGCACATACAACTTTCTCACTCATTAATCACTTTTTAACGGAAATACATTTTTCACCTCACATGGGGACTATGGGGAAAAAACGTTTCCTTACTGACATACATTTTTGAAACTCCTTTCTAAGGCTTACCACTCCTGAAGTTGAACCAAGTCAGACGTTTTCAAAACAAACCACTTCCTGGAATTTTTTTTGCAGAAATAAATATACGCCTTGTGTCCTTAGGCACACAAGAAATGTACTGGCAACCCCATATCAAGACTGAAGTTGTTCCTTTTGATAAGGCTTAAACATTTCCCTAGAAAGCTTGTATAACCGATAAGTAGCTCAAGGACACTCACTCTTACGGTATTCAATCGTAATCAGTTAATAAACTGAAGCTGTAAGCGCTCCCGGCTCCATACTTTAACACCCAAACAGCAGCTGTAAGTGAGATCGACGCAACCACCCAGTGACTTCCTAGAAACTTGGGCTATAAAAAATAAATTGAATTGAATGACCATTTGTTGTGATATTTCTGTCAGTAGGCCTACGAGAAGCAGCTCTATGCCCAAACATGTTTGAAATGTGATCTTGTACAGATGAGGCTGAGTGCATCACATGCATCAGTGCAAACAGTATGACATTGTCTGCAAGAGCACATTAAGCAATGCTTGCTTGAGTTGGGCAACTCATAGTTTGTTTTGGGTGGAACTTGGGGACTAAATTATTGGGCTGATATCAGCTGATATAGGCTGATCCCAAATATGCCTAGTATATATTGGAAGATATTAAGTCTTTTTAAGTTAAGTTTTTTTAAATATATATTGTATCCTTGTTTCAAGGATTTTATATGTTGCGGTAGGCCTATTTGTTATATATATATATATATATATATATATATATATATATATATATATATATATATATATATATATATATATATATATATATATATATATATATATATACACAATTGTTACAATAAAGGTGAATACGAACATTCTATTTTTCAATATGATAAACTGAATATTATATTATTGGGCTGTAGTTTGGGTTCATTGAACCTGAGTGACCCACGTAACATGTTCATATGCTGTGGGTTTGTGACTGTGGCGCTCTCTGTTGGCGAAGATAACCACTTGCAGTGATACTAATATATTATATTATATATTGTTATAATAAACGACTAATTTATATGTTTTCATCCGTACAAAATACCACACACAATTAATATCTTATCACGGTATGTTTACGCAAACAACCAGCGTGCTCATGTATTCTCTTCAGGCATTTTCTGGGAACCCTACGCGACTTCCCTCAAGCTGTTTAAGGACCCCAAGATGTCCATGCTTGCTGAGCGTACGTAGATTTCTGTTAGACTTTTGACGGATATTTCCCCTTTTCTTTAAAAATAATAATATGTATCTTTGTGTTTTGTGTTCCACTGCTACCCACAGTGGAGAGGCTTTGTTCTGAAAGTATTCTGTATGCCGTACTCAAACTATTCGAGTAGCTAACATTAGCATTAGCATTACTTCATCAGTCTGTGTAAACCAACACGTGTTTCTGCAGTAACTTGTCAGTTAGCTGAGTTTAGCTGTGTTGTCCTTCATGGCCGAGTATTTGTATTAATCGCTTTCTTTCTATTAAACGTGTTGAAAGCGATGGCAGGTTGTTTTCTCATAGTGTGGTGTAAAGTCATGCTTCTTCCCTGACTGTTGTCAACCATTGTGTTAATCTGTAACTCGCATGCATATGACACCTCTATATGACGTATGCCTTGTAAGATCAGACTACTAAAAGGTTTTTAAATATGTGAGCGGTGCATTTGATACAGGGCAGTCTCACCGCTGCACCGGGATAGGGCTACTATCTGATGTCTATCCGTTAACAGAAACCGACTATACAGCGCGTATGCACGCGTTACTCGTCCTCTCTTGAATCTACACAGTAACAAGTTGTGCGCGTGTGCTCAAGGTGGTCAGCGTCTCATCTGAGTTGCTCGTGCTGCTCGTTCATGTCATGTTTTGTTGGATGGCTGTTATGTAATGATGCTGCTGCTCTCTTCCAGCCCGGAAGAAGCAGAAGTGGTCCGTGGACCCGAGGAACAGCACCTGGAGTAAAGATGACTCCAAATTCGGCCAGAAGCTGATGGAGCGAATGGGCTGGTCCAAGGGCAAGGTGAGATGGAGTCTCTTGTTGGATCATCTGTGGTGATCTCTTAAGATGTTTGACAATGAATTGATCAGTTGATGATGCATGTAATGTCTCTTTTCTCATCAAGGGCCTGGGCAGAAGTGAACAAGGCAACACTGACCATATCAAAGTTAAAGTTAAAAACAACCACTATGGTCTTGGAACCAGTGCCAGCTCTGAGGTAAGCACATTTAACACTTTTAGATGCAGTAATTAAATTTAATATTTTTCTTGCTCTGTTAGTTTTTCACCATTTTCATAAAGGGAGTTTTTGGCAAACTGTCAGCTGAGTGTAGAAGGTCCATATTTATATCTCTCAGGACCTTTGTCTTAAAAGCTGTAAGGATATGTTATTGTCAAGCCGATTTCTGTTGTGTTGAGATCTGTTGTTTTCACAGGATAACTGGATCGCACACCAAGACGATTTCAACGAGCTTCTTGCTCAGCTGAACAACTGCCATGGACAAAACAGCAGCGCTGGTATGTACGAACGGCGGCGTTGAGATGGAAAACGTGCGCCGCTGTTCACAAACGGGCTGAGAATGTATTTGTGATGGTCAACTTCATGGGATGTTACTAACCAAACAGTGTCTCTTGTTCTTCACAAATCAGTTATACCTGTGACATTAAAGAAAATGTGTTAATTGATTTTAGTATTAAGACAAAAACAAGGTCCTTATGGGTTTGTGCCCCTTGCCACGTCATAGCTCACATTTCTATCTATATGCATTTGTTACATTTTGTTTGACAAAGTTAAGAAAGCCATGTTTAAACCATGATGTTGCCTTACACATACAAGGATGATCCCAGTCTCCTCCACAAAGTGAGGCACTCAGCTTATTAATTAAACAATGGCATCAAATCGGTACTCTTTATCGGCCTATACCCAAAGCCCAGATATCTGTTTGGGTATCAGGACTGAAAAAGTCACATCAGTGCTTCCCTGATGTAAGTTACTATTATTGATCATATCTGGCCAAACATATTGTAATTTCATATGTATTTGTGGTTGGATTTATTTTTCTCTGTATTTTGTGGTTGGTAATCTAGGAATAGGCCATGCACTTAATGTGTGTCACTTATCACTCACACTGGTACTACATGATGTGTATACTTGATGTTAGTGGTAACCCTCCCGCTGTGGCTCCGTATCAAACTACATGACTTCATAGTGCAGCTATTTGTGTGTGTTCCATGTATTGGACAGTAGAGGGTGCTGCAGTGCAACATTTAGGAGGGAAAACATTTCAATACCTGCTGTCATACAATGAACGTCTTCATTATCACTTCTGGGAGACGAAGCACTTTACTGTTTTATGAATTGGTAAAGAAATGCAATGGTCATCTTAAAATTGTAACTTCTGGTAACTATAGTATTCTTGTATTTTTTTTTTCATTCTCTATAGAACCTCCAGCACCAGAGGAACCCAAAGGCTTCAGCTTAGAAGAGAAGTCCAAGACCTCCAAAAAGAGGGTCCATTACATGAAGTTCACTAAAGGTGAGTTCATCTTTACAGCAGCAGATAGAGATCAAAGGATGCAGTTTGTGCACACACTGTTCTTTTCTTATTCTCAACAGTCATTACGGTGATTATCTGAAAAGATATTTCTGTAGTATCATGAAACAGACTCTGGATCAAGTGTTCATCACATAGGAAAAAGTCTGCCCTGAAAATGTCTTTGTGTTTTAGATAAAATAGTTTCCGGGCGACCGTCTACTGAATTAAGCCTGGCACCTTTTTTCTAAGCAACTACTAAAGTGTGTGCCTCTACTTTTTTTAGTTTTCCACTTTCCATACAATCCACCCACCCAGACAGACGGACAGAACGCCTCGTTAACCATTCCTTCAGCCATGTGCACTTGGCTCAGACCACAGATGCTGATCAGAGCCCTGTCAGGCTGTGCTGGGTCACTTGGCCCGGTCAGTGCTCGGGGAGGTTATTAATAACTCTTCCTTCTACTTTCATTACTCCTTTACAACCCAGGAAGCCAAATTTGCTGGTCAAGGCCAGTGCACTGATAGGCACGAGGAGGAATTTGGTGTTCAGGACCACTGGAGACTGAAATGAATAACCACTAACTCATAGTTTACTGCTGAGCTGCTTTTGCTTAAGCATGGGGCATAGTTGAGTGATTACGGTATTAATTAGTAATGAGGTTTTGATGTTGAACTTGCAAACTTTGCAATACTAAGCTGATATTAATGTAAGTTATTTTTATTGCAGTAATTCTACAAGTCCTTTTTGCAAAAAAGTAGTGCAAGCTGATCAAATATCAACATGTGTTAAAGTAATTACTCTATAATCTTTTGTGTTAGCGGTTTAGCTGTACCTCATCTGATCAGCATACATGGGAAAACAAAATCTCAACTTTTGCCTCACCTGGAAGAGCTTTTTATATTTTACGTCATTCAATAGCAACTTCCTGTTTCCTGTTTGGGGCATCTGGCATGTCCATTTACTGGCCCCCCAGAAACAACACCTCCCAGAGGCTGTGTGACCCATTAGATGACCCGGCCAGATAAACTGTGGCCTCCGTCTCTTCCCCAGACCCTCTCACCCTGTTTTTGTGATCTCAATTTGGCAGGGGCCAGAAAAAGACTTGGTCCCTGGTGGATTGGATCCACCATACGCACTTAAGACATGAGGCACCGATATTAATGGTGTGATGATTTTCCTCCGGATGTTCTCTTTTCTGCCCCAACTCTCTATACATGCAATAGTCATACAACTCGTTCTGACAGTCAATGAGCAACTAAGGTGTTTTTGTTAATGATGTCAGATCGAGGAACGATGAGCATGATGTTATTAGCTTATTAAATCTATATCCACCCCAAAACGGCCCCAATGACCCCATGAAAAGCACTGAAAACAAACCCTCGGATGCTTTTTAACATTTTGAAAGCCACATTTGTCTGTTTATGACATGACATTTGTGTTGACTGTGAACGTGGGCCTCTTTTATCGTCTTTGCACTAGGATACACTCGTACTCCCACCTGTCATCAACTAACTAAGTCTGATCCCGCAGGTCGTTAGATTCTGATTTATTTGAGGAGATCCCTTCCACTATCACCACCAGCCGTTTATAGATGTGGGGGGGGGGGTAGCAGGTAGCACCTGACGCGGCTAATGTTTGTTACATTAAGACATTGGAGATCCACTCTCTTTAGTATCTTGTTTTTTTTCTCAGACTTTCAGAAAGCAGTTTGGGGGAAATGCAGGTGGGAATGTTTTCGCTGGAATGTAATCCTGAGCCGGTGTGTTGCTCTGTAGGCATTAGACACGTCGATGGCAACTTGACACCACTTTAACTTGTCTCTACTCAAAAGAGGCGGCAGCTGTTGTCATGCAACAGAAGGGACGCTGGCATTACTTGTTTGTCCATAAACGATTCATAACTTGATTGGGAACTTGAGAGTTGAGTGTTACGCCTGCATTAAGTGGTGACAGGCATAAACTGTCACTCCAGTCTTTTTTTTATTTTAAATGGATGTCTTTATGTAGGACATATTTATGGTCCTCTCACACTTATATTAGACTGCTACATGAAGTATTTTATGAATAGATTTTGATCTTTCTTTCTATTCATCTGCTGTTAGTATTGCCTTATTATTGTGTCCAACTTGTAGTCTGGATCAGCTTGGGAAACCAAAAAGTTACCTGGCAACATATAACCAGCCACGCCTGTTTGCATGCCTCCACTGCCTGCTCTGATGCCGGCTCCCCTCCCTGTGAAGCGGTTGCCAAGTGAAGGCTTGGTTGTAGATTTAATGTTGCTACGCTTGTTACATGAGAAGTTGAAAAAGTCAGAGATCTGGCAAAGGTCAAGCATGGAATCTACCATTTAAGAACCGGATTTTATGTCCATGTCTATAACGGGGTACTAAATTCAATGCATTGCTTCTTTAATACTAGTCTTGTCATTTATTAGTTGATCGCTTCATTTTATTATGAAGTCTGTAAAAACATTGATGGAAAGAATGAAGTTGTGGCTTCAGAAGCACCTTCCTAACATCTCCCTCTCCGTAGCAGCGCAGGCCTCCTCCTTACTCTCTCCTGCTTTTTATTGATATCCTGTTCAGGCTGGTTCCCTCACTGCCAGCGCTGACGATTGATGGCCTTTGTTTGTGGGGAAAGGCACCAAAATCTCCGCTGCTTAGGTCCGGGACCCGCAGCATAAACCAGTAACCCAGTTTTAATTGCTACCTCCATCTATCATCTGTCACGGCTAGCGAGGGGGGTTGATGCAGAATTTAACTACAGCTCTCCATCCGGTGCTCCGTGGGCTTGGCTTTATCGCAGTCTTGGGGCTTTTAACAAAACAAATGTTTGCGTTTCAGCCATTATGAGTCGGTGAACTAAAAAGTTTTGAGAAAGCATGACAGACCAAATACACCACAGCATAACACCGAGCTGAGGAGCTGAGGGCTTTTTTGTATTTGTCAAATTAGTGTATTTCTTTGTAGAGCCGCAGCGATCTGCTGGTCTGGTTTGGCTAGTTATCTGTACTGACAGTTGTTGCCGTTTCAACTGTACCCTTGGAAACCAGCATGTATTCACTAACACTTTCCATTGCACGACAGCAACACGCATGCTTCATCCTGCGTCATGGCTTTCAGCCACCGTTTGAACGTTTCAGCTCCTTTTTTGTCAGAACGTTGTTATTTGCACTTTCACCTGAAAGCCTGAGGATTTTGACAGGTACTTCCTCATCCAAACAGCAGAAAGGTCAGGTTGGGCATCATTTTACATTCGACCTGAGTTCACTAGATGACAAACACCACAGTCCCCCCCCCCCCCCCCCCCATTTATTTTAGTTCTCAACATACTTTCTTGGTTTAACTTCTTAGACCTGCATGTGCAGTGACTTTCAAAGCCAAGAGTAGGGGAGATAGAGGTTTAAAAGCAATAAATAACCAAATGTTATCAGAGCCCCGCTGAAGGAAGAGGATGCAGCTGTACGAACAGGACCTGGGCTTGAGACAGGCGACTGTGTGCTCCAGGAGTCTTTGAGGCCTGGCTTGAAAATGGGAATCCGGAGGCGTGGCGTGGCAGACCTTGTCTTTGGTTTATTTTTCTTTGCCATTTTATCCCTGGAGCAGAAGTAAACCATGCAAACCTCTCCTTTCTTTGCTCAGGATACCACCTCCCCCTACCTGC
Source organism: Cebidichthys violaceus (assembly GCF_023349555.1). Lineage (NCBI taxonomy): Eukaryota > Metazoa > Chordata > Actinopteri > Perciformes > Stichaeidae > Cebidichthys > Cebidichthys violaceus. Next base: position 3,107,472 of record NW_027176495.1, on the reverse strand, counting down.
TACCCCCAACACACATACACAGACACACAACATACTCATTCTTTCATCTGCAACCATTATGGGTTGCCCGGGTTAAAAACGTTGCCCTTTAGATTTATTCATTTTAGATTTATTTATTGTGTGTGTGTGTGTGAGAAATGTGATTGTTTAGATCACCTTTTGGTGTATTCGCAAAAGTAGAAACCATTAGTTTATGCCAGTAATATTAACATTTCTTGTTTTGTTCATTGGCAGGTTCTGTGACTTTTTATCTTGTTTAAATTAGTCTTTTTCTATGTGCCTTAACAAGAGAATCCAAAAACGTATTAACATATTTTTAAGTTGCTGTATGATTTTGAAATATGTTTGTTTTATCCCTATTTAGGAAAAGACCTGTCCTCCCGTAGTGAAACGGACCTTAACTGCATCTTTGGGAAGAGAGGAAGACCTGCCAATCAACAAGAGCAGGTAAAAGGCATCGAGATCTGTTACCTTATCCACAATTAGATAAAACATTTCACTTGCCTTAAAGTTGAATTTGGGCAGTAATTTTCCTAATTTCCATCAAAAATGTTGTTTATTTTAATAGAAAACTTGCAAACAAAGGCAAATAAATAAAAAAGATATATCTTAATTGGTTTCATTTCTGTAAATAAAACAACTTACAAAACACACTTATCCAAACAATCCAGCATGAAATATGCTCATGCAGAAACACAAAAGGAAGCAAACTGTAAACAACATCAAACAATCAAGTGTGATTCATGTAGTTAAAGCATGACTCATGATATGAAACAAATCTAAACGTTTAAATCATTTTGGAACCATATTTCCAATATGTCTTTCAGTCTATAATCAGACACACTTGTGTATTAATTATGTCCAAAATAGACAATATGGTCATGACTAATGACTGTAATATGACAATAATACGAGGATTTTTAAAGGTACAAATGACTCTTTCTGCAGTGAACCAGTGATTTTGTAAACTGAGAGGCCTGTGGTGTCTAGTGTGAACTGGGGGAGGAGATAGCATACATCTAGCCAGCTAGCTCCAGCTTATTTGCCTCTGTCTTGGTAATTAAGGGTGACCACTGGTGCTGATGCCTCAATCATCGCTGCAGTATCATGTGGTCCATGTGCTTCTGCAGGGCCCAGCTCCTGAACAGCCTGTGGCCCTAGATTAGCCATGTCACATCGTGCAGCTTTAACACCGCCAACAGGCCACCGATGGCGGCAAGAGGACCTAAATCCAGTTAAGGGATTTGCACTCTTACCCCCTACTCCTCTCTCCGCAATCCCTCTCTTCTCTACTTCTATGTCTTGGAGCGTTCACATCAGGTAACTCTAATGCCAGAGGGCATTATTAAAGGCAAATCAAAAATTGGGATGAGGTGTGCGGAAATCTGAAATGATGACGCTTGCAAAAAAAGTTCTCTTTTTGCTTTTGGCGTTGGGTCACTTCAAAGCGCTCAAGCTTTTTGAAACGTAGCTTAGAGGCTCAGACAGATGCAAGTTACATTTCATGCGCAGGAAGTTCCTTTGGCTTACTAAACAAAACCTCACTTGTTATTGAATTAACTTAAATTAAGTTCAGTCTGTTCCATTTGTTATGGTCTTTATTTAGCTGCCTTGAAATAAAAAAACAGAGCTTGAGTTATTAGAAATGAAATGTATGTATCTGCTAATGGACCGAAGGCACAGTTGAATTTATTTATATATACTGACAATTAATCACATAAGTATTCGCATTAAATCGCAATATAGTCCCACCAGTAAGATTTGTAAATACTCTTTCACATATTAGATGGTTTGAGTGCAAACAGATGGGACTTTTTTCTGACTTAGCATGAAAATACACTGTGGGATTATTATTACAAAGACATGAGAATTGACGCAAGCAGAACTGCTATGTATTTGTTATGATTTAATGAATCTTCATTTTATATAGCTGGTATATAAAAGTTCTGCTGACTCCATACAGAGCCAGCAGGACAAAGACAAATGAAGCTTTTGTACGCAGAGACACAGAAAAGCCTCTCGCTGGCTTCCTCCGTTTATCTCAAGCAGTTGGCTTGAAGAAATTGGCATCTTAAAATCCATAAATTGCACGAGAAAAACCTTTTCTATTCCCGCGCAGGTGCCGAGCCATAACATCACAATGGCTGCTGCTCCCTTTGCTGATTAACATTGGAAATGCAAGCAATATACACCACCATTTTCTCCCTAATCGTTTGGTTATGGGTTGTTATTTTTCAGCCAGGAGGGACACCATTGACCATATCGAAAACACTGAACACAATTACAATGGCATCCCATGAGGCCTTGTGTTGAAGCCCAGCAACGTCTGAGGTTGCTGGGAAGAGGTAAAGAGGGTGATGGACCAATCAAGCTCTAGGCATTGTCCAGAATCTCCTGCGAGTGTCCGCGACACTGCCAGTGACCCTCAGTGCACCCTGGTCTGTGTAACAGTACTCAGCGTTACTGTTACAGCACAAAGAACGCTCCCCAATATACATACTCAAGAGTTGTATTCTTATTAAGTAGTGACTACATCAACATTAAGGGAGCTGATTTAGTGGTGAAATGGATTGGCAGGGGTTTGCGCCAGTCGCATTATCGCATATCTGCATCCCGACAAGGTGAGGCCAGGACCGAATCTGGATCGGCTTCTCCTTCCCGCTCATGAATCTCCCAGCTCCTCACCCACCACCCACGGCTGTCTCTGCAGCCTCCCTTCCACCAGTCCCACACTGCTGGGTTTTCCTTCCTCCGCAGTGATGTGCTTCCTGCTTGCCTCTTATCGCTGCTCACAACGCTCTCTGAAATGCAGACAGACAGACGCGCACACACTCGGCTGTCCCACATGCCTCTGTTCATCAAAGGCCGGATTGGATGTGTTGAAAAGACCAAATGAGCACACGGGGCCGATTATTAAGCCCCTTATATTAATTGGTCCGATGCAGTCAGTCACTAAGTTTCCTTCACTATTGTGTTTCAACTGAGCTGCTGTCTTTAAAATATAAATAAATATTGTTTTGGTGTAAACCTTCCGCCTGACAGTAGAGCTGTATGTTAGGTTACAATTCCCCCTTCTAATTTTAAAGATAAGTTTTACATTTGTGACATTTCCCACATTAATGTGTTTTATATAAGGATGTCTTTTACAGTTTTTGGAGAGCTTTTTGATATTCTTTAAATAACTATAGATGCACTTGGATGCATGAATGTGATATAAAATGTACAACTCCTCAATATGCTTTAAAAAACATCTGATCCAAGAATAATTTAAAATTCCTAAGCAAGCATGTTGATGTCAACTTTGAATAATACACTAATCGATGATAGAAACACATTTCGTTATTAGAGCGTAAAGCTGCAAGTATTAAAAGCATACTAAACATAGTACTTTATTAGATACACCTGTACAAGCTGATGCAATCCAATACCGTTCTGTCATAAAATCTACTTTTACGATGCATTATTCAGTTTGTTTCCCACCTTTTAATATAATACAGTCCGGTATAACACCACAACTATTACATCAGTTATAAACATATAATTGAATATAGATATTACCGACAAATTGATTGTTAGCTACAAACAATGATCTACAGGACAAATGGATGACCACCATTTCACCCACAACCTCATTCCACCATACGGTGCAGCCACTTGAAAATGTGTGCTTAAAACCATTATTTACACTCCCTAACCAGTGAGGGTTATCAAGCGGTGGTGGAGCACCTGTCCATCTACACGGCTCTCTGTTATCCATCACCCGTCCCACGCTTGCAAGCCCCCTCCATCTCCTGCCTCCTCTTGTGCCCCTCAACACAATTACTCACAGCATGACAAACGACAGGCTCTCTCTGCCGAGATATCAAAAAGCCCCGGCCACTTCTAAATGAAGGCACTTTGGCAGCCCTGTGCTCCCCGTGCTTATCGGCGGACGTGCAGTGCCCCTGGCCGTCCTGCGTCCCCCCTCTCTTTCCTCCACCGTCTCCACCACCGTGCCCTCCTCAGGGGGTTTAGTTAGGGGAGCCACATGGAGGGCCAGCCCGGCTTGATTTATCTCCCTTGCCCCTCTGCCCGACCACTCAGGCAGGCCGAAAGAGCCGACGAGGCTCCAACGGGCCTCGGCTCGAAAGCCCGGCATTAGCTGAAATAAACCATTCTGCCGCCCAGTGAAAAATGTCCTCTGATTGGCTAATTAATCAGTCAAAGGGGAGCGACGCGGCTTGTGACTTGAGGGACCCAAGCGGGCGACCGCAGAGGGCCTGCTGATAAATAGACTCCCCGCCGATTCATATATCAACAAAAGTTAGTCATTTTTTAAAGCCGCCAGCTCAGATGAAAGGGGAAACTAGCCATAGTTTTATTTTTCTACCTATATTTGCTTCTACATTTCCTTTTTCTGGGGGGTGGGGGTGTTTTGAAAAAGATAAAATTCCCTTTTCTTACTTTTAAAGCCGTTAAAAAAAGTATATGACTATAAAATGCCATAATTTAGATTTTGACTTTGTCATTGAAATAAATGTCAGAGAAAATTTAAATCAGTATTTCAGGTTTTTCATTTAGTCTTCCAGATACTGATTTTGTGATAAATCCCCAGCATGATTTGTAAAATAATTTTACTGTAGCTTAATGCAATCAGCAAAATTACATTTTCAGTTTACGATTCATTTTTATTAAGTGCAGTAAAAAAATAAATATAAATTTCCGTAATTTTACGGTGATGTTATAAACGATCGATCATGTTGTTAGTTCTGTACTCCTTAAATATGTCAGGGAAGAGAAATGCTTGATGATCTGGTACAAGGCTTGTTTTGACGTCTGAACCCTCCAGTCAGACATTCGGTGCGGCTCACCCCGCTCTCGGGTCAGCATGACCTTAGCGGCCTCTCCCACTCCCACTCGTGTTCAGGCACAAAGGGCCGAGGATCAGGCCTCATCGGGTGGCACCTGTTGCGAGTTTTCCCTGCCTACGCGTCGTCCGCATGAAGGATCGCACGTCAGCGGGGGCTCCCCCGATACCACCGTCTTAAGGAATATGGGGCGGCGGCGGCGCACGGTTCGGGGGCTCGAGCGTTTGGCAGATGTGTCGGCAAGGAGCCAGGGAGCCGATGGGCGGAGTCGAGCAGTGAAACTCTGCTGACAGCGCAGAGGCAAAATGTCTTCACTGAAAGAAATTGTCTTCAACTCGGGTTTCGTGGGTTTCGCAGGTTACTGCTTAGGGCTGTAGTGAGATAGTGTTGAATTATTATTATCAACATTATTAATAACTGGACTGGGTGTTGTAGATGAGGCATACGATTGTTCCATTAACATATCTTTAGTTGCTATCATTTAAGACTAAGACATCAGCTTTATTGCAGATGATTTTCTTCTGTTATTTTAAATCTCTAAATTTGCATCAAGCTGTTATATTGACTTATATCCTTGGTCAACACTAACAGTATGTTTTTGCTATACATTAACTGGGTTATTCTTTATTCACTTTATTCTTTATTTTACTTTACTTATTTGCTGAGTTCAGCATTGAATAATCAACAGTATAAATAGAAACAGCAGAGATTTTCTGTTTGGCTCAGTTGCCCATCAAGCTCATAATAAATCTGTTGAAAGGGGTTGCCGGTGTAAACGTGTGTTTATTGTTGCGTTGTGGTTGGCGCGGTTTGAATGGACCAGTGCACTCATGCAGGCTGAATGCTTTATTGTGAAACTGAAGAGCTCTAATTCATTCTCAGATAACATCTAATTGCTTCAAGAAAAAAGCGTTCCCTTTCTTGAGCGTGTTTGTTGACGGGCCCTTTTGCTTCTACCGCCGAAAATATCAAGACCCGCCAAGCGACTCCACCCCCTTGCTGCAAAGACACACACATACACACATTTACCACCTACCTCCCTGGCAGTTCTGTGGACTGCTCCCTCCTGGCATGCCAGCTCGCTGACACTTACAGATTAGCGCAGGAGAAAAAAGGAAAAGAGGGCGTCTGTCTCTTAGTTACGGGCCTAAGCTAGAATACATGGGGCCGGGGTAATTACCGCCTGGAGAAGCTAACCGCCCAAAGATTTCCAGCCCTCTCGGCTGTTTACAGCCCGCCGACTACCATTTAATCACTGACTCTTTAATCTAATAAATCACAGCTGGGGAAAATAATCACGGTATCTTCCCTCTCCGGGGTTGGGGTGGGGGTTCCTCGTGCACTTGAGGGCGGCATTGTCGGCAAGCGTTTGCAATGTTGAACAAGCACAGGGCAGTCACGCTGCATGCATAATGTTGTCTTCATTTGTTACTTATGATAAACGTTCTCGCACCGGGCACAAAGTGCAATTTTTCAAAGCCCATTTTTTTGTGTTTTGCCTTAACTACACACAGAAAGTATGCCTTTAGCAAAAGTACAGCTTTGTGCAAAGCTTCCATGTGTGGCGTTTAATGTACTCTACATCATTTTATAGTTTTTAACTTTGTTACTTTGTGAAAATTGTATTTCTTCAGAAAACAAAGTCAAATATTAGGATCACATTGGGGGCAGTGACATTATTTCAAAAAGTATTGATGTTTGCTCATTTACCAGAGAATAGGGCAGCCACCTGTTTGTCTGTCCGCCCACATCAGGCCCATGAAGGATGGGCTGCTGAACTTGTGTGCTCATCAGGGAGAGACAGCTGGCTAATCAGGGCCTGATCCATAGACCTTGAGTATCGCCAAATTTATTATTGTGGCAGGACAATGAGGGCACACTCATGCAATTACAGTCCCAACCAATATTGGCTAGAAAATATTGAAGGAAAAAAAAACCGGCAAAGTAATGCAAACGGGCAGTTTTTAAGAAAATAAACAGGCGACTGCAGCTTTGTCAAATGCTAATTAAGATGTGAGCCCGAAGGTGACTTAATACCTTTTGGAAAGCTAATTAGTAAGACATATTCAGTTTTTTTTTTTTTTATAACTTTTAGTAAATCTATAGGAGTGAACTTCTCAACCTTGCTTTTGAATCTTCTTCAGTTTTACACTATTGCGTCATACTTTTTTTCTGACTGATTGACAATGTACTATATAACTAATAATATATAACTAATAATATAACCATTCTGAATGATTTCTCTAATATTTTTAAACCTCATTCCAATACTTTTAAGCAACCACATTCACTAGTTTTATTGTACAGCGGGGAAACACAGCGGCCAAAATACCAATGTTGTGCACACAATTTTACAAAACTTCCGTTCATGAAATTGGAGGCAATTATTAATTGCTAAATTGGCAATGCCTGGAATTAGATAACAGATAATATATCCACACAGGCGCTCATCTATCTACAGATGAGGAAATAACTAATGGGCAATATTTTCTAAATGTAGAGCCGTTGAGCTCTCACAGGAAACTGATTTATAGGACTCCTTTCATGTATTCTAGTACTTAATTGTGCCCTCTGAAGCTGAACAATGTAGGGGAAGGATTAATAGACCTTTACTCTGTATTAGCAAAGTTTTAAAGGCCTTGTATTGGGATTGAGGGCTAAGAATATCTCTAAAAATATTGGTTCTGGAATTCTATTCTCTTTAGACATTATATAGCTTTACTTGCTACATAAATGTGTCAGATCTAGTGAAAGTCAATTAAAGTTGTTTACTGATCTCGTTAAGTCAAAAAAAGTTTCACATGCACTCTAGTGAACCTTTTCTACCATCCCTCTGCTGGCTTGATTGACTCTCCTCCTGAATATGTTGGCCTCGGTATCTCGGTACCTTGGCACATGTCTTACCATTGGCGCTCCGTCGGCTACATTAGCAGGGACAGATAGAACTGGAGTGTCTTGAAGGAGGCGGCCTGGTGAATGTCTTCCCACCCTCTCCTTTTCTCTGGGACCCTCTACGGGCCCTCCCTGTGTTCCCTGCCCAGCCCCAGCCCCCGCCAGGGGAGAGAGTGGAGCAGGAAGGGCCCGATAGCCAGCCAGACCGCTCCTCTGCCGAAGGAGCCTTATCTCAGAACTGCACACAGCGCACTGAGCGCATCCTTTTCCTGGGGTTCTGGGTCTGGGAGGAGGAGGAGGAGGAGGAGGAGTAGACACGGCTGGATATAGGTGTGTTCTCCAACCCCACTGTGTTATAGCCTGGGACTACCTTTTCAATCATTCTTCTCTAGTTCCAGCAATTATGTAAACTCATAAATTATATTTGGTTGTGTCTTCAACAAATCCCATTGGAAATAAACTTTGCTCTTCAGAATTTGGTGTAGCATTGAAATAGTAAAACAACTTATGTTGTAAACCACTATGGTGTAAAAGTTTTACTTGTCCACTATGCATTGTATGTTGAAGTATATTCTGTCGTGGGTCAGTTCAATGAGTAAAAATAGTAACTGACAAACTTAATATAGAAATGGATGCAAACCTCTGCATTAAGTTACCAATGACTAAAACTAAAGACATTCTGTATTTGCTTTATGCAATAATTGACTGGCCATTGACAATTCAGGAAAGTAAATTAGTAAAGCCGCCATTTTAAATTTATTTAATATTATTTATGATTATTTATTATCATTAAATATTTCTTAATAAATACATTAAAAATACTGAATGGCTGTTCTCTGGGTGGCTGTGCATGAGAGCGTGTTGTTTGCGTGTTTGTATGTTTGCGTGTTTGTGTGCTGTTTGTGTGTTTGTGTGCTGTTTGCGCGTTGTGCTTACTTCATAGGCTTAGCCGTAGTCTACTATGTCGCTACTGTTGGAGCTGTTGAACGATAGATAGATTGTTTTGAGCATCTCAACCCTCACCAAACGAAATGATCAGAATTTGATCTCATCGGTCTGATAACATTTGGAAAGTCGAAAATTAACAATTTAATTATTTTATCACCATTTAAGTCGGCATAGGGCTAAACCAGAAGTTAGTCGGATATCTAATTTGATATACTTATTAATTGTTATTTATTCATTCAAATTTGGCCGGATTGTTGATAAATATTTTTCTGTGGCGTGACAAACTCGGAACACTTATTTTTACTTTACCCGGACTTAAAGGAATTTATGTGGAGCAATAAATAAACACATTTTGTTATATATATATATATATATATATATATATATATATATATATATATATATATATATATAGACTGCTGTGCTTCCATTTTGGGATGATATCATAATTTCATAAAATGGCTTTTTGTGATTGCTGTATTTTGTGACTATTGTGTTGTACTGTTTTTTGTTTTATCAGGAGAGATTTATTCTGATCTGACGGTTTTGTCTCATGCCTGCTGTATAGTATAGTATAGTATAATTATACTATACTATATATAGCATAATTTCAGTATAATTTCGGTATGGCACTCACACAGAAATGGAGAATGACAATAACCGCTTAGAGAAAATAACACATACCTGGAAATAGGGAAAGAAGATGTCAAACATTACTGCCGAGTTGTTTCTTAGTAACATGTTGCCCTCAGCGCTCACCAACAACAATCTCCAGGGCTGCCAGTAATGCTGACTGCATCTGGTTTATGTCCCTACTGTACGTCTGTGTGTCCTGTCGGATCAGGCTCTAATGGAGATCCCCAGGCAGAGAGGACATAGGACCGAGTTCCTGCTACTTGCCCTGATGAAGGCGTTTCTCTCAGTCACTCTCCCCCTTTTCTTTTTTTTTTTTCCCTCGCTCATTCACCCTCTCCCTCTCGAGAGTAATTTCACAGGCAGTTCTAAAGTGGCCCCCAGCCATCTTCCCTAATCCCAGTTACATGTTGTTTGGCGCTGTCAGCTCTAAGCCACATCTCGTCTCTCCCTAGCAGAGAGGATGCCATTGTGCGGTAACGGGGAGTATAGATTTTCTCTGGGAAGTTGGAAAGTTTTGTGTAATGGCACCTCACTTGAAGGGCCTCATCCCCCTTGTTAGAAGTTGGGGTTCTTTCTGGTCTAGGTCTGAGGTGGAGGAAAACTTTGAACACCTGCCTTGTCATTTAGCCTCAATCATATGTTCATGACTGTGAGGCCATTATATTGAGATGGAATACAGTCTGTAGAATAACTCAAGGGTTACTCAAGTATTCTTATACTTTGTCACATCATGATGTTACATGCATCATTTATAGCCTTAAAAAAGTATTGAATGAGGGGTATATTTGCAGAGTAATCATTTCTTACCATATTAATTATATTATGGTAAAAAAACAACAGTTTTTTTCCCTTATGGAAGTATATTGACAAAGAGCCTAGTAGTGGATTAAGACAAATAGCTTGTCTGGTTTCACTGAAGTCCCGTAGTTTGCCACTTTTGATAATCCTAAAAAAAACAAATATATTTACAGTAAACGAGGAAGAAACGTCACTCCACATTTCAGTTTCTTTAGGTCCCACAAGACCTGTTCGTATTTACACCCACATTGTTTCACCAGCCCATCGGTTAGCTTGTCCGTCTCGATCGGTGTCGGGGGTCAACGTAGTGTAATCTGAATGTAAAAGCTTAACGACCAAACCACGAGGTGACTCGACATAAAACAGTGTTTTCAATTCATCTCTAATCTGCAGGGTTTGAAAAATGCCGTCCGCTTCACAAACTCCGAGGCAATACACAGAGCGGCAGCATTGTTTAGTGCGACTCTCAGGAGGAGCTCCTGTATTCTTCTGGACAAATCATTATGCATTGAGTAGGCCATTAGGAAAATGAAGACAAATGGGTCGCAGGGGTGAAGTGACAAATCGTTCCGGCTGTAGAGTTAAAAATGTAGACTGTTGTACCTCTCGGCTGAAAAGTGTTTTAATAATGCAGCCTAAAGGCTGGACAGACCGACTCAGAGTGTAGACGCTCTTTCCTCCTTTTTAACAACTACTGTTTTTTGGCAAAGGGTTCAAATGTTTCTAAACCATGTGAAATGATTTCCTTAAGTGGAATGCATTTCATTTGATGTTGAAGCAGTTCTGTAATGTCACAATGTGAACAGAAAAAACAACCTTGTACACTGTCAACACTTATGGTTTATTTTCTTTAAAATAAGTATTGTTTTTAGTCGGAGAGAGATGGCTGTTAAAGACTGCAAGGACACACAGCTGGATGTGTGAAGCCACATTGTGTTGTAAGAAGATGATGATGAATGTCACGTGTGACAATTAGGTCCAGTGATGCTTATTTTAAGATGATCCTTTAACACCTATTGTTACCTCAACATCCTATTTTGGGCTCTTTCACAAAAATGTGCCTGTTTAATCTATGCATGATGATTGACGATCACTTAAGCTCCTTGGTCCACCATTGTGTGTGTGTGTGTGTGTGTTCTCTAAATGTTGCATTAAATCCTAACTGTCTTTCACGTGTGTGTTTTTGGTCTAGGAGAGCAGCAGCAGTGATTCTCAGGGGGAGCCGGTGGAGACTTTGACTCCTGCTGCCTTTGAACTGGATACGGAGTCCATCACCAATACTGTGAAAAGTACTCTCACTATGCAGGAGTATTTTGCACAGCGAATGGCTCAGTTGAAGAAGGATCGTGGACAGGCGCAGAGTACAGCACCCTCAATGGAGACCAACGAGACATCCCGTCCGCCCGATGAACCCAGTCCCATCCTCAGCAGCAACGACGACTCGGAAGAGCCCAAAAAGAAGAAGAAGAAAAAGAAGAGTAAAAAGTCAGCGGGTGACCTGGAAGTGGTAGAAGAGCTCAGTACTGCCGCTCCTGTCATCGTAATCGAGGACGATGAGGACAAACGGCAGGAGTGTCCCGGTAAAAAGAAGAAAAAGAGGAAAGTGGTAGAAAGCGAAGGAGCTACAAATGAGAATTGTAGCTCCACCGCTGGTGTGGAGCAGAACTGTGAGGAGATGCCTCCTTCCAAGAAGAAGAAGAAGAAGAAGAATAAGCTTAAAAAGCACCATAAGGAAACTGAGCTACTAAATGGACACGGGCCAACTGAGGATCAAACTGTGGAATCTGAGGTTGTTCCCAAAAAGAAGAAGAAACACGGAGAGGAACTGGACGATGTAGCTAAAGAGGAGGAGGAGGAGGAGCTGGTAGAAAAGAAACCCAAAAAGGACAAGAAAAAGAAACATCAAGACTAGGATGGAATTGATAGAATTAGCCTCCATTGCCACCAGTCCTTTAGGCTTTGGGGGGACTTGGTACTTGTCCGATTATAAACATCACGGGGACACGTGTGCTGAGTAATTCAAATGTCCTGTACAGATACAATCTTATAACCTATCAAAAGAACACTCGAAGCTGCCCAGTAAAACCACAGACATGTACTGTTGTCCACTTGGATACACATTATTGTGTCAGATGGTAAAATGCCTACACTTCCAGAAAAAGTGAAACATTTTGGGAAATACATGTATTGACTTCCTTATTACTTTTAGACGGAGCCAGGCCAGCGGGTTCCCCGTTCCCAGTTTCAATGCCCAGCTAAGCTATCCAGCCTTAGCTTCATATTTAGCGGACAGACATGAGTTGCATTGTTCTGCTCATCAAAATGTATTGTCAAAGAAATGGTCTTACCATCTCGTATGCATCAGCATTACTATGTATTTAACATTCACACATGATTTTCTTTTCTTGCCAGCAATTCGTTTTCACATCTAATTCCAGTTCTTCAGACAATGAATATTATTAATTGGAAGTGACCAGAGACATTTTTTTGTCAATCCTTGATGTGATATTCTTGATGTGCTTTAACCAGATCAAATCACTTTTTTAAAAATAAATCCAAATATCAATGCATCTGTGTGTTATTGTCTTCCCCCTTCATAGGTGGAGTGACATGTGAGTTCTGAAGAAGACAGTGAGGAGAAAGTTGTACTTCAGTGGAGCAGTGCCTTACATGAGCTGATCAGCTGTACATCTGAAACAGGGATTTACACCTCCAAACACATGGCTTTTTCAAAACAGTCATGTTTTCCACTTCCAAATATGATTCATGAGGTTATGAAATCTTTTCTTTGACTTGACGGATGAACTGTGAACAGGCCAGTCTTGTTCAGCAGTGAGTGGGTGGTATAAGTCAAAGGAGGAAGACGGAAACTAGGGCTGTCCAGTCTTGCGCGTCGCAACAACATAGCATTCCTCGTCACTATTCTGACTTTGTAAATCACAGAAAATGTTCACTGACTGTTACTGTGAGCATCTCAGGTGTTCTTTCCCTCTGTCTTCGTATGCTGTACTCATGAGATTCAGTTCATTACAAAACCTCATCAGTCACAGTATGAATATACTGCATATTTGTTCAACCAATGTTTACTGACATATTTGCATAATGATGCTCATTCTTATTTTGAAAATTACACTAAACGTATACATTGAATGTGTAAAAGCAGGTTATATATGAGACAGAAATATCTTTTAGCCCATGAACTCACTTGGTTGTGTTCTTACTGGAATCACGTTACCACAGTGTGTTTTCTATATAGAGCACATATACATGGAGACAAACCCCTTCCTCAAGTCTCCAGTAGCCACATGTCTTTTACACAAAGAGTGAACAACAGCAGGCTGATGCAGCTTCCACCCACACAGCGGTTAACACTTAGAGCCGTTAGTCTGTCAGAAACCACAAATATGCAAATGTATGTGGAACTTTGGTCCCCACCACTGCCAGCCTGCTGTCTGTCTGTACTGTACATGCACTGGCGCTCACTCCTGTGTCCCCGTCAGCTCACACTTGTTGTGAAATGTCTTTTAGCAGCACACTGACTTCACATGTGGCCCTCGTCAGACTGGCCCTATATATCACTGATGTGCCTGCTCTACGCACTATCTGTGGCTTCAGGTGCCGTATCCTGTTCCTGTGGGGGGGGGGGGGGGCAAGTTTCACAAAAAGCTAGAGCTGACACACAGTGTGATGATTGAGGAGGCATGACCAACCAAAAAGATGTGTATTACAATTTAAGATGCACGTTGCCTCTGGATTAAGTCTGGAGGAAGGAAGTTAGAGAAGAGTTAAAACCACAGTGTCTGTCGGGTTCCTCCCTCCCCATAAATACTACAAACCAAGACACCATCTGACCTATGATCAACAGTAGCTGTGCTCAGGCACTGTGTGTGTGTGTGTGTGTGTGTGTGTGTGTGTGTGTGTGTGTGTGTGTGTGTGTGTCCTTGTTTGTGAGAGTGTGAACTACTCCATGGCTGCAGCCCAAGAGTATCCTGTCAACAGGAACTCAAGGATTTGATATGCACCCGCCTCTGGCCACAGAAGGAAACTGATTTGTTCGTGGTGTGTTCAGTGGTTTCATCTCTTTTGTCACCCACAGATGTGTTTAGAGGTTCCACGTGGATCTGCACCCGAACTGTAAAAAAAGAGGACCGTTTCCTCCTCTGAGGGAATATAAACTATATTCTTCTGCATTTAGATGTTCAACGGGAATTATGTGGGAAAATATGTTTAGAAAGCTAGAAAAATTCTGTTGAGTGCAGCTTATTATGAAAACAGAAAAGTTTTTCTTTGATTTTGTATGATCGTGTTCTCATTTGTACGGACCATGAAGCTCTGGCCTGCTTAGAAGTTCAGTGGGAATCTAAAATCAGCTCAGTTTAATGGGTGAGTACTGCCGAACAGGTTAGTTACGTTTGACAGGTGAGAATTTCCTTGATGACGAAATCCCTCTGTCATGACATTAGCATGAACTTACATGTTAAATTAGAAATCGGTTTTATCTAAAGGCTGCAAATAAAATGACCGACTTTGGTCCCATGTGAATTCAACTCATAATCCCTTAATTTAACGATTATTATGAGTTTAGTTTGTTCGTTATCTGTCAGTAGAAAGTGATGTTTTGTTGTGAAGCCAGTTTAAGTAGTTAGTGGTGTTGAAATGCTGCTCTCTCTCTCTCTCTCTCTCTCTCTCTCTCTCTCTCTCTCTCTCTCTCTCTCTCTCTCTCTCTCTCTTTTACGCGGCTCAACTTGCAATCAAGGAGGAGCCGAGAGTCCTCCGGGGCTTCTCCTGGAACCTGCTCCTCAAATATAAAGCGCTCTCCTCATCCACCAGGAAAGACTGAATCATAATTCACAGGAGGAGACGCAGCTTGAGCACATCTCTGCTTCTGACTGTAGCCTGTAGCTCTAGTGATCTAGTGAGTGTGAGAGACATCGCTGAATTAAAACACTGTTTTCAGTAGTTTTTGAGCTTTTGAATCAGCCGCCAGTGTTTCTCCACAGAGAAGTCAACTTGTCAGCGCGACAGAGTGAGAAGCGCATCTTAAGTTTGGAGAGGAGAAAGCGCGCACATGGCAGCCCTCATCAGCGCGTACTCGTCGTGGCCAGAGTCCTTCGAGTGTCCTCCGGGAGACGGGGACGTGCCGGACGGACATGGCCCGCACAGGACTCCCGTGGACAAGGCGCCGGAGCCGCGGATCAGACGTCCCATGAACGCGTTCATGGTGTGGGCCAAAGATGAGCGCAAACGGCTGGCGGTTCAAAATCCAGACCTGCACAATGCCGAGCTCAGCAAAATGTTGGGTGAGATGAAGTTATTTTAAGTTGTATTAATTAAAGTGTTTTGTTGAGCTAGGAATTATTATTATTATTTTATTATTGTAAATAATATGACTGTTTTCTTTAAAACATCCACACACTTCTAATCCCCCCCCCCCCCCCCCCCCCCCCGGCCTCGGCTGTTTTACAAAAGTTTTAAAGTTGTTTCCAACACCAAAAAGATATGTACATTTAAAAAAACAAAAGTATTCAAGGAGTTTAAGAAGAAAAGACCATCGACGTGTTTAATCGCAGAAAAATAGAGTTAGTTCGATCGAGTAAAATAATCACGGAACTTCCCACCTATTATCGCATATTATAGGTAAACACCTCTGGATTTAAAAGATAATGTCTCTGTAAAAAAGAATTCATTTTTTAAGGCCATGGACATAGAAAAGGAAATTAATGTATTTTGCGTTGGATTTAGGCCACTTGGATTAGTGTTTAATGTTAAGCTCAAAATCTGGCACATCTGAAATCATCTTAAAGCCAATTCCAAAACAGCAACACATGTAAAATATGCTGTCATTAATAATGGTAAAATTGGCACTTATGGTTATGTTAAATAAGGAATTATTAACTGGAAGCAAAGCCCCTTAAAACAATTAAGAATTTATAGGGAAGCTGAATATTGAGGTTGTATTACAAGTTTTAATTTCTAGAGAAAAAATCACGCACTTGAGAAATATATGATAATTTTGAGTTTTGGTTTTAAAGTAAAGGAATACTTATATTAATATTTATGTGTTGTCTGTTTTATGGTGCTATTTAAGCTTTGTTTTAATTGTGTTTTAATCCCACCATTATTCACAGGGAATTTCGAATCTTATATCCGATAAAAAATATTTTAGAATGTTGTAGAAGATTGTTAGTGTGTGAGCGATTTTAATTTAGTGTTGGTACAACAGACTTTAAATATGAAATAAAAAAAATGGTGAAAAAATAAATTGCGAGCTAATCTATTAAAACTTATTCAAGAGTTGTAGTTAACATTTAACAAAAGAATCTGTCCTTTCTTCTTTCAGGCAAGTCATGGAAGGCCCTGACTCCCCCTGATAAGAGGCCCTATGTGGAGGAAGCAGAGAGGCTTCGGGTGCAGCACATGCAGGACTACCCCAACTATAAGTATCGGCCTCGCCGGAAGAAACAGCTGAAACGCATCTGCAAGCGAGTGGACCCTGGCTTCCTGCTGAGCGGGCTGGCCCCCGATCAGAACGTCCTGCCCGACCAGCGAGCCCTCTGTCGCCCCCTCGACAAAGACGAGGGCAGCCCTAGTGGTATCAGGAGCGGGTTCTCCAGCCCCAGCCCTTCTCTGCCCAGCGTCAGAAGCTTCAGAGACCCAGCCGGTTCAAACAGCAGCTTTGACATCTACCCCTACGGCCTGCCCACTCCCCCTGAGATGTCCCCCTTAGATGCCATGGACCACGAGCATGTACCCCCCTCTTATTATTCCACATCTGGTAACTCCTCTTGCTCTTCCTCCTGCCCAGATGAGCACCACCAGAATCAGACACACATGGGCAGCCCGCCCCCTTACCACACTGACTATGCTCAGACCCAAATCCATTGTGGGGGCACACACATAGGTCATATCTCTCACATGTCCCAAACTGGTGGCGGACTGATCCCTGGCCCTCCGATGTCTTACTACAGTACCTCATCTTTCCCCCAGATTCACCACGGGCTCCACCAGGGCCACCTGGGTCAGCTGTCCCCCCCACCAGAGACACAGGGTCACCTGGAGACTCTAGACCAGCTGAGCCAGGCAGAGCTTCTGGGTGAGGTGGACCGCGATGAGTTTGACCAGTACCTGAACTCCACTGGGACTGGGTTCCATCTTGAGCAGGGCAGCAGCATGACTGTTACAGGACACATCCAGGTCGCGTCTGCGGCTACTGCCTCTGCATGTCCAAGCAGCACCACAGAAACCAGCCTCATTTCGGTGCTCGCGGATGCAACGGCAGCCTACTACAACAACTACGGCATCTCGTAAGCACCCATTACACTTGTTGCTGATCAGAGACACTACGGGGGGTTTAAAATGGGTGAAGACATTGGGATGATGTTGCACCTGGGTGCCAGTAAGGGAAAAATGTCTGTGCTTTGATCTGTAAATTCAAACCTCATGTTAGCATATATGATGGTGTTCAAATCATCTCGCCATGATTTGAACCTGAACTGATTACTGAGCAAAATGATTGTCTGGAGCTGAGGAAAGAACAAAGAGCAATTGGAGGAATATGAAGAAAGGGAGATGGACACCTCAGGGATGCAGACACAAAATACTATAGTATGCCACCTCCAGTTGTCATGACATTTTAAACCAGAAGAACAATCGTAAAGACTTGTTGTCCACTTGTAAATGTCACCAGTTACTGTTGCCACTGCGGCATGTACAGATGCTCTTTAGAAGCTAATTTAAGTCCTTTGATGTTTTGCATAAATGCTAACTGTAATGCTATTATCAACGCTTTCCATTCGAATGTTTGTACTATATGTTCTCTCTCTCTCTCTCTCTCTCTCTCTCTCTCTCTCTCTCTCTCTCTCTCTCTCTCTCTCATTTGTTTGGGAGTCTTACCTCAGTAGTTGTAATTGAATGAGGTTTTAGTTGGACATTTCTTATGCAATTTAACAAAACGGTGTATAATGAAGAAAAAAGGCGTTTATACTTCTTCTCAAGTACTTAATAATATATAATCATAACCTCTACCATGAAAAATAATAATGGTAACTATAAATGTATGCTGATTTAAGTTTGTGAAAGACAATAATTTAAAAATAAAGTTACATTTTTATATAACGCAGTTGCTACTTGGATGATGTGCCCACAGAAAACATACCACAACAAAATAATTATGTAGTATGAACTATTGCTAATAACTGATACACTTGAAAGGAATTATGCATATATATATATATATATATATATATATATATATATATATATATATATATATAAAACACTTAAGGAATACAATCAGATTCCTGAAATGAAACAATAAAAGAAAGAAAAATAGTCGCGCTATAGCTTTTTAAAACACACATGGGGGGGACATGATATGTGCTATTTGGCCATCTTTGAATTCCGTGTCACGCCACGTATTCTTCTATCTTGTGCTCTGTCTTGCTGTTGTACTGCAAGTGGCTCATTCTGACACCCACTCCCCCTTGCTTTTTCCACCCTCCATCACATCATCCTTCTCCATCCGTCTCCTCTCGCTTTCATTTCATCCCGCTACAGAGGATTAGTGTAAAACAGGCACAGCCGTCGCCACCCGCCTCCATCTCAACCGTCCTTTGTTTTCCTAGAGTCTTATTCTGGGTGCCATTCTTAGGCACTCCGGACCCCACTTCCACCCCCACCCCCTCACCCGTGTTCTATCTTGCTGATGCAGACCTTTCGTAATCTGTGCAGAATAAATAAAATAATAAATCCCAGGCCTTCGTTGACTGTTTTACACCCTCCTCATTTTTCTCTCTTTTTTGAACCCCCCTCTCCTCTCCACTCCTTCCTACTCTCACCCTCTCTGTTCTCTTGAATTTTTCTTTTTTGATAAAAGGAATTCAGGGGGCTTTTGACAAATCCTGGAGTCTGGATGGTCTTCCTGCATTTTTTTGGGAACGGTTGAGTCGTGCTTCTTGTAAAGAGGATGTGGCGGAGGAGCGGTGTTTCCTGACTGATAAGGGAAAAGCCTCTCTCCGTCAGGATGTTTGGGCCTGGCTGGGCCCTGCATTAAAGAGCCAGAGAAAGGGAAGGGAACCCACTGTTCAGCAAGCGGGAGGAAACACTGCCGTGCTGATTAGCATCTTACTAACCCGTCTTCACTTACCCACCATTTTTCATGAGAGGCTTTGTCAACCTGGCCTGTCGTACCGTGACCACAAACATACATACAGCAATGAGCAGGTTTCTTACTCTAAAACCAGAAAACAACACTTGATATCGGAACACTTAAGTACATATGTACCTATAATGACCTTTCTTTGGTCTCCTATTTAATCATGAGTGTGTGCTTTTGACACACCTTGTGTTTAAACTGACTAGAATGACAACATTCATCAAACACCAGTGTTTGCATCTGGCTGATGTCGCGTTCATTTCTTCGGGGTTAGATCATTACCCTTTGCGCCTTCAGGGGTTCAAAACTCTGAGGAGGGTCCATTTGAGTGCGACTTTATTTGGGACGTTGGAGCTGGACGGGTGGTGCCCCAGGCAAAATGGGTGAGAAGTAGTCTTTGGTGCGCCATCAGCCCCAGAGTTGTCAGGGTCAGCTCACGGTGCTGCTGCAGACTCCCTTGGTAAAGACGCCTTGCAATGTCTCAACAATCACATCCACCACCTCAGGGTAGGACACTGTAGCAGGAACGAGGACAAAGACTCATCACATTAGACTCAGACTTGTGTACACAGGAAGCATACATTTTGTTTGATTTTGTTCTTATTATAAATGCTTTTATTGTTTCTGTTTTTACCATGTAAAGTGTCTTTGAGTGCCTTATAAAGCGCTGTATAAATAAAATATATTATTATTATTATTATTATTATTATTATTATTATAAATTGCAAAATAAAGCTGTGTTTTTATCATTATATCATATTATTCCCTGACACATTGATATTGTAATAGTGTTTCACATCCAAATGGCAGAGCTTTAGGTAAAGAATATAAATACAGCCCTGTCTTCATTTTGGTGAAAATGCATTATTCAGATAATCCAATGGTGTTTTTTTAACAGTTTATTCAGCTAGTGTGTAGCAGGGCAATTTTCTGAACACTTACATTTGAAAATTGAAATTTGGAAATTTTCACTGGCTACCATAATATATATATATATATAGAGAGAGATTTGTGGATCCTGTGACTACGTTTCGGAAAGTGAGGGCAAAACACTCAACGTGTCATCCTCAATCCTTTCCTCCCTAGAAGTTGACTCATCGTCATCACAACCTTTCTTCAGAGGCTTCTGCTGAAAACCTGAGACAGCCATTGCTGCTGTTTTAGCTGCAATAAATCAACAAGAAAGGAAATAGAAAATTAAGTGTCAACAAACACTGGCATGACATTGTTGTGAACTGCATAAACTTTTCTCCTTATACATACAGGCACTTGCAGGAAGTATCTTTAAAGCCCCTCTTTCTGTGATCTATTTAATTTGACTAATTGAATCTTTCACACTTTTGCAGGATCACAAGATTTACAATATTTGCAAATATAAGGATATAGGCTGAACAAACAAAACGCCTCCTCTTGTTATTTCTCTCTGATTGCTGACTGGCTCAGTTCCAATCACAGGTCAAGCCTGTGGAATGAGTCTGTCAGGTAGTCTTGTTATGTTTCCTATTTCCTCCTCTGCCGTCATGTCACTTCCCTGAGCAAACAAACAACTCGGCGGTCTAACTCAACACCAACTGTCAAGGTAGCAACGTACGGCTCTGTGTGTATGGATGGGGTGCAGAGCTTGCACAGCTGTGTAAAGTATTATCCATCTGCTGGTGCGCAGTGATCACTTTAAATATCATGTCCTCCGGAGGCAAGGAGGAGGCTGACTGTCTGGTTGGTCCAGCATCTATTGTGTAGCCGGTGAGGGAGCGTCCAATCACATCACATTTGGAGGTCGACCATTTGTTCTATGTGACGGTAATTGATGTATTAACTGTAGGTCGAGAGGGAATTTGGATTTGATTTGGACTACGTGACTAAGGTATATCAATGCTTGAGACTAAGATGCCCTTTAAACCTATAGATACTATATGTCAGCATGTGTTTGAGTTCTTGTATTGTCGCTGCATGACGACAGTTGGATTACTTAAAGTTATAAAACCTAATATATGCCATTGCACATATTGTAAGTATTTATTTGCTATTAGACGAAGCAACGTTATCATTCCGAGTGATTCTGGGGGGATAATCATCTCTTTCCTGTTAAGCCTTGCAAATAGAAAACAACATACCCATTACAACATCCTCATCACAGTAAATGCAGTGAACTTTACACCAAATTAAAATTTTCTGTGCGATGGATAAAGACACACTTACATCAGTAAACACTAAATGTTGTCGGAGTGCATTTCCAGTTGGAGTGTGTTACAGCAGCATAATAACCTGTTTACAATTTGTACTTGGCCCTAAATCTGGAAGGAGGAGGAAAACACACACACACACACACACACACACACACACACACACACACACACACACACACACACACACACACACACACACACACACATCTCACAGCAAGGGATTATGGGTGCAGCTATTCTTCATCTCATTGTGGCTCAACAACAGGCAGAGTGTGGGGTGGCAGGCAGGCGTGTACGTCGCCGGACGAAGAATGGACCAGACCCGTCGAGGGACAGGTGCCATGTGGCAGAGGATGTGCGGGGACACAGATGGGGACCCCTGGAAAACTTGGGGGACTGTGTGAGCAGCCAAGGGCCTCCCACCCGTACCTGTGCTGTGAATGCTGCAGCTGAACGGGATCCGGCACCTGTTCTAAGCAGATACAGGCTACCAGCAAAAGCACAGAGGGAGGCCAGCACATGGCTGCCAACCCAGGGAAGGAGAAGGCTAGATTCCCATTTACCCATAAGCACGGACTGATTACCAAATCGGCACAGGCGGTAAAGCTTGTGCAGTACTGCAGGATGCACGAAAAAAGGATTTAGAAATGTCCTCCAAAACTATATGCATTTCAGTAAACTCCCCACTTTAATAAGAGATTTGTGGTTGTGTAAAATAATGTTTTAATCAAATTAGAAACAGCACTGGCAAGTCAAGGGATATAAAAACTTACAAGCACAGATGTATTATTTTTAAAACAAGCAAAATTTCAGTTCATGTCCTATTTGTTACCTCCTGGCACGCATTGCTCCCTCTTTCTCTCTTTAATATCATGGCTTGCACTGGTGTATGCTGCAGCGCTATCTGGCTTGTTTTTGACTGCTGCAGATTCTCCCAGGGGTGGTGTAACTCTTCACCTCAATGTGGAGGAGTATGTTCCTATTGTGCTTCCTAATTGCAATGTGGTTGTTCCATTTAAGAGATAGAACATCCTTATCTGTTCTGCGTGCGATCCCATATTGTGGAAATAACTGAAAGAGGCATTACCTATTTTGGATTGATTGTTTTGATTGACATAGTTATAATACTTAGTGTAGTGTTTTGAATATTTGACAACTTTGTTCAATCAAGACTGGGATGATGTATGCAGTGAAACTGTCAAAGATATGGCTAATTCCTGCAAAGTTAGGAAAGCGTAAAATTGTGCATCTTATGAGATGTTGCTGTTTTTGCTTTATACATTCACATTAAGTGCATTTGGACATTGCTCTTTAACAGGACAAGGGCTGCATGTCTTTGATCACAAGGGTTACATGTCTTAAGTAACTCTCCATCATTTCTATTTTAGTGAGCCCACAAACTACCATCATGGCTCTGGATCCTGCACCAACAGAGTTTACTCAGTGTACATCCTGAAAAGGAGACGCACTAATGAGTTAGATGAGTGATGGTATAAGTTCAGCGTTGTGAGAGAGCCCCTTTTAACAGCTACTGTGGAAGATAGACAAAGCAAACCAGGGTGACATGGTGACAGCTTGAGAGACATTCTGAGTGTGCTTAAATTATGAATATTTTAACATATATATCGTTCATGAAATCAAATTAGAAAATACTTGAAAAGTTTTTTGACAATGGGAAGCAGATGTGTTCAGTTGAAATGCGTTGAATAACTTTATTATCCTAATATTATGTTAAATGTATGATTAACAAAATCATCAAAAACAGTGTAGTATGTTGTAAAAAATGTCATAGTATTATATGTTTTTAAAAAAGTCATTAAAAACTCAATGAAGAGCATGTTAAAAAGAGTCATGGTATACTAGGCTTTGTTTAAAAATGTCCCAAAAGAGTCAGAGTATAGTATGTCATAAAAGATATATTGAAAAAGTCATATGGTAGCCCATGACATCACATAAAAAGTGATTCTATAGTATGCCACGAAAATGTCATAGAATGTCATAAAAATGTCAAAAAAAGATGGTAAAGTATGTCAAAACAAATGTCATGGTATAGTATTCAATAAATATATAAAAAGTCTTAGGATAGTATGTCATGAAAAATATCACAATATAGTATATCATCAAAAGTCCAAAAAAATGTATAATAGTATACAATTAATGTATACAATGTTTTTCAATATTTGAAAAAAATAATTGATAATTAAAAGTCATAGTATAGTATGTCATAACAAAGTCATAGTATTAAAAATATTAGCAAAGTCATAGTATAGTATGTTAAAATATATGAAAAAAGTCATAGTATAGTATGTTAAAAAATATGAAAAGGTCATGGTATAGTATGTCAAAAACTATGAACAAAGTCATAGTATAGTATGTTAAAAATATGATAAAGTCATAGTATTGTATGTTAAAATAAATGAAAAAAGTCCTAGTATAGTATGTTAAAATATATGAAAAAAGTCATTGTATAGTATGTCAAAATATATGAACAAAGTCATAGTATAGTAAGTTAAAAATATGAAAGGGGTTGACCGTGGCTAAGTGGAGAGCAGGGCTTCCTTTCAAACAGAGGGTCGGTGGTTCGATCCCCGGCTCCTGCTCCACTAGTCTCATGTCAATGTGTCCTTGAGCAAGACACTTAACCCCAAAATTGCTCCCGTAGCTGTGCCTTCGGTGTATCGATAGATGCTGAATTGTAAGTCGCTTTGGTTAAAAGTGTCTGATAAATGACTGTAATGTAATGAAAAAGTCATAGTATAGTATGTTAAAAAATATGAAAAAAGTCATAGTATGTCAAAAAATATGGTCAAAGTATAGTATGTTAAAAAATATGAAAAAAGTCAAAGTATAGTATGTTAAAAAATATTTAAAAAGTCATAGTATAGTATGTTAAAATATCTAAAAAAAAGTCATAGTATAGTATGTTAAAAATTATAAAAAAGTCATAGTATAGTATGTTAAAAAATATAAAAAAAGTTTTAGTATAGTATGTCAAAAAATATGAACAAAGTCATAGTATAGTATGTTAAAAAATATAAAAAAGTCATAGTATAGCATGTCGAAAAAAGTCATAGTATAGCATGTCGAATAAAGTCATAGTTTAGCATGTCGAAAAAAGTCATAGCATAGCATGTCAAAAAAAGTCATAGCATAGCATGTCGAATAAAGTCATAGTATAGCATGTCGAATAGTCATAGTATAGCATGTCGAAAAAAGTCATAGGATAGCATGTCAAAAAAAGTCATAGCATAGCATGTCGAATAAAGTCATAGTATAGCATGTTGATAAAAGTCATAGTATAGCATGTCGAATAAAGTCATAGTATAGCATGTTGAAAAAAGTCATAGTACTGTCATAGTATAGCATGTTGAAAAAAGTAAAAAACGGTCATAGTTGTCGAAAAAAGTGAAAAAACAGTCATAGTATAGCATGTCTAAAACATTCATAGTATAGCCTGTCGAAAGCAGTCATAGTATAGCCTGTCAAAAAAATTCAAAAAACAGTCATAGTATAGCATGTCGAAAAAATTCAAAAAACATTCATAGTGTAGCCTGTCGAAAACAGTCATAGTGTAGGATGTCTAAAACATTCATAGTATAGCTTGTCGAAAAAAGTAAAAAACGGTCATAGTATAGCATGTCGAAAAAAGTGAAAAACGGTCATAGTATAGCATGTCGTGAAAAACGGTCATAGTATAGCATGTCAAAAAAAGTAAAAAAACTGTCATAGTATAGCATGTCGAAAACAGTCATAATATAGCCTGTCAAAGAAAGTGAAAAACAGTCATAGTATAGCATGTCGAAAAAAGTGATAAACTGTCACAGTATAGCATGTCGAAAAAAGTAAAAAACGGTCATAGTATAACATGTCGAAAAAAGTAAAAAAACAGTCATATTATATTATGTCGAAAACAGTCATAGTATAGCATGTCGAAAAAAGTCAGTATAGCATGTCGAAAACAGTAAAAAACAGTCATAGTATAGCATGTCGAAAAAAGTGAAAAACGGTCATAGTATAGCATGTTGAAAAAAGTCAAAAAACAGTCATATTATATTATGTCAAAAACAGTCATAGTATAGCCTGTCAAAAAAAGTGAAAAACAGTCATAGTATAAGCTGTCGAAAAAAGTGAAAAATGGTCATAATATGGCATGTCGAAAAAAGTCAAAAAACAGTCATAGTATAGCATGTTGCAAAAAGTCAAAAAACAGTCATAGTATAGCATGTCAAAAACAGTGAAAAACAGTCATCGTATAGCATGTCGAAAAAAGCAAAAAACAGTCATAATATATTATGTCGAAAACAGTCATAGTATAGTCTGTCGAAAAAAGTGAAAAACGGTCATAGTATAGCATGTCGAAAAAAGTAAAAAACGGTCATAGTATAGCCTGTCGAAAACAGTGAAAAACAGTCATAGTATAGCATGTCGAAAAAAGTAAAAAACGGTCATAGCATAGCATATCGAAAACAGTCATAGTATAGCATGTTGAAAAAAGTAAAAAACAGTCATAGTATAGCCTGTCAAAAAAAGTGAAAAACGGTCATAGTATAATATGTTCAAAAGAAGTCATAGCATTTTGTGGTTAAGTGTCTTGCTGAAGGACAAATTGACATCAGACTAGCAGAGCAGGAGCCGGGGATTGAACCAACAACCCTCTGAATGAAAGGCAGCCCTGTTCTCCACCTATCCACGGACACCAGTTGAGACCCACTGGCATAGTATGTCTATAAAAAGTCATAGTATAGCATGTAAAAAACAGTCATAGTATAGCATGTCGAAAGCAGTCATAGTATAGCCTGTCGAAAACAGTGAAAAACGGTATTAGTATAATATGTCGAAAAAAAGGCATAGTACTTTGGGGTTAAGTGTCTTGCTGAAGGACACATTGACATTAGACTAGCAGAGGAGGAGCCGGGGATTGAACCAAGGATTTTCTGATTGAAAGGCAGCCATGCTCTCCACCTAGCCATGCGCACCAGTTGAGAACCACTGGCATAGTATGTCTATAAAAAGTCATAGTATAGCATGTAAAAAACAATCATAGTATAGTATGTCGAAAAAAGTGAAAAACTGTCATAGTATAGCATGTTGAAAACAGTGAAAAACAGTCATAGTATAGCATGTCAAAAACAGTCATAGTATAGCTTGTCGAAAACAGTGAAAAACAGTCATAGAATAGCATGTCAAAAAAAGTGAAAAACGGTCATAGTATAGCATGTCGAAAAAAGTCAAAAAACATTCATATTACATTATGTCGAAAACAGTCATAGTATAACCTGTCGAAAGCAGTCATAGTATAGCCTATCGAAAAAAGTCAAAAACAGTCATAGTATCGAAGGTCGAAAAATGGAAAAAACAGTCATAGTGTAGCTTGTCGAAAGCAGTCATAGTATAGCCTTTCGAAAAAAGTGAAAAACGGTCATAGTATAATATGTTCAAAGAAAGTCATAGCATTTTGGGGTTAAGTGTCTTGCTGAAGGACACATTGACATTAGACTAGCAGAGCAGGAGATTGAACCAACAACCCTCTGAATGAAAGGCAGCCCTGATCTCCACTTATCCACGGACACCAGTTTAGAACCACTGGCATAGTATGTCTATAAAAAGTCATAATATAGCATGAAAAAACAGTCATAGTATAGCATGTCGAAAAAAGAAAAAAACAGTCATAGTATAGCATGTCAAAAAAAGGAAAAAACAGTCATAGTATCGCCTGTCGAAAACAGTGAAAAACGGTATTAGTATAATATGTCTAAAAAAAGTCATTGTATTTTGGGGTTAAGTGTCTTGCTGAAGGACACTTTGACACTAGACTAGCAGAGGAGGAGTCGGAGATTGAACCAAGGACCCTCTGACTGAAAGGCAGCCCTGCTCGCCACTTAGCCATGGACACCAGTTGAGAACCACTGGCATAATATGTCTATAAAAAGTCAAAGTATAGCATGTCAAAAACAATCATAGTATAGTATGTCGAAAAAAGTGAAAAACAGTCATAGTATAGCATGTCGAAAAAAGTGAAAAACGGTCATAGTATAGCATGCCAAAAAGTCTAAAAACAGTCATATTATATTACGTCGAAAACAGACATAGTATAGCCTGTCGAAAAAAGTGAAAAACAGTCATAGTATAACCTGTCGAAAACAGTGAAAAACGGTAATAGTATAGCATGTCGAAAAAAGTCAAAAAACAGTCATAGTATAGAATGTCGAAAAAAGTCAAAGTATAGCATGTCGAAAAAAGTAAAAAAACAGTCATAGTATAGCCTGTCGAAAGCAGTCATAGTATAGCATGTCGAAAAAAGTAAAAAAACAGTCATAATATAGGAAGTCGAAAACAGTCATAGTAGAGGCTGTCGAAAGCAGTCATAGTATAGCATGTCGAAAAAAGTAAAAAAACAGTGATAATATAGGAAGTCGAAAGCAGTCATAGTATCGCATGTCGAAAAAAGAAAAAAACAGTCATAGTATAGCATGTCAAAAAAAGGAAAAAACAGTCATAGTATAGCCTGTGGAAAACAGTGAAAAACGGTATTAGTATAATATGTCTAAAAAAAGTCATAGTATTTTGCGGTTAAGTGTCTTGCTGAAGGACACATTGACATTAGACTAGCAGAGGAGGAGCCGGGGATTGAACCAAGGACCCTCTGATTGAAAGGCAGCCCTGCTCTCCACTTAGCCATGGACAGCAGATGAGAACCACTGGCATAGTATGTCTATAAAAAGTCATAATATAGCATGTAAAAAACAGTCATAGTATAGCATGTCGAAAGCAGTCATAGTATAGCCTGTCGAAAACAGTGAAAAACGGTATTAGTATAATATGTCGAAAAAAAGTCATAGTATTTTTGGGTTAAGTGTCTTGCTGAAGGACACATTGACATAAGACTAGCAGAGGAGAAGCCGGGGATTGAACCAAGGACCTTCTGATTAAAAGGGAGCGCTGCTCTCCACTTAGCCATGCGCACCAGTTGAGAACCACTGGCATAGTATGTCTATAAAAAGTCATAGTATAGCATGTAAAAAACAATCATAATATAGTATGTTAAAAAAAGTGAAAAACTGTCATAGTATAGCATGTCGAAAAAAGTCAAAAAACATTCATAGTATAGCCTGTCAAAAACAGTGAAAAACAGTCATAGTATAGCATGTCGAAAACAGTCATAGTATAGCATGTCGAAAAAAGTAAAAAAACATTCATATTATATTATGTCGAAAACAGTCATAGTATAGCCTGTCGAAAAAAGTGAAAAACGGTCATAATATCGCAGGTCGAAAAATGGAAAAAACAGTTATAGTATAGCCTGTCGAAAGCAGTCATAGTATAGCCTGTCGAAAAAAGTGAAAAACGGTCATAGTATAATATGTTCAAAAAAAGTCATAGCATTTTGGGGTTAAATGTCTTGCTGAAGGACACATTGACATTAGACTAGCAGAGGAGGAGCTGGGGATTGAACTAACAACCCTCTGAATGAAAGGCAGCCCTGATCTCCACTTATCCAAAGACACCAGTTGAGAACCATTCAACTGGTGCATAGTATGTCTATAAAAAGTCATAGTATAGCACGTAATAAACAGTCATAGTATAGCATGTTGAAAGCAGTCACAGCATGTCAAAAAAAGGAAAAAACAGTCATAGTATAGCCTGTCGAAAACAGTGAAAAACGGTATTAGTATAATATGTCTAAAAAAAGTCATAGTATTTTGGGGTTAAGTGTCTTGCTGAAGGACACTTTGACACTAGACTAGCAGAGGAGGAGTCGGAGATTGAACCAAGGACCCTCTGACTGAAAGGCAGCCCTGCTCGCCACTTAGCCATGGACACCAGTTGAGAACCACTGGCATAATATGTCTATAAAAAGTCAAAGTATAGCATGTCAAAAACAATCATAGTATAGTATGTCGAAAAAAGTGAAAAACAGTCATAGTATAGCATGTCGAAAAAAGTGAAAAACGGTCATAGTATAGCATGCCAAAAAGTCTAAAAACAGTCATATTATATTACGTCGAAAACAGACATAGTATAGCCTGTCGAAAAAAGTGAAAAACAGTCATAGTATAACCTGTCGAAAACAGTGAAAAACGGTAATAGTATAGCATGTCGAAAAAAGTCAAAAAACAGTCATAGTATAGAATGTCGAAAAAAGTCAAAGTATAGCATGTCGAAAAAAGTAAAAAAACAGTCATAGTATAGCCTGTCGAAAGCAGTCATAGTATAGCATGTCGAAAAAAGTAAAAAAACAGTCATAATATAGGAAGTCGAAAACAGTCATAGTAGAGCCTGTCGAAAGCAGTCATAGTATAGCATGTCGAAAAAAGTAAAAAAACAGTGATAATATAGGAAGTCGAAAGCAGTCATAGTATCGCATGTCGAAAAAAGAAAAAAACAGTCATAGTATAGCATGTCAAAAAAAGGAAAAAACAGTCATAGTATAGCCTGTGGAAAACAGTGAAAAACGGTATTAGTATAATATGTCTAAAAAAAGTCATAGTATTTTGCGGTTAAGTGTCTTGCTGAAGGACACATTGACATTAGACTAGCAGAGGAGGAGCCGGGGATTGAACCAAGGACCCTCTGATTGAAAGGCAGCCCTGCTCTCCACTTAGCCATGGACAGCAGATGAGAACCACTGGCATAGTATGTCTATAAAAAGTCATAATATAGCATGTAAAAAACAGTCATAGTATAGCATGTCGAAAGCAGTCATAGTATAGCCTGTCGAAAACAGTGAAAAACGGTATTAGTATAATATGTCGAAAAAAAGTCATAGTATTTTTGGGTTAAGTGTCTTGCTGAAGGACACATTGACATAAGACTAGCAGAGGAGAAGCCGGGGATTGAACCAAGGACCTTCTGATTAAAAGGGAGCGCTGCTCTCCACTTAGCCATGCGCACCAGTTGAGAACCACTGGCATAGTATGTCTATAAAAAGTCATAGTATAGCATGTAAAAAACAATCATAATATAGTATGTTAAAAAAAGTGAAAAACTGTCATAGTATAGCATGTCGAAAAAAGTCAAAAAACATTCATAGTATAGCCTGTCAAAAACAGTGAAAAACAGTCATAGTATAGCATGTCGAAAACAGTCATAGTATAGCATGTCGAAAAAAGTAAAAAAACATTCATATTATATTATGTCGAAAACAGTCATAGTATAGCCTGTCGAAAAAAGTGAAAAACGGTCATAATATCGCAGGTCGAAAAATGGAAAAAACAGTTATAGTATAGCCTGTCGAAAGCAGTCATAGTATAGCCTGTCGAAAAAAGTGAAAAACGGTCATAGTATAATATGTTCAAAAAAAGTCATAGCATTTTGGGGTTAAATGTCTTGCTGAAGGACACATTGACATTAGACTAGCAGAGGAGGAGCTGGGGATTGAACTAACAACCCTCTGAATGAAAGGCAGCCCTGATCTCCACTTATCCAAAGACACCAGTTGAGAACCATTCAACTGGTGCATAGTATGTCTATAAAAAGTCATAGTATAGCACGTAATAAACAGTCATAGTATAGCATGTTGAAAGCAGTCACAGCATGTCAAAAAAAGGAAAAAACAGTCATAGTATAGCCTGTCGAAAACAGTGAAAAACGGTATTAGTATAATATGTCTAAAAAAAGTCATAGTATTTTGGGGTTAAGTGTCTTGCTGAAGGACACTTTGACATTAGACTATCAGGGGAGGAGCTGGGGATTGAACCAAGGACCCTCTGATTGAAAGCCAGCCCTGCTCACCACTTAGCCATGGACACCAGTTGAGAAACACTGCCATAGTACGTCTATAAAAAGTCATAGTATAGCATGTAAAAAACAATCATAGTATAGCATGTCGAAAAAAGTGAAAAACGGTCATAGTATAGCATGTCGTAAAAAGTCAAAAAACAGTCATATTATATTATGTCGAAAACAGTCATAGTATAGCCTGATGAAAGCAGTCATAGTATAGCCTGTCGAAAAAAGTCAAAAACGGTCATAGTATCGCAGGTCGAAAAATTGGAAAAAACAGTCATAGTATAGCCTGTCGAAAACAGTGAAAAACAGTCATAGTATAGCATTTCGAAAACAGTCATAGTATAGCATGTCGAAAAAAGTAAAAAAACAGTCATATTATATTATGTCGAAAACAGTCATAGTATAGACTGTCGAAAACAGTATAAAACGGTCACAGTATAGCATGTCGAAAAAAGTAAAAAAACGGACATAGTATAACCTGTCGAAAAAAGTTAAAAATGGTCATAGTATGGCATGTCAAAAAAAGTCAAAAAACAGTCATAGTATAGCATGTCAAAAACAGTGAAAAACAGTCATAGTATAGCATGTCGAAAAAAGTAAAAAACAGTCATATTATATTATGTCGAAAACAGTCATAGTATAGTCTGTCGAAAAAAGTGTAAAACGGTCATAGTATAGCATGTCGAAAAAAGTAAAAGACGGTCATAGTATAGCCTGTCGAAAACATTGTAAAACGGTCATAGTATAGCATGTCAAAAAAGTAAAAAACGGTCATAGTATAGCATGTCGAAAACAGTCATAGGATAGCCTGTCGA
This sequence comes from Cebidichthys violaceus, assembly GCF_023349555.1. NCBI lineage: Eukaryota > Metazoa > Chordata > Actinopteri > Perciformes > Stichaeidae > Cebidichthys > Cebidichthys violaceus. Next base: position 3,075,467 of record NW_027176495.1, on the reverse strand, counting down.
AAGCAGTCATAATATAGCATGTCGAAAAAGTCAAAAAACAGTCATAATATAGCATGTCGAAAACAGTCATAGGATAGCCTGTCGAAAGCAGTCATAATATAGCATGTCGAAAAAGTCAAAAAACAGTCATAATATAGGAAGTCGAAAACAGTCATAGTATAGCCTGTCGAAAGCAGTCATAGTATAGCCTGTCTTAAAAATTAAAAAAACAGTCATAGTATAGCATTTCGAAAAAATTCAAAAAACAGTCATAGTGTAGCCTGTCGAAAACAGTCATAGTGTAGCATGTCTAAAACATTCATAGTATAGCTTGTCGAAAAAAATAAAAAAACAGTCATAGTATGGCATGTCGAAAAAAGTAAAAAACGGTCATAGTATAGCATGTCGAAAAAAGTGAAAAACGGTCATAGTATAGCTTGTCAAAAAAAGTCAAAAAACAGTTATATTATATTATGTCGAAAACAGTCACAGTATAGCCTGTCGAAAGCAGTGAAAAACAGTCATAGTATATTATGTCGAAAACAGTCATAGTATAGTCTGTCGAAAAAAGTGTAAAACGGTCATAGTATAGCATGTCGAAAAAAGTAAAAGACGGTCATAGTATAGCATGTCGAAAACATTGTAAAACGGTCATAGTATAGCATGTCAAAAAAGTAAAAAACGGTCATAGTATAGCATGTCGAAAACAGTCATAGGATAGCCTGTCGAAAGCAGTCATAATATAGCATGTCGAAAAAGTCAAAAAACAGTCATAATATAGGAAGTCGAAAACAGTCATAGTATAGCCTGTCTTAAAAATTCAAAAAACAGTCATAGTATAGCATTTCGAAAAAATTCAAAAAACAGTCATAGTGTAGCCTGTCGAAAACAGTCATAGTGTAGCATGTCTAAAACATTCATAGTATAGCTTGTCGAAAAAAATAAAAAAACAGTCATAGTATGGCATGTCAAAAAAAGTAAAAAACGGTCATAGTATAGCATGTCGAAAAAAGTGAAAAACGGTCATAGTATAGCTTGTCAAAAAAAGTCAAAAAACAGTTATATTATATTATGTCGAAAACAGTCACAGTATAGCCTGTCGAAAGCAGTGAAAAACAGTCATAGTATAGCATGTCGAAAAAAATAAAAAAACAGTCATAATATAGGATGTCGAAAACAGTCATAGTATAGCCTGTCGAAAGCAGTCATAGTATCGCATGTCGAAAAAAGAAAAAAACAGTCATAGTATAGCCTGTCGAAAACAGTGAAAAACGGTATTAGTATAATATGTCTAAAAAAAGTCATAGTATTTTGGGGTTAAGTGTCTTGCTGAAGGACACATTGACATTAGACTAGCAGAGGAGGAGCTGGGGATTGAACCAAGGACCCTCTGATTGAAAGGCAGCCCTGCTCTCCACTTAGCCATGGACAGCAGTTGAGAACCACTGGCATAGTATGTCTATAAAAAGTCATAGTATAGCATGTTAAAAAACAATCATAGTATAGCATGTCAAAAAAAGTGAAAAACAGTCATAGTATCGCATGTCAAAAAATGGAAAAAACAGTCATAGTATAGCCTGTCGAAAGCAGTCATAGTATAGCCTGTCAAAAAAAGTGAAAACGGTCATAGTATAATATGTTCAAAAAAAGTCATAGCATTTTGCGGTTAAGTGTCTTGCTGAAGGACAGATTGACATCAGACTAGCAGAGCAGGAGCCGGGGATTGAACCAACAACCCTCTGAATGAAAGGCAGCCCTGCTCACCACTTAGCCATGGACACCAGTTGAGAACCACCGGCATAGTATGTCTATAAAAAGTCATAGTATAGCATGTAAAAAACAATCATAGTATAGCATGTCGAAAAAAGTGAAAAACGGTCATAGTATAGCATGTCGTAAAAAGTCAAAAAACAGTCATAGTATACCATGTCGAAAACAGTGAAAAACAGTCATAGTATAGCATGTCGAAAAAAGTAAAAAAATAGTCATAGTATAGCATGTCGAAAACAGTCATAGTATAGCCTGTCAAAAAAAGTTAAAAATGGTCATAGTATGGCATGTCAAAAAAAGTCAAAAAACAGTCATAGTATAGCATGTCAAAAACAGTGAAAAACAGTCATAGTATAGCATGTCGAAAAAAGTAAAAAACAGTCATATTATATTATGTCGAAAACAGTCTTAGTGTTGTCTGTCGAAAAAAGTGTAAAACGGTCATAGTATAGAATGTCGAAAACAGTCATAGGATAGCCTGTCGAAAGCAGTCATAATATAGCATGTCGAAAAAAGTCAAAAAACAGTCATAATATAGGAAGTCGAAAACAGTCATAGTATAGCCTGTCAAAAGCAGTCATAGTATAGCCTGTCTTAAAAATTCAAAAAACAGTCATAGTATAGCCTGTCGAAAACAGTCATAGTGTAGCATGTCTAAAACATTCATAGTATAGCTTGTCGAAAAAAATAAAAAAACAGTCATAGTATGGCATGTCGAAAAAAGTAAAAAACGGTCATAGTATAGCATGTCGAAAAAAGTGAAAAACGGTCATAGTATAGCTTGTCAAAAAAAGTCAAAAAACAGTTATATTATATTATGTCGAAAACAGTCACAGTATAGCCTGTCGAAAGCAGTGAAAAACAGTCATAGTATAGCATGTCGAAAAAATTCAAAAAACAGTCATAATATAGCCTGTCGAAAGCAGTCATAGTATCGCATGTCGAAAAAAGAAAAAAACAGTCATAGTATAGCATGTCAAAAAAAGGAAAAAAACAGTCATAGTATAGCCTGTCGAAAACATTGAAAAACGGTCATAGTATAGCATGTCGAAAAAAGTAAAAAACGGTCATAGTATAGCATGTCGAAAACAGTCATAGTATAGCATGTTGAAAAAGTAAAAAACAGTCATAGTTTAACCTGTCGAAAAAAGTGAAAAATGGTCATAGTATAGCATGTCGAAAAAAGTGAAAAATGGTCATAGTATAGCATGTCGAAAAAAGTCAAAAAACAGTCATAGTATAGAATGTCGAAAACAGTCATAGTATAGCCTGTCGAAAGCAGTCATAATATAGCATGTCGAAAAAAGTCAAAAAACAGTCATAATATAGGAAGTCGAAAACAGTCATAGTATAGCTTGTCGAAAGCAGTCATAGTATAGCCTGTCTTAAAAATTCAAAAAACTGTCATAGTATTGCATTTCGAAAAAATTCAAAAAAAAGTCATAGTGTAGCCTGTCGAAAACAGTCATAGTGTAGCATGTCTAAAACATTCATAGTATAGCTTGTCGAAAAAAATAAAAAAACAGTCATAGTATGGCATGTCGAAAAAAGTAAAAAAACAGTCATATTATATTATGTCGAAAACAGTCATAGTATAGCATGTCGAAAAAAGTAAAAAAATAGTCATAGTATAGCCTGTCGAAAACAGTATAAAACGGTCACAGTATAGCATGTCGAAAAAGTCAAAAAACAGTCATATTATAGCCTGACGAAAGCAGTCATAGTATAGCCTGTCGAAAAAAGTCAAAAACGGTCATAGTATCGCAGGTCAAAAAATTGGAAAAAACAGTCATAGTATAGCCTGTCGAAAAAAGTGAAAAACGGTTATAGTATCGCAGGTCGAAAAATTGGAAAAAACAGTCATAGTATAGGAAGTCGAAAACAGTCATAGTATAGCCTGTCGAAAGCAGTCATAGTATCGCATGTCAAAAAAAGAAAAAAACATTCATAGTATAGCATGTCAAAAAAAGGAAAAAACAGTCATAGTATAGCCTGTCGAAAACAGTGAAAAACGGTATTAGTATAATATGTCTAAAAAAAGTCATAGTATTTTGGGGTTAAGTGTCTTGCTGAAGGACACATTGACATTAGACTAGCAGAGGAGGAGCTGGGGATTGAACCAAGGACCCTCTGATTGAAAGGCAGCCCTGCTCTCCACTTAGCCATGGACAGCAGTTGAGAACCACTGGCATAGTATGTCTATAAAAAGTCATAGTATAGCATGTAAAAAACAATCATAGTATAGTATGTCAAAAAAAGTGAAAAACGGTCATAGTATAGCATGTCGAAAAAAGTGAAAAACGGTCATAGTATAGCATGTCGAAAAAAGTCAAAAAACAGTCATATTATATTATGTCGAAAACAGTCATAGTATAGCCTGTCGAAAGCAGTCATAGTATAGCCTGTCGAAAAAAGTGAAAAACGGTCATCGTATAGCATGTCAAAAAAAGTGAAAAACAGTCATAGTATAGCATGTCAAAAAAAGTCAAAAAACAGTCATAATATAGGAAGTCGAAAACAGTTATAGTATAGCCTGTCGAAAGCAGTCATAGTATAGCATGTCGAAAAAAGTAAAAAAACAGTCATAATATAGGAAGTCGAAAACAGTCATAGTATAGCCTGTCGAAAGCAGTCATAGTATCGCATGTCGAAAAAAGTAAAAAAACAGTCATAGTATAGAATGTCAAAAACAGTCATAGTATAGCCTGTCGAAATCAGTCATCGTATAGCATGTTGAAAAAAGTGAAAAACAGTCATAGTATAGCATGTCAAAAAAAGTCAAAAAACAGTCATAATATAGGAAGTCGAAAACAGTTATAGTATAGCCTGTCGAAAGCACTCATAGTATAGCATGTCGAAAAAAGTGAAAAACGGTCATAGTATCGCAGGTCGAAAAATGGAAAAAACAGTCATAGTATAGCCTGTCGAAAGCAGTCATAGTATAGCCTGTCGAAAAAAGTGAAAAACGGTCAAAGTCTAATATGTTAAAAAAAAGTCATAGCATTTGGGGGTTAAGTGTCTTGCTGAAGGACACGTTGACATTAGACTAGCAGAGCAGGGGATTGAACCAACAACCCTCTGAATGAAAGGCAGCCCTGATTGCCACTTATCCACGGACACCAGTTGAGTACCACTGGCATAGTATGTCTATAAAAAGTCATAGTATAGCATGTAAAAAACAGTCATAGCATAGCCTGTCGAAAGCAGTCATAGTATCGCATGTCGAAAAAAGAAAAAAACAGTCATAGTATAGCCTGTCAAAAAAAGGAAAAAACAGTCATAGTATAGCCTGTCGACAGCAGTGAAAAACGGTATTAGTATAATATGTCTAAAATAAGTCATAGCATTTTGGGGTTAAGTGTCTTGCTGAAGGACACATTGACATTAGACTAGGAGCCGGGGATTGAACCAAGGACCCTCTGATTGAAAGGCAGCCCTGCTCGCCACTTAGCCATGGACAGCAGTTGAGAACCACTGGCATAGTATGTCTATAAAAAGTAATAGTATAGCATGTAAAAAACAATCATAGTATAGCGTGTCGAAAAAAGTGAAAAACTGTCATAGTATAGCATTTCAAAAAAGTGAAAAACTGTCATAGTATCTCAGGTCGAAAAAAGTAATATTATAGCCTGTCGAAAGCAGTCATAGTATAGCCTGTCGAAAAAAGTGAAAAACAGTCATAGTATAGGATGTCGAAAAAAGTGAAAAACGGTCATAGTATAGCATGTCGAAAAAAGTAAAAAAACAGTCATAGTATAGGATGTCGAAAAAAGTAAAAAAACAGTCATAGTATAGAATGTCGAAAGCAGTCATAGTATAGCCTGTCGGAAAAAGTGAAAAACAGTCATAGTATAGCATGTCGAAAAAAGTCAAAAAACAGTCAGAATATAGGAAGTCGAAAACAGTCATAGTATAGCGTGTCGAAAAAGTTAAAAAACAGTCATAGTATAGCATGTCGAAAACAGTCATAGTATAGCGTGTCGAAAGCAGTCATAGTATGGCATGTCGAAAACAGTCATAGTATAGCGTGTCTTAAGCAGTCATAGTATAGCATGTCGAAAAAAGTGAAAAACAGTCATAGTATAGCTTGTCGAAAACAGTCATAGTATAGCCTGTCGAAAACCGTCATAGTATAGCATGTTGAAAAAAGTGAAAAACGGTCATAGTATAGCATGTCGAAAAAAGTGAAAAACGGTCATAGTATAGCATGTCAAAAAAAGTAAAAAAAACATTCATAGTATAGCTTGTCGAAAGCAGTCATAGTATAGCCTGTCGAAAAAAGCGAAAAACAGTCATAGTATAGCATGTTGAAAACAGTGAAAAACGGTCATAGTATAATGTGTCTAAAAAAAGTCATAGTATTTTGGGGTTAAGTGTCTTGCTGAAGGACACATTGATGTTAGACTAGCAGAGGAGGAGCCTGGGATTGAACCAATGACCCTCTGATTGGAAGGCAGCCCTGCTCTCCACTTAGCCATGGACACCAGTTGAGAAACACTGGCATAGTATGTCTATAAAAAGTCATAGTATAGCATGTCAAAAAAAAATGATAGTATAGCATGTTAAGCAGGTAAGGATCGAACCGTCAACATTGCGATTACCAGATGACCTTCTTAACCCAGTATTTTAACCCAGTAAACCCATATTTTGAAAAAAGTCATATTATAGCATGTCGAAAAAAGTCATAGTATAGCATGTCGAAAAAAGTCATATTATAATATGTCGAAAAAACCCATAAAAAGTCATAGCATAGCATGTCAAAAAAAGTCATTGTATTGCATGTCGAAAAAAGTCATAATATAGCATGTTGAAAAAAGTCATATTATAGCATGTTGAAAAAAGTCATCGTATTGCATGTCGAAAAAAGTCATAGTATTGCATGTTGAAAAAAGTCATCGTATTGCATGTCGAAAAAAGTCATAGTATTGCATGTTGAAAAAAGTCATAGTATTGCATGTCGAAAAAAGTCATAGTATTGCATGTCTCATCTTTGATGGAATTCAAATAATAATAAGCTTGATAGGCATGAATGTTAAATGAATGAATATTATTATAAAACAGGTAGCTCAAATTAAGCAATCTGATTGGTTCATAGCCATGATATAATACCCACATACCTATGACATCTGATACCTTTTTTTTAACGAGGGTAACAAACAACAAGCACAAAAATCCAAAAAATAAAAGGTACCTTGGGTTGAAATTTAATAAAATTCATAGGAGAAAGCTACGGAGCAACATTGATCACAATCATTACATTTTAAGGTGACGACTCAGTTTAAGGTTAGGGTTTGCGTGTACGTCCTTACTCTATGCAAAGTATCCTCATATAAAGGTTCATAGGATATCCTACGAAAAGTTCCTCCTCATTTTTTGTGCATTTTCCTACAACAGCAACACGTGTCAATGTTCGCTCGTTACATAGGGTCTGCCGGCGCTAAATGCTTCTTCATGGGCTTATGATGATTAGCCTCAATGACTAGTATTTGGCACCGAAATAGTCATACAATTAAACTGCAGTCATGAGTGATTGTTGATGCATTATTTTATGCATTCATTGGCACAGAAAAAAAATATACACAACGACATCCTGCCCACATCTCTGGAGTTATTAATGCTCCATCACCCAGGGACATGAAAACTGTGTAAGTGTGATGTAAGATGACTGATCAGTGATGCAAGTTCCTACATAGGCTACAGGAACAACAAACCCTCTTATAGCTGCTTATTCAGAGATAAAGTGCGTCAGTCATGACACACAGTATTTCCGCTGCCTTGATGTGCGCTGTTTACAACCAGAATGTCTGGGTAGGAGCGCTCCTGTATGACCTTGGCAATGGGTCACTCTGGCATCATTTCCACGCTCACTCCCATCCCTCTGACCTTTACGTTGAGGGTCTAATATTCGGGATGTTGTTGATGTCTGAGCTCGGAGGAATCCCTTCCTGCTGGGTGCTCAGCTCTGTTTCCTTAAAGACTCAACATCAAAAATGAGATACATGGAAATGACTCACACAGTTGTCCCCAGAGTTCAGACACTTTAACTAAAGTACCATGTTGACAGGTTCAAAACAGGATATGAGCTGGATAGGTCTATGTTTATTACAGATGGCGGGCTACTTAAGAGCATCGATAGCTGAAATCTCTGATAAGCAAAGAAAGCAGCTACAGTCACGTACAGTATCCACAAGCCTGATTTCACAAACCATTGGTCTCAACTTACAGTGCTATTCATTTTCCAACACAGAAGCTACCATATTACACAAGGCTGATTCTAATATATAAGCTCCACTAATTTCATGTGTAGGCTCCCTGAACTCTTCAAATATGTCTTTATTCTGAAAACAGAAGTACGTGAGTAAATTTATATCAAAACATTTGATAAAATCACAGCTCATTTTAAGCACAATGTACTAACTGTAGTTTGGTTAATTGTGCTTACACAGCTTGCACTTTCACGAGGCAGTTTTCCCTTGGGTGTTTGGAACTAAGAATCTATAAAAACCCATTAATTACAATAGCCCATGACCTTATAGGCTAACTTATGCCATCTATAAACTGACCAATTTCTGCTTAGTAGTAGGATAATAATTCTTGAGGCAAGAGTGCCTCTCAGACATATAAATCAAACATTAGAACAAGATATGTAGGCTATACGCTATTAAACTATCCTACAACCGCCATCAATTAAGCAAAAAATGTGTTTGAACCATAACTTATTTGGATGAAATTATTCTCTTAATTGTCTCTAGCTGTGTGTAATTATAACCAAGATGAGATAGATAAAGAAAACTTAAGATAAGGGTAGAGTGAGCTCGATAGAAGTCTAAATTCATAAAACAAGGTATAGACATGAGAGAAAGTTTATGCTCACCATACTTAGTCATTTAAGTTCCCTCCTTGTCACTCCCTGCAAATGTTCCCAAGTGAATTGTAGTCACCTTTTTTTTTCTTCTAACAACAGCGTGAAAAATTATTTCAGGGGTACACAGTAGGCTAAATGATGAATATGGTAAAAACATAAAACACAAAAACTGCAGGCTTTGTTCTTCCTAATATATAAATATAATCAGAGAGAGTTTAACATTGTCTATAAATTAATTACAGTATATTTTGAGCAGTTCATTCAAAGTATTTTAATGGGCAGTTTTCTGTTTTTATGTGACCAAGTAGACCTTAAAAAGATCTGTAATTTAAGCCATTAGTAATACACATTTTAAAGAGAATGGGAGAAACTAATACATGGGGACAAAAAACAACTTGACAACGGACTACCTGGCCATAGGCTTGATAAAAAAAACTGGAGGATTCTTCCGTTGAATTGATGTGGTTTTCTGCGAGTTAGCATCTAGTGGCCATGAGAGACACTGCAGCCAACAGTGCCTCTGCATGAGCTCACCACTAGCTGAGGTGGGCGCTGTGTTGCTGACTTTCTCCCGAGGCAGACGTTTCCGGTCCCATATTGTATTCCAGAACCGTAGGTTTCCTATCATTGCACTGGAATCCCAGGATTTGAGACACAGGCTGACGTTATATTGTAGCTTCCTTTAGCTACATCCATGTTAGTTTTTAAGCTAGTATCTTTCAGAACATCTTATATTATATTTATATATTTTCACATATGTATGGATTGGTGTATCCGTTTTCGCCTTCATAAAGTAACTTTGTACACCACATCGTCGTGTTTGGATTATATATTATGATACGCGATCTATATGGCACCGTCGTCAGGATGGCCGAGCGGTCTAAGGCGCTGCGTTCAGGTCGCAGTCTCCCCTGGAGGCGTGGGTTCGAATCCCACTTCTGACAGACTTCTTTTGCTAAATAGGTTTACACACATTGATGAATATTCCTTTAATAGTAAAGATAATTAAAGCAAGTGTTTGATTGAATAAGGAAGACATGGCAGTCGTGCACACAAGGGTACACACATATGGAGATGCACTCACACTTTGACACTAAGCACTACAGTACACACTAACATATTGTTGAGTTTTGAGTTATGGTGGTGGTATTACACATATGAAGCATCAAGCAAAATTGTGAAAAACATGCAAATCTCCTTACGGCGGCATATAATATGACTGTTTTCTTTATCAATAAATCTGGCGATTATTTTCTATATTAATTGATAAAATGTTTCTCAAAGTCCAAGTTAATGTCTTTAGAAATCTTGTTTTGGCAGTCCAAAGTTAATTGTTAAATATGATAAAACGGAGAAAAGCTGGAAATCTCCATATTTGAGAGGCTGAAAACAGCCTTTTTTGCCTTTTTGCATGAAATATTTTCTGTAATAATTAATTGATTATGAACATATTTGGATGATTACTTTTATGTTGATTGACTAATCATTTAGTAAACTAATCGTTGAAGCTCTAAATCTGTTACATCTGTTTGGCTAAACCCTAAATACAGATATGTGCAGTTTAGAAATAATAAAACAAAACAGCAAATGTATAAATAAAACCAGACATTTTAAGTAGCATTTCCCAGGAGTTCCTTCTTTAAGTATAATAGGATTTGTCCAGAGCTTGGGCCTGCTACTGCAGGATAGTGTAAATACTTTGTTGTGTTTAAAAGTTGATCAAGGCTGCTACTCTTGGCTATATTTACATTCCCAGCCTGTAATCCTCACTGTGACCTCCCTGCAACCTTACTCTGTGACAGGTAGTAAAGGTTACAGAGTAACGGGGGTAAAGCCTGTCTGGGCACCATGAGACTGGCACAGCTTCTTAATTGTATATTAAACTCCAGACTGAATGAATGAATTTGTTCCTATATATGTATATTTGTTTGAATGTATTCATCATGTCTTATTTAACATGCAGGGGCCGATGATCTATTCAGAGTTTAGCCAAACATCAGATTAATGGACAGCTTTCCTATTGGCAACTAGCATGTTTTTTTCTAAAGAGTATTTTTTACATCACACTTAAGATGGGCACATGCATTGAACATGGAAAAATACATAACATTTGGTATCAGATAAACACACTTCTTGAAATCCTGGAACTGTATTATTAATATTTATTATTATATTAAAATCCTCTCTTTTTAAGCTCTAACAATCAAAATTACGAATATTTGTTTTTTAAACTTGTATGCATTAATGATTATTTAATATCTCATCATGGGATGTTAACTGTAATTACTTTTCAAGTGCAATTTTTTTTGGGGCCTAAATTTATGCAATTACATAGCAATGTCAGTATTTGAGACCGTCATGTACTTTTTAAGTGAGACTATTAATCACATTTTATATTCAACCTTGAACCTGGGTTTGAACCTGGGTTTAAGTCAGCAGGTTGCACACACTAATTAGCCCTGATATTTTAACTGCAGCTGGGGGGGGGTAGGGGTGCTAAGCCTGAGAATCAGTGCTCACGTGTGAGCTTGACGGATGATGAGCTTCAGGGCGCCCTGCTGTGACTGCGATCCAAACTGCATTGCCATGGTGGGGCTAGACAGCTGACTGCAGACTGAAATGCTTGCTAATCATATTTAATTCAATCTGATGCAGACTACAGGTTCTGGGAAATTCTTACTTTGTGGCACTTTTAAGCTCTGACAGGCAGCTGTTTGATTGATTGATCGCAGAAGACTGAAAGCACTTGTATCAGAAAAGTATTTCAGAATTCAAACATTTGATGAAAAGATATATCTTCTCTCCATGATGACTTCATTCAGCTGACTCAAACTGATGCTGACCTCTTTCACTTGACTCGAAGGAGTGAGGGGAGGTGCCTTCTTTACACAGGAAAGCCCACAGAGAACAAATCCACGTTCTCTGCATTTACTTACATGACTCAGCACAGGGGTCTTTCTGCTACTTTCTTCCCATGAGTCAGGAAACAATAAGTCTGCCCTGCTCGAGTCAACTCCACCCCACCATGACACATCAAGCTCCTTAAGACTGAAGACAGAGGGCAGCATGGGGGCTTGCTCCCACTGTGCGTCTGCTTGTGTAGGCTTCGTGGGAGTGGGTGCTCCTGTGATGAAGCACTTCTTGAAACTCCCGGCATTACAGGGAGGGATCAGCATGCCTTCTGTGAGCCTCTGATAAGAGTAACCCTTCATGTTTTCTGTGGCAGTTCCTTTGTCCTTGTAAAAAGCGAGCTGACCCCGAGTGATATTTCGATGAGGAAAGTACAGCCTCTAGAACAGCTTACCAATGCAGGTGAAACATGTATGATTACATGTTTTTGGCCTTGTGACTTTGAGCCTTGTGTGCATTTCACAACAAACTGTATGAAGAGACTTTGCCAAACAGGCAGCTATGATGATGTAGGCCTATTATCCGGGGGTAGTCACTCTCTCATTAGTATTAGTAGTATTAGTATTAGACCCTCATTAGGCATGAGGGTCTTCTTTTATCTCAATGACCTCATTGTGATGGCCAAGTCCAGATAACGGGCTGTGGTCCACATGGTCCTTGATCTTGCACCTCATGAAGTTGGGGTTCACAATCAACTGGACGAAGGTCCTCTAGCACACCAACAGGAGGAGTATCTAAGGGTTGTGCCCAACGCATGCAGGCTGAGGGCCGCAGCAAATCTGTAGTTTTATAGAATAAACCGATATTTCACCGGGCCATAAAGAAAAACAGATATATATGCTTCCGAAAACAAAGAAAACAACGTGCGCAGCTGACGGTAATGAAAAGAAAATATAATGAAGTAGTGGCCCTAGAAATTATTCATCGGGGTGTAAAGAAGGGGCCACTGAAAATCTTGGGGTAGCACACCAAAACCAAACGTTATAACTGAATTTCCCAACTTTTATGCTGTTGTAATTTATAGGCTAGTAACTATGTCAATATGATATTTAAGGAAGCTCATTGATATACCTAGGTTTGTTCTTTGACAGTTAAATTGATCTGATATTCATAGACGAATACTTAGGTGAGGTTTATTTTTGTCCTACGAAAATATGGAAGTTAAACAAAAAATGTAAAAAAATAAAAACATTTTCAGTTATAACTTAAGTCAAGTCAGTTTCATTTCTATAGCTCACAGTCACAGTTTTTTAGTTTTTAGTTTTTTTAGTGATCTTTTTCTCAAGATATTGACATACATACAACTTAGTTGTTGTAATAACAATCATTTTCCACTATAACAAGGACACTTGGTATATAAAAATATTTTCTTTTCTCATATTTTGCATATGTTCTCTTTTACTCTGATACAACATAAACAAGTATTCTAACCAATATAGTGTTGGAGACAAAACCCAGCAGAATCTGCAGCCATATCATGATGACTGAAGGAAGACAAGAAGCAACATTATGCCTAGTCATAGATTGTCACTGAGCCTTCAACTGCTTTCTAAAAGTGTGTTTAATTCCCTTTATGCAATGGTGAAGTCTAAGTCATGTGTCCAAAGCCTCAGCAGATTTCAGTCCAATCTCAGAGTGATTAGCAGGGCTTTTCATTCTATCCTTAGCTTCCCATGTACGTGATTAGCAGGTAGGCCCGCTTCTGGAGGGAGGCTTTTGAACTGGTTTTTCGCTTCTCTGCTTGCAATACCTCTGGTGTTTCTTTGGGAGTTAGTATCGTACTGCTGTGGCTTTGGGACTACTTATTTTCACTTTGCTTCTTTCATGTTTCTGGCTGATGTGAGTATACATACTTAGTCTATACTCTTGTACATTTTGGCTGGACTATATTATCTTGTGTACATTAGATGTTATTTGCATGGCAACAGAAATGTGCACTAATAACTAAAAGAACAACACTGTAAATTGCTCTTGCAATCAATCAAATGAAGTTCCGATAGTTATGTTAAGTCATGTTGGGGAGAAGTTGTTTTGTGTGATCCGCACAAAGAAAGGATGCAATAATCCATGTTAAACTGGATGAACTCTTGTATGCAGGATGTGCTTTTTAATTTCCTTGTTTGAACTTTTTTCGTTGCCTTGGTTGGCAAACACGACACCTTAGGGATAAATAGCATTATTCTAGGGAACCAAGGCCACATATGTTTCCTGGTCATGGTGAATAAAAAAAAAAAAAGAAAAACACTTTTTGCATCTGTAATTTGCTGAGTAGCAGTTAGTGTAAAGAATAATTTCCTGTGCGTATTTTTAATAAGACAGTACTGCCTACAGTATGGTATCTTTACATACAAGTGTAAAATGTCCCTGTACCTTTTCTATTATGATCACAAACCATCCTGTGGCACCTGTAATGTTGGCATCCTGCAAAAAGCATCTAAAAAGAATACTCTGTATTATTAGCTATGCATCTTTGTAATTTGTAATTGGATGTTATGCTTTGGCTCATTACTAAGATCATAAAACATATGATGGACAATGTCAGCATCCAGTGTCTGAAATGAAATAGCAGCTGACTATGCAGGGCTTCTTTACTGTCTGACACAGATGATACGATTGATATTATAACAAGTTAGAAGAACGTATTTAAATATCAGAATTCAGTTTAGAAAGGACAACATATTCTGCTCTGGCTGATGGGTGGTCTCAGATGCAGTATCTGAGAATACCAGTCAGTATCCATTTATAGACATTTATAAATGGCTACAGTAGGTTCAACCTCAAGACTTAAAGGCTGAGGTTGGCAACATGTATTTACAGCAGTCAATTACTCTTCTCTTCTCTGCCAACATGTTCAACTGGAGTAAACACTTGCTGCTTTACTTGTCCACACCATTGCTAATACAAAAAACAAGGACAACAACAGCCAAACCTGTTCTTTATGTGTGTCAGTCAAGCTTAGCCTATTTTATAGCCACAGAATTTGACCCATTTTTATTTGCATTTCATAGTGGGCTTGCATGCCTTTCCATCAGGCAACAATGAATAATCTTTACCTCCTAGTATTGTCACAGTAAAAATGCATTGTGCTTAGTGCAGATATTTCTGCTTTTTATAGGTAATCCTTGTGTTATTGATTGCAGGAAAAGCTGGCTGAGGATGTATTTTCTTCAGTGGCAGTGACAATCACCGAGGTAATGTCCACTTTCACTGCTAGCAGAGACTTAAGCTTGTTATTTAAAGTCACTTGGAGGATATATTTGTGGCTGCATGCTCATTATCCCTGTCTTCATTTACTCTTTGATCTTCTTAGCAGTCTGTACATACAGTATGTAACAACCCTGCCATCCCCATTTAGAATTTAGTTCACTGTTTTGTGTCAAATATAATAGCATATTTTACATTAAAAAGTAAGTATGAAAAGTAAATAAAGTCTATAAAAGCATGTTAGTCTGTGACCTTGTGCCAACAAAATAATTTTGAATGTCTAAAAATACTTTCTTAAGCATTAAATCAAGTTGCCTTTGACTTAGTATCTCTAGATACAAGATAAACGTCGAACAATATTGTGCTGATTCTACCTACAGCTTTAAGGTTTCTTTTTTCTTAGACGAGTCTTATGTCAGTCTTCAAACACGCTTGGGTACTAATTTAGACTTAAGTATTGAGGAAAATCTAAAATGGGTATGCAAGTTCACTGTCACACAGGAGCTATAAGCTATAGCACAAAGGATATAGACATTTTCCTTTTTCAGTCAGTATTTTTTAACCTTTTGTTTTAATTTGTCTTTCAGCCTGGGATGAGTGGGAGCCACACAGATGTGTGGTGCAACACCTTCCCCTGCGCAGGAGAAACATGACCACCCCCTGACAACCTGCCCTCGTCTTCTGCTCACCTGAGACCACCCTTCAGCCAGAGCAGGGAGACTTCCACCCAAAATGTCCTCCCACAAACGTAACTTCCAGTGCTTCAATGCTGTAGGTGGTGAACACAAGTCTTCTCTCCCCTTCAAGTATTGCACCAGCCAACTCCCCAGGATCCACCACCATGGCATGGTGGCCCACCGTGAACCTCTTGAGGAATGCTGCTTTTGCTCTCAGTATAGACATAGCCAGGCCCAGGAAGCGATACAAACTCAGATCACACCTTTGTGTCACACTCATACCCCATGTCACCACCAGTATGTTCTCAGGGGACCGACCAGACCTGAGGAGCTCCCTGTGGCACATTCAGGCCACATCCATCATCACCGGTACAATAAGAGGGTGGTGCTGGTGAAGAACAGCGACCCCTCATCCAGGAAGACCATCGTCTTGCACCGCAGGAGTCTACGAAGTTTTGGGCTTTTCTTAGAGGAAGTTTCGGAGCTCATGCAGTACCATATCAGGAAGTTGTGCACTCTGGAGGGCCGCAAGGTAAGGTCATCAAACCCTGGAACTAGAAGGCTCTAAAAAGACATGCTTAGTTTGTAACTTCTTTTTAACTTGACATTATCTCACATAACCTACAGAGTTTGGGAGTACAGGGGTTGATTTAGGTTTATTTTATTATGTGATCAGGAAACTTATTTTTCCAAGAGGACATTTCTGTGTTTGACACTCAATGAATACATTGTGTTTTAATTGAAAAGGATGGCCGATTTTTAAATGAACCGTGAGTTGGGTTTGGCTCTAAAAAATCTCAGAAATATGTTTGTTTGAAGTACTGCACTTTACTGCTGTTGATGCCTGAGGTTGAAAACCAGAGTGAAGAGAGGCCTCTAGTGACCGGCCTGATTCCCTACTGAATCTCAGCGGAGAGCTTTGTAAACTATTACAAACATGTTTTTACAATAAACACTCCACATCATATAAAAAGTATTATACAGATTTCATTATTGGCTTTTTTATTTTTTTAAATACTCTTCCTCTGGACACTATATCAGACTACTGCACCTTTTGCCATGGAAATAAATAATGACATTGGGCAGTTACAACCTTCAAAATGGTGCACCCTCTTTCTTTTTTATTTATGCTTACTTTGAAATTGTTTGCCATCTATTCCATACTGTGCAAAATAATTTCTGAAATAGGAAAGTCTACCTCGTGCACTAAAATCTCACTGAATTGTATGGAAACATCCAACAATGGATGTTACCATACAATTCCACATGATATTCTGTTTTTTTTAATTTAACTGTTCAGTTTCTGGGACTGTTGATTACCAATGTTGAATGCACTTATTGTAAGTCGCTTTGGATAAAAGCGTCTGCTAAATGACTGTAATGTAATGTAATGTAATGACTGCATGGTAGTGTAGAGACTAGCACCGTCGCCTCACAGCAAGAGGGACCTGGGTTTGATCCCATCTGTGAGGGGTTTACATGTGCTCCCTGTTTTAGCGTCGGTTCCCTCCGGATTCTCCGCTTCCTCCCACAGTCCAAAGACAGGCAACTTAAAGCAGCCTAGGTTAATTGATGGCTCTAAATTGCGGTGTAGATGTGAATGTGAATGGTTGTCTGTCTAATGTGTCAGCCCTGAGATAATCTGGCGACCTGTCGTGAACCCTGCCTTCGCCCAATGTCAGCTGAACAGGAAGCGGTTACGGAAGTTCAGTTTCTTTTACCAGTATGATAATTTCACTAGAAGGAATACCGCTGTAACTAGATAATGTGCAATTTGTTGACATTTACACAACAGATGTACTACAATATCAGTTTGAGTTGCTTTGGATTTAGTAGTTTGTTATAATCTAAGTCTAGTGGGATAAATATTTTGAGTGTGTGCATGAGAGAACGAAACGAGGATATTCCCTCACACATACATTCATCAGATTGTGGGTATCTCTCCAAACCTCATTAATCTTGGTCACATCAGAGCTATTTTTGAGAGAGGGAGGAAAAACAGGTCAACGTTGAAACTCCACTCCCCTACTTTCACACCAGAGGTGTCTCAGAAATGTGTCTTCCACAGTGGCAATTAATTATCTTCACCTGGGCTTTGTGTGACCACGGATGAAGCCATTCATCTGCCTTCACCAATATTGGATTTAAAATTCAAAAATGCACTTTCATCAAAACTGACTGTTTACTAGCAAAACTCTCAATATTATAGTCTGTGTTTCTCGAAATGACATAGCTGTCAGTAGTGAACAGAGGTAGCGGTATTCAATATTGTGTGTCATTAAAACGCAAAAGCACACTTTACATAAGTAACAAAAAACAAATAGGAATGCAGTATTTTATACAATCTATTTGCTACTTCACCACATGATAAATACAAATATACAAAATAAATTATATATATTGATTTAACATAGTATTATATTTGTTTCCTTGTTATTTTAAGATGTAGAATACAATGAAGAAGTCGTACCTTTTTAACCTCGGTGAAAGTACATTTTTTAAACAAACCAGTGTGGTTTGAAAGTGTTTCATTAGTAATTTGTGACTAACAATTAGCCAAAAAAAGTGTACAGTACTTTTATTATGCCTTTGCATGGAGATGCTCAGGAAAACAGGTCAGTACACACTCACCCCCTAGATTAGCATTCAGCCATTCAGGCTAATCACCTGTGAGACGAGACACTCCTATTTTAATTCACCCCACTGTCATGATGAAGATGATTAGCATCCTTGTTGTCAGCCACTCACTTTTGTCGACCCCTGTTCTGCTTGTCTATATCATTTTGTCTACTATTTTCTCACACCCAGCAAGCTAGAAATGCTGTTGAGCGTGTGGCTCTTACAAATGACAACGGAAGCTCACCATTGCAATAATGCCCCGTCACTGTGACGTTTCCCTGAGATCATCCTGGATTAGCATATTTATCTTGTCTTTGACTCACAGCTTGACTCACAGCCCTCTCTGCAAGGATTCAGAGCACTCAGTTGCACAAAAAAGGGGACATGCATACACCCAATTATAACACTATCATCATAACTTCTTAAATGTTTCCCTCTAGATATTTTTCTACTTGCTATAGTCCTATAGTTTTAGTAAAAAAACAGGCATTCACTAAAAGCATGACTACAAACTAACATCAGTCTTACACATTAGTGGCCACAGAACCTCAAATCTTGGTCAAATAACAGCTACATTAAAGGACAAGTTCTGCGGCTCATAGCACCAACACTGTAGTGTTTAACCCCCATTATGACCACAGTCTCCTAAATATGCGCTCAGTTGCTGGGTTACAAATGTCCACCAAATGGCATGTGTTATATTATATAAGAAACACAAGGTAACCGTAAGCATGTGGTCCCTGTTAATGCAGGAGGCGTCTTTACAGGTACAGTAGTAGGTGCTGAGGTTCTATAACTCTGCACTAGATACGCCTCATTCTACTCTCTTAAGTGTTCTGCATTGAGTTTGTTCAAACCTACAGTGCCTGGAAAAGCTGACAAGGACCGATAGCCAAAAGAGAAATAAATGTTTATCTTTAGCCTGAAATCTACCTCTTGAAATTCCCCATCTACTTCAAATCATGGCTCGCCTATGGCATTTAATTCCAACTGTTTTAAATCAAACATGCTTGTAATCTCTGTCTATCAGTATTTTCTATTTTTGATATAAACTTCATTCAGTAAACAGGCTCACTCTCAACTCATACTTTCTGTTCTTCTGTTTCAGATTGACAACGTTCAGAGTCTTATGCAGTGCCCCAGTGTGCTTGTCTGCGTGGGACATGAGCCTTCTCACCAGTCCATTATGGAGAATTTTCACAAAACATCTGATGACAAACTTTCAAGTGAGAAGTCACACTCCAGCGGCTGCAATGAAGAACATGGCGGTAGGAGAAATAATTAATTGTCACAGACATCAGTTCTAAATTATGTTTTTAAAGGAATTACTAATTACGCTCTAAGCTGTGTTTCAAGTATAAGCAATATACAGTATAATTGTTTTACACACAATGAGCTATGTCATCTATTTGTTTTTTTGTTGTCTTTTTTGTGTCTTGATTGTAAACCAAGGACTTCCAACTAAGAAAAGTGCCACCAATCAACAACCAGGAGCTGACAGATCTATCAGGCAGTCAGTGCCATCGGACAAGTCATTGCCAGATGGAACCGACTCTCTGGATAATGTGGACTCCTGCCCGCATAGTGGTGATGGAATGAGAGATGATGAGATAGAGAAAAGGGTTTGTGTTAATAAAGATGGCAGTTTGTCAATGGAAATGAAAGTGCGCTTCCGGCTTCCAAATGACGAAACAATACATTGGTCGACAGAAGTAAGAAAGACATCAGGCGGGACCTGTGAGTTCCAACAAAGACACAATAACCCCCGTTTTGCACAGGTCAGCTATTCAGAATCTGAAAACATCTCTGCTGGTGAGCAAGATGAGGCTTACATCACAAGGCGCTATCAAAGACGTACAGAGGAGCCTCACTGTCGTCACTGCTGCAGTGACTGTCAGGATTACGACATCTGGAAAAACGTCCCAGGGACACAAGGGGCAACTCGCTGCATTCGAACTTCCAGCTCAAGTGCATCCTCACATACGATGGTCTCTAGAAAGACAGTGGTTGAAAGGCAAACTAGTGAAGAGCATACAAAAGAGCATATAGAACAAGTAGTGCAGAGAGAAACTTGTGTGGAGCAGACTGTTGAGGCAGCTGAAATTGTAGAGTACTGCACCATCAGGAGTGGTACTTGCTCCCCAAAGTGCATGGTGCAATCCTCCACACCGGACAACTGTGAGGTGTGTGTTGACAGTTCCCCAAATGATCAGGTCAATGTCAATACTGCTCAAATACCAGAGCAAAAAGAACAAACAGAATCTGCTTCGAGTGCTTCCTCTGAGGTCTTAACAGACAACGAGGAGGATTATGAGGAAGATATCCCACTGAGTGCTTCAAGAGCGTCTTCTCAGACTAGTAAACCTGAAAGGGAAGAGACCACTGGAGGTGCAGTTTTAGATACAGCATCATCAATGCAACATTCATCCCTGAGCTCTACGGGTAGAACATCCAATGCCTCAGGGCACTCAAGCAAGTCCAGAAAATCCAGAAAATCCCACACTTGTAATTGCGGAGTGTCTAAAGATCTGGAAGATGACTCAAAACGGCAAATCAATGCTCAATCTGATGAGGAAGGTGGGATACAAAGAGATCAACCAAGTGCCATGTCTGTCAAATCAAATACCTCTGGCAGATCAAATGAATCTGAAGAAATACAGAATATGGAGTCTGAAGACATAGAGGAGAAAAGATCCAAAAGTGCCATGTCAGTTCATTCAAATGCCTCTACAAAATCCAATGTTTTAGAAGTCACAGCTGAAGAAATGCAAGCACAGGATGACAAAGAAACCCAAGAAAGACCATTAAGCAGCATGTCTGTAAAATCCTCAAAAATAGAAAAATCAATGAAGTCAGAAGTGGCAGCAGAACAACATAAATCAGAGGCGGATGTTGATGAAGAACAAGCGTTTAGTTCAATGTCATCAAAATCCAAAGCTTCTATTAAATCGAAAGGATCAAGAGTCTCTTCTCTTCTAGACAAAGAACAAGATGAGGAGGTAACTGAGCAAAGGACGTCAAAAAACACTGAAGCTAATTTTGAGGAAGAGGAGGGAGCTGAAGAGGCTGGAGAAGATCAAGAGAGAGTGCTGAGTGTCATGTCAACCAAATCAAAAACATCTGAATCATCTGAAGTTCCTAATAAAGAAAGTGATGACAATCATGAAAATGGAAATGATGGACAGCTAACTGAAGATGATGAAGCTGAAGCGAGAGCATCCAGTGCCATGTCACAAAATTCAGTCAAGTCCAAATCATCTGCAATATCCAGTAAGTCCAAAGAATTTAAAGATAGGTCTGAGGAAAACAACAATGATGAGGAAATTGCAGAAAGAGCACCGAGTGCAATGTCAACCAAATCTGCAAAATCAACACAGTCAAATATTTCTGCCAAATCTAAAATGTCAGAACATGGAGAAAGAGCTCCAAGCATTTTGTCAACTACATCTGCTAAATCTGCACAGTCAAATTCTTCAGCAATGTCTAAGAAATCAAGAGGTTCTGCAGTTCCGTCTGAAAACTGTGATGCTGCTCCAGAAGAAAGTGTTGTTGAAGAGGAGACTGAAGGGAGATCAGTGACCTCAATGTCAGTACAGTCAGATGAGTCAAGCATTTCTGTGAGATCAAATAGGTCTAAATGTTCTGCTCATGTTCCAGCTGAAGAAAGCTCTGATGAAGAAAGTTCTGAAGAGCAACCTGAAGAAAGAGCAGCAAGCAGCATGTCAGTCAAATCAGTCCAGTCACACGTTTCTGAAATATCTATAAAGTCTGCAGAGAGAGCACCAAGTGCTTTGTCAGCTAGATCAGCAAAGTCACATGTTTCTACAAAATCTACAAAATCAAAAGCTTCTGAAATTCAGTCTGTCAAAACTACTGACAGTCCTAATGAAGGAGACGATGAAGAGGAAGCTCAAGAAAGAGCACAGAGTGCCATGTCAACAAAAACTGCAAAGTCAACTATTTCTGCAATATCTACTGAGTCAAAAGGACTGGATGGTCCAGCTGAGGAAAATATATCTGATCATGAGGAACATGCAGAGAGAGCTCCAAGTAATACATCAGTCAGATCAGTCAGATCAGCAAAATCAAATGTTTCTACAACATCAAGAAGATCAAAAGTTTCTGAAGTTCCCTTGGAAGACGGTGTTGACAATCCTGAGGATATAGTTGGTGAAGGGGAGAGTGAAGGAAGAGACCTGAGCTCAATGTCAGCACAGTCTGTTCAATCAAGCATTTCTGTGAGATCAAATAGGTCTAAATGTTCTGCTCGTGTTCCAGCTGAAGAAAGTTCTGAAGAGCAACCTGAAGAAAGATCAGCAAGCAGCATGTCAGTCAAATCAGTCCAGTCACACGTTTCTGAAATATCTATAAAGTCTGCAGAGAGAGCACCAAGTGCTTTGTCAGCTAGATCAGCAAAGTCACATGTTTCTACAAAATCTACAAAATCAAAAGCTTCTGAAGTTCAGTCTGTCAAAACTGATGCCATTACTGATGAAGAAGATGATGAAGAGAGAGCACAGAGTGCCATGTCAACAAAAACTGCAAAGTCAACTGTTTCTGCAATATCAACTGAGTCAAAAGGACTGGATGGTCCAGCTGAGGAAAATATATCTGATCATGAGGAACATGCAGAGAGAGCTCCAAGTAATACATCAGTCAGATCAGTCAGATCAGCAAAATCAAATGTTTCTACAACATCAAGAAGATCAAAAGTTTCTGAAGTTCCCTTGGAAGACGGTGTTGACAATCCTGAGGATATAGTTGGTGAAGGGGAGAGTGAAGGAAGAGCACTGAGCTCAATGTCAGCACAGTCTGTTCAATCAAGCATTTCTGTGAGATCAAATAGGTCTAAATGTTCTGCTCGTGTTCCAGCTGAAGAAAGTTCTGAAGAGCAACCTGAAGAAAGAGCAGCAAGCAGCATGTCAGTCAAATCAGTCCAGTCACACGTTTCTGAAATATCTATAAAGTCTGCAGAGAGAGCACCAAGTGCTTTGTCAGCTAGATCAGCAAAGTCACATGTTTCTACAAAATCTACAAAATCAAAAGCTTCTGAAGTTCAGTCTGTCAAAACTGATGCCATTACTGATGAAGAAGATGATGAAGAGAGAGCACAGAGTGCCATGTCAACAAAAACTGCAAAGTCAACTGTTTCTGCAATATCAACTGAGTCAAAAGGACTGGATGGTCCAGCTGAGGAAAATATATCTGATCATGAGGAACATGCAGAGAGAGCTCCAAGTAATACATCAGTCAGATCAGTCAGATCAGCAAAATCAAATGTTTCTACAACATCAAGAAGATCAAAAGTTTCTGAAGTTCCCTTGGAAGACGGTGTTGACAATCCTGAGGATATAGTTGGTGAAGGGGAGAGTGAAGGAAGAGCACTGAGCTCAATGTCAGCACAGTCTGTTCAATCAAGCATTTCTGTGAGATCAAATAGGTCTAAATGTTCTGCTCGTGTTCCAGCTGAAGAAAGTTCTGAAGAG
Organism: Cebidichthys violaceus; assembly: GCF_023349555.1. Taxonomy (NCBI): domain Eukaryota; kingdom Metazoa; phylum Chordata; class Actinopteri; order Perciformes; family Stichaeidae; genus Cebidichthys; species Cebidichthys violaceus. Next base: position 3,051,957 of record NW_027176495.1, on the reverse strand, counting down.
CAACCTGAAGAAAGAGCAGCAAGCAGCATGTCAGTCAAATCAGTCCAGTCACACGTTTCTGAAATATCTATAAAGTCTGCAGAGAGAGCACCAAGTGCTTTGTCAGCTAGATCAGCAAAGTCACATGTTTCTACAAAATCTACAAAATCAAAAGCTTCTGAAGTTCAGTCTGTCAAAACTGATGCCATTACTGATGAAGAAGATGATGAAGAGAGAGCACAGAGTGCCATGTCAACAAAAACTGCAAAGTCAACTGTTTCTGCAATATCAACTGAGTCAAAAGGACTGGATGGTCCAGCTGAGGAAAATATATCTGATCATGAGGAACATGCAGAGAGAGCTCCAAGTAATACATCAGTCAGATCAGCAAAATCAAATGTTTCTACAACATCAAGAAGATCAAAAGTTTCTGAAGTTCCCTTGGAAGACGGTGTTGACAATCCTGAGGATATAGTTGATGAAGGGGAGAGTGAAGGAAGAGCACTGAGCTCAATGTCAGCACAGTCTGTTCAATCAAGCATTTCTGTGAGATCAAATAGGTCTAAATGTTCTGCTCGTGTTCCAGCTGAAGAAAGTTCTGAAGAGCAACCTGAAGAAAGATCAGCAAGCAGCATGTCAGTCAAATCAGTCCAGTCACACGTTTCTGAAATATCTATAAAGTCTGCAGAGAGAGCACCAAGTGCTTTGTCAGCTAGATCAGCAAAGTCACATGTTTCTACAAAATCTACAAAATCAAAAGCTTCTGAAGTTCAGTCTGTCAAAACTACTGACAGTCCTAATGAAGGAGACGATGAAGAGGAAGCTCAAGAAAGAGCACAGAGTGCCATGTCAACAAAAACTGCAAAGTCAACTATTTCTGCAATATCTACTGAGTCAAAAGGACTGGATGGTCCAGCTGAGGAAAATATATCTGATCATGAGGAACATGCAGAGAGAGCTTCAAGTAATACATCAGTCAGATCAGTCAGATCAGCTAAGTCAAATGTTTCTACAACATCAAGAAGATCAAAGGTTTCTGAAGTTCCCTTGGAAGACGGTGTTGACAATCCTGAGGATATAGTTGGTGAAGGGGAGAGTGAAGGAAGAGCACTGAGCTCAATGTCAGCACAGTCTGTTCAATCAAGCATTTCTGTGAGATCAAATAGGTCTAAATGTTCTGCTCGTGTTCCAGCTGAAGAAAGTTCTGAAGAGCAACCTGAAGAAAGAGCAGCAAGCAGCATGTCAGTCAAATCAGTCCAGTCACACGTTTCTGAAATATCTATAAAGTCTGCAGAGAGAGCACCAAGTGCTTTGTCAGCTAGATCAGCAAAGTCACATGTTTCTACAAAATCTACAAAATCAAAAGCTTCTGAAGTTCAGTCTGTCAAAACTGATGCCATTACTGATGAAGAAGATGATGAAGAGAGAGCACAGAGTGCCATGTCAACAAAAACTGCAAAGTCAACTGTTTCTGCAATATCAACTGAGTCAAAAGGACTGGATGGTCCAGCTGAGGAAAATATATCTGATCATGAGGAACATGCAGAGAGAGCTCCAAGTAATACATCAGTCAGATCAGTCAGATCAGCAAAATCAAATGTTTCTACAACATCAAGAAGATCAAAAGTTTCTGAAGTTCCCTTGGAAGACGGTGTTGACAATCCTGAGGATATAGTTGATGAAGGGGAGAGTGAAGGAAGAGCACTGAGCTCAATGTCAGCACAGTCTGTTCAATCAAACATTTCTGTGAGATCAAATAGGTCTAAATGTTCTGCTCGTGTTCCAGCTGAAGAAAGTTCTGAAGAGCAACCTGAAGAAAGATCAGCAAGCAGCATGTCAGTCAAATCAGTCCAGTCACACGTTTCTGAAATATCTATAAAGTCTGCAGAGAGAGCACCAAGTGCTTTGTCAGCTAGATCAGCAAAGTCACATGTTTCTACAAAATCTACAAAATCAAAAGCTTCTGAAGTTCAGTCTGTCAAAACTGATGCCATTACTGATGAAGAAGATGATGAAGAGAGAGCACAGAGTGCCATGTCAACAAAAACTGCAAAGTCAACTGTTTCTGCAATATCAACTGAGTCAAAAGAACTGGATGGTCCAGCTGAGGAAAATATATCTGATCATGAGGAACATGCAGAGAGAGCTCCAAGTAATACATCAGTCAGATCAGTCAGATCAGCAAAGTCAAATGTTTCAGCAGTATCTAAGAAATCAAAAGCTTCTGACATCCCTCCTGATGTTCCAGCTGAAGAAAGCTTTGTGACCTCCTATGAAGAGAATGACAAAGAGCAAAATGAAGAAAGAGCAGCAAGCAGCATTTCAGTCAGATCAGTTCAGTCTACTGTTTCTAAACGATCTATTAAGTCACATGCCTCTGGTGTTGCTACTGATGATGTGGTCGAAGACTTGAAAACTACAGAGAGAGCCCCTAGCGTCTTGTCAGCTAAATCAGCTAAATCACATGCCTCTGCAAAATCTATGAAATCCAATGCTTCTGAAGTTTATTCTGTGAAAACTACTGGCATTTCTGATGAAGGGAATGGTGAAGAGGAAGCTCAAGAGAGAACGCACAGTGCAATGTCAGCCAAGACCACACAGTCAACCATGTCTGTAAAATCAAGTAAGTCAAAAGTCTGTGAAGTTCCTTCAGAAGAAAACATGTCAAATGATGAGGAGACTTTACAAAGACCACCAATCACCCTGTCAGCTAAATCAGCCAGTTCTGCCAAATCAAAACGGACAAATATCTCTGCAAAGTCTAGGAAGTCAAAAGCCTCAAATACTCAAGAGGAAGAGAATCACGGGGAGACTATGGAGCGAGCACCGAGCAGTATCTCCATCCAATCAGCAAAATCAAGAAATTCAAATGCTTCAGCTGTATCAAAGAAATTAAAAGCTGCTGAAGATGGTGCTGACATTGCTGATGAAAGCACTGAAGAAGATACTGAGGCGAGAGCAATGAGCTCAATGTCTGCCAAATCAGGGAAGACAAATGTAACATCAAGATCTACAAAATCAAAAGCTTCTCATGGTCTTCAAAATGTAAACAGTGAAGACGAAGGTGTAAGTGAAGCTGAAAAGAGAGCAGAAAGTCTTGTGCCAAATAAATCCATTCCTTTAATAACCACTGAAATTTCAGCTGAAGAAAGTTTGGCTGATTGTGAGGAAACTGAAGAGAGAACTCCAAGTCCCATGTCAATTAAATCATCAAAGTCAGATCTGTCCCTGAGGTCAAGGAAATCAAACGTGTCGCAGCAGACAGCTGAGACACATGCTGAAGAGGTAGATCAAACAGAGAGGACTCCAAGTGTTTCGTCAGTGAAGTCAAATGTTTCTACGAGAACCACAAAGTCCAACATATCTAAAATTAGTCATAATGAAATGACTGAAGAATCTGAAGTAAGACCACACAGTAAAATGTCAAGTAAATCAGCAAAGTCCAATAAATCGAATAAACTGACAGCTTTTGAAGTTCCTACTATAGAATGTTTGGATACGTCTCATGAAGGAAATGCTCAAGATCAATCTGAGAGAACTCCAAGTGCCATGTCAGCAAAGTCAAATATGTCAGTGAGATCAAGGAAATCAAAAGTATCTGATGCTCCTGCTGATGAAAAGGAAGAGAGAACAATTAGCCCTGTGTCTTCAAAATCCACTTATTCTGAAATGTTAGGCACATCTAGAATCCCTGCTCTGACAGTTGAGGAAAGTGAAGACAGAGCACCTACAGCCATGTCATCAAAGTCTAAGGTTTCAGCACGCTCAAATAAGTCAACGGCATCTGAGTTTCAAGAAAAGAAAAGTGAAAAGCGGCCAAAAAGTACTTTATCTGTCAAGTCAAATCTCTCTGTGAGATCTCGAAAATCCAAAGCAACTGATATTTTAACAGCTGAATGTGTGGAAAATAAGAAGGAGTCTGTTCATGTTCCTGCTAAGAAGAAGACCAGTGTTTCTCCAATAATTGCAGGGGAAGATGTGAATCCTGAAGACAAGAGTAAGTCCCCATCTAGTTTGCATGAGGAAGATAAACAAGATGCAGTTGATAAAAGGAGTTGTAACTCTAAGACAAGCAAGTCACATGCTGAAGACTTTGAGCTGGTACCATCTAGCCTTCCAAATACATCTCCTACTGAGGTAGTGAGTGAATGGCTGAATTCAATACCAGCAGACGGGGATTCGTATATGTATGAAATGGAGGAATTTAATGAAAACTGTGATGGACAAAACAATGGCCACACAACAGAGGAAATTAACAGAATGGACGATAACGAAAACAATAACTCTGCAGCTGCGAATACAGAAAACTCAAATGAAGGAGTTATGATGAACAGTGTCCCGAATGATGACAGCCAAGCAAACCCAGAGGCACCAAATGTGGATAATATCTGTACTCAGAGAGATGATGCCTCAAAAATATTCAACTCCTCCGTACAGGTGATGAAAGTACTTTTAAATCCAAAGGTCGACAGATGTAACAGTTTGCCAGAAATTTCTCCTGTGTGTGGACGTAAACTAAGCACTTCAGCTAGAGGTCTTCTGGATTGCCTTGTGAAGTTGCAGTTAATAGACCATACTCCTGAAAATGCAAACGAAAAGAATGAAAGATACCAAGAACTAATGAATATTCTTAAATCTCTTTGGCTTTGTGATACTCCAGAAAATGAACACAAATTTTTAAAGAAGGATGATCACCATTCTGTGGATGATGAATTCAATCATACCTCATCTTCTGGTGTGGATGTCAACAGTGGCTCTACGGGCTCCGGGAACAGTAGTGACGGTGTGAATGTTAATGTGTCTCAACCACATACAAGAACAGATAAGATAGGGAAAGTACAAGAAGTCTGTGAAGATGAAGCAGAAGCAGAAGCTCAGTGGACACCTGAGCAAGATGTAGAAGGAATGCATGAGGAAAAACAAAAGGAAGATGATCCAGCATCAGATGAAACAATTAGAAGCAATGATAGTCCAAGAGAACTATCTGAAACACCACCCTCCTCAAACAAGAGTTCAGGAAATGACAGCAAAAGGATTTCTCAAAATCCTGATCCTGTTTGGGTCTTAACCTTATTAACTAAAATAGAAAAGCAGTTCATGGCACACTATATTGATGCAATGAGAGAGTTCAAAGTCAGATGGAACTTGGATAATAATGAGCAGCTTGACCTGATGATAAGTGAGCTTAAAACCGAGGTTCAAAACAGAATTCAAACAAGTATAAACAGGGAACTGAGGAAAATTCAAGGACAAGCAGGCGTACCAAGACCCCCTAAAGAAGCTTCAACCATACAAAGAGAAGGGAGAAGACGGAGGCTGAAGAATATACTCAATCAATCAATTGATCCCCAAGCAGAAAAAAGTGATGATTCAGCGACAGGCACATCTTACAGTGACCAGCGCAGTGAGAACGAAGATGAATTTTGTCCATGTGAAACATGCATTAATAAAAAAATTACGTCTAGGCCACCACTTCCTGCAGAAGTTATGAATGCTGCACCTGTCATTATGGACTTTGACCTGAGGAGGATTCTGGTGATGAAGAAAGGTGATCCTGGCAATACGCCTACAATCACCTGTACATCTCACTCTGTAAATGATACTGAAACAGAAGCAGCAGAAACATTTGTAGAAAACATTATTGTCAGAGCTGTAAGAGAAGTGGAAGGAGGTGAGGTACACCATGACACTAAAGATGACTTTGCAGTTGCAGCAGATGATTTGTGTCAAGATGCAGGTCAAGAAGATGAGTCTGAAAACAATGAAGCAGAAGACGCAGTCAAAGAATTATCAAAGGAAGAAGCAAGAACTGAGGATGAGACTGATGTAAAACGAGAGATTGCTGCAGACGAGTCGAAGGAAGAGACTGATAAAGCCACCATTGCTGAAGATAAAAATGCAGAAGAGGATGATGTGTCAACAACTGTTGATCATGATGAAGAGATTCCAGATGAGTCTGAAGATGAGGACGATGCAACATCCTCAGCTGAGGAATTGTCAAAAGAAGAAGCAGAAACTGAGAATGAGACTGATGTAGGACAAGAGATTGCCGCGGACGAGTCAAAGGAAGACACTGCTGAAGCCACCACTGCTGACGATAAAAATGCAGAAGAGGATGATGTGGCAGCCACAACTGAAAATGAATCAGACAACGATGAGGCTGTGGAAGCAGAGATGGTTGATGATGATGAAGAGATTCCTGCCACAAGTGCAGATGAGTCTGAAGATGAGAACGATGCCAGAACTGATGAATCGTCAAAAGAACCAGCTGAAATAGCAACAACTGAAGATGAGCTTGTTGTAGAAAAGGAGACAGCTGTTACAAGTGAGGATGAACTTCAGGAAGAGCCTGCTGAAGCCTCCACAGCTGAAGATGAAAATGCAGAAGAGACCACTATGGCAGCCACAACTGAACTTGAATCTGACAAAGATGAGGCTGCGGAAGAAGGGACAGTCGATGATGACGAGGAGGTTGCTGCCACGAGTGCAGATGAGTCTGCAGATGAGGACGATGCAACATCCTCAGCTGAGGAATTGTCAAAAGAAGAAGCAGAAACTGAGAATGAGACTGATGTAGGACAAGAGATTGCCGCGGACGAGTCAAAGGAAGACACTGCTGAAGCCACCACTGCTGAAGATAAAAATACAGAAGAGACCACTATGGCAGCCACAAGTGAAAATGAATCAGACAAAGATGAGGCTATGGAAGAAGGGACAGTTGATGATGATGAAGAGATTCCTGCCACGAGTGCAGATGAGTCTGAAGATGAGAACGATGCCAGAACTGATGAATCGTCAAAAGAACCAGCTGAAATAGCAACAACTGAAGATGAGCTTGTTGTAGAAAAGGAGACAGCTGTTACAAGTGAGGATGAACTTCAGGAAGAGGCTGCTGAAGCCTCCACAGCTGAAGATGAAAATGCAGAAGAGACCACTATGGCAGCCACAACTGAACTTGAATCTGACAAAGATGAGGCTGTGGAAGAAGGGACAGTTGATGATGAGGAAGGGAGTGCTGGGGATGAGAACAATGACGCAGCCACAGCTGATGAACTGTCAAAAGAACCGACTGAAGAAGCAGAAACTGAAGATGAGATGGCAGCAGAAGAGACTGCAGTGGTAGCATCTGAAAATGAGTCTGACAATGAAGAAGCTGGGGAAGAAGACATTCTGGCCACCACTGCTGATGATGAAAATGCAGAAGAGACCACTATGGCAACCACAAGTGAACATGAATCTGACAACGATGAGGCTGTGGAAGAAGGGACAGTCGATGATGACGAGGAGGTTGCTGCCATGAGTGCAGATGAGTCTGAAGATGAGAACGATGCAACATCCTCAGCTGAGGAATTGTCAAAAGAAGAAGCAGAAACTGAGAATGAGACTGATGTAGGACAAGAGATTGCCGCGGACGAGTCAAAGGAAGACACTGCTGAAGCCACCACTGCTGAAGATAAAAATACAGAAGAGGATGATGTGGCAGCCACAACTGAAAATGAATCAGACAACGATGAGGCTGTGGAAGCAGAGATGGTTGATGATGATGAAGAGATTCCTGCCACAAGTGCAGATGAGTCTGAAGATGAGAACGATGCCAGAACTGATGAATCGTCAAAAGAACCAGCTGAAATAGCAACAACTGAAGATGAGCTTGTTGTAGAAAAGGAGACAGCTGTTAAAAGTGAGGATGAACTTCAGGAAGAGCCTGCTGAAGCCTCCACAGCTGAAGATGAAAATGCAGAAGAGACCACTATGGCAGCCACAACTGAACTTGAATCTGACAAAGATGAGGCTGTGGAAGAAGGGACAGTTGATGATGAGGAGGAGAGTGCTGGGGATGAGAACAATGACGCAGCCACAGCTGATGAATTGTCAAAAGAACCGACTGAAGAAGCAGAAACTGAAGATGAGATGGCAGCAGAAAAAACTGCTGTGGTAGCATCTGAAAATGAGTCTGACAATGAAGAAGCTGGGGAAGACATTCTGGCCACCACTGCTGATGAGTCTGCAGATGAGAACAGTACCACGGCCACAGCTGATAATGAATCATCTAAGGAAACTGAAAAAGCAGAAATTGAAGGTGAGATTTCTGTTGAAAAGGAGGTTGCTGGCACAAGTGAAGATGAATCGAATGAAGAGGCTGCTGAAGCCACCGCGGCTGAAGATGAAAATGCAGCAGAAGATGTGTCAGACACAACTGCACATGAATCTGAACATGAGGAGGCTGTGGCAGCAGAGAAAACTGAAGACGTTAAAGAGACTGCTGACACCAGTGATGATGATTCTGCAGAGAGTTTAGATGCCACCACAGCTGAAGAAGAAAATGCAGAGGTGACCACTAAAGCAACGTCAGGTGAACATGAATCTGACAAAGATAAGGCTGAGGAAGAAGGGACAGTTGATTGTGATGATGATGATGATGATGATGAGGATATTGCTGCCACAAGTGCAGATGAGTCTGAAGATGAGAACGATGACACAACTGATGAATTGTCAAAAGAACCAGCTGAAGAAGAAGAAACTGAAGATGAAATGGCTGAAGAAAAAGAGATCACAAGCAAAGATGAATCAAAGGAAGAGATTGCTGAAGATGAAATTACAGCAGAAGAGACTGCTGGGGCAGCCACAACTGAAAATGAATCTGACAATGAGGAAGATGTGGAAGAAGAGTCAAAGATAGAGCTTGCAGAAGCCGAAAATACTGCAGAAGACTCTCATGTGGCAGTCACAACTGAAGATGAACCTGACGAGGATGAACCTGCTGCAAACGACGAAGATGAAAGTGCAGGCACTGATAAAACTGGAGATGAAAGTGCTGTAGAAAAATATGTTAATGTCACAAGTGACGCTGATGATGACAGTGCAGTAGAACAGGCAGTTGTTGACATTACAACTGAACATGAATCTGACAAAGACATAACTGTGGAAGCCACCAGTGCGGACGAGTCTGGGTCAGATGAGAAGGGAAACGTTGACAAAGCAACAAGTGAAGATGAGATTTCTGAAGAAAAAGAAATTGCTGTCACAAGTGAAGATGACATGGAGGAAGAAGCTGGCGAGGCCATGACGGCTGAAGAGGAAAACGCAGCAGAAGATGAGTCTGCCACAAGTGAAGATGAATCTGACAAAGAAGAGGTTGTGGAAGCAGGGACAATTGAAGATGTACAAGAAACTGTTGCTGAAGAAGGTTCTGCAGAAGGCATGGATGCCACCACAGATGATAATGAAACTACAGAGGATTGTGACGGATTGCCAAAAGAACCATCCGAAGATGAAGATGAGGTTGCAATGGAAAAAGAGGGTGCTACCACAGATGAGGATGACACCAAGGAGGAGACTGCTGAAGTAGTCACAGCCGCAGAAAAAGAAAATTTGGGTGAAGAGGAAATCAGTGAAGAAACCACAGAACTTGTGGAAAAGGATGATAATGTAGAAGCTGAATCCGCAATAGAAGAAAGCTCCAAAGTTGTCACTGAAAATGAATCAGAGGAAGAGAGTGATGAATCAGCCACAGATGAAAATAAATTAGTAAATAACACAACAACAGATGCCAATGAGACTGCAGATGACAGTGTAGGAGAAGATGAAAATGCAAAAGAGGCTGAAGAGGCTGAAGAGCCTAGAAATGAAAATGAGACTCTAAGTGAGGCAGAACATGTTGAAGTGGCATCAGCTGAAGAGCTCCATGACACAGTGTCAGATTTTGTTCAAGAAGAAGAAAAAGGTAAAGAGGACGACAATGAAGACAATGATGAGGAACTAGACGAAGGTGAAACAACTGGAAAAGAATTAGAAGAGGCGGGAAGTGATGGGGAGGAATGTGCTGAAAATGAAAGTGCTACAGAGTCTGGAGCTACATGTGAACATGAAACAGCAGAAGAAGAATCGGGAGAGCTTGAAATGACAGGGAATGAGATTACTGAGAGTGACGGTGGAGAAGAATGTGGAGCAGAAGGTGCATCTGCAGGAGAGGTTGGTGAAGCTCAAACAGCAAAGGAAGATAACAGTGAAGACGAATCTGCAGAATTTAACAGACAGCAACTTACAGAAGGAGAAGAAAAAAGTGACATGACTGAAGACCATCAAGAAGATACTATTACTGAGACAAATGATGAAACAGTAGGGCCTGATGATGTGGTGGAGCTAAGGCCAGATGAGGATGCGGAGGAATTATCAGAAAACAGTGGCGAAAACATAACAGTGGAAGATGTAGATGAAGATAATGAGGAACAAGGAACAAATGTAACACTATGTGAATGCATTAACATCACCAATGGAAGCCGTGATAATGATGAAGATGTCGGAGCCTCTGAAAAAGAGGAGGAGGAACCTGAAGCAGCCAATGAAGACTGGAGAGGAAACCAGGGAGATTCAGCTGATGGAGAAGATGAGGCAGAGGAAGATTCAGACGAACCAGAGGAAGAAAGTGATCGTGGAGAACAAGATTTTGTCCCAAGCAAAACGGATAATCAAGAGGTGGATACAGGAGCAGCTGAGAAAATGACATTAATCACACTTGATACCGTGATCAAAGTGAATGCGGAATCTGAGGATGGTGCTTATGCTGATGTTGAAGATTCTGAGACTGAAATAAACAGCCAAGAAGAGTCAAAAACGTATATTTCATCATAAGTTGACTGTGAATCTGCAAAGGCTCAGGGGAACCGATAGAGAGTGAGATGCAGGAGTAACAGTAGGAGTCTACAGTAGTACATAACAAGTAGACAGCAAATAATATGCGCGCACTGAGCAGTCTGAGGTCATTCTTTTTATTTTAAGTCATCAAGTCCAGAGAAGACCGAACAAGAACTGTAAAGTGAAGAAAGCAAAATGATGTAGATTATTCTAATTTTATCTTCTGGTTTTTCTTGTTAAGCACTAAAGAATAAAGCACTTTGCTCCAGCATATCTAATGCTGCGACTGAACACATGCACAACAAGTAGCCTACTGATCATGCAGTTGTATGAAGAAGGAATCATTAAAACTTGAATGTATATATTACACTATATATTTAGGATGTTTGTATAGTTTTAATGCAAAACTAAATGGGTCTTAAGCACATATACTGTAGGTTTTCTTCAAATCACTGCAGTATATTTCCACAATTTTTGCTGCTAAACATTTATTTGCAGGATTAAGTAAGTCTCTGAATGTATTTCATCTAACCAAATGTATTATTTAAAGATTTTTGGTTCTAAAGTTAAGATTTGAAGTTATATATTTTTCTTTCTTTCTTTTGGAAAGCCAGAAAATGCTGATCATATTTATTCTGAATGTAATACTTACTATTGTACAGATACAGTATTGTTCATGGCAGTATTTTGTTGCTGGCTTTAAAGAGCAAAACTGGATGATGATTAACATCAGTGTAAGAATCTTCACAACTCTATCAGTAAATGTGTTATAGCTTTAAATTGACTTCTTTAGCAAATGAACAGGTACATCTGGAAAGTAGCAAAAGTCATGGCAGGCCCTCCTATTGTTCTGTGTTTTAGTGTGTATCAGTGAGAACATATGCTATTCTTTGTGGCACAGAGGTTATTACCTTTGCTGAATGTACTGTACTTATTGTCTCAGACATAAAAAAAAACACTTTTTGTTGTTCATTTTTGTTATTCGTTTGTATGACACAATTCAACGTTTATATACAGAGTCAGTGTTTTAATATTTTGAAAGATCACATTGGATTATGGTGAATGATTTACAGAATTAAAAACACATCAAAATGATTGATCATAATACGTGAAAACGTGATGCTTATTTTATAGCACATGTGCCATGATTTGAAATGGCCATTCACCATAATCACAAATATTTCCATACAAAATCAAATTGTCTGTAAAATTCCATCAAATTAAAATCATCAATATCTGCTGCAGAATTGACACTGCACACTACCCTTACTGATCAGCAGTGTCATCCAGAGGGACTGTGCACCCTCTATTACTGACAATCAGTAAAGAACTAACTGTCGGTACGGTTCTTTTGGGTACTATAAGATACTTGAAGACATAATATGTATTTAACACAAGTATAATCAAATTCTGTGGAAAGGTACGGTGAATGAGTGTGTGAGGCTGTCTTTTGACACTCCTTCTGCTGTGAGCGCCATTAGACAGAGCTGATGGATGGGCCTCTCTCAGAGTTCCCATTAACAGTCTCTTGTGGTCATGTGACACACATAATTGGTGTCACTCTGATTGACTGCATAACACCACAGTCAGGGTCATGAAAAGATCCGTTTCTAAATGAAACACAGCGATACTATTCCTCTCTTCAACATTTATCATTACCTCTTTCATATATCAATGCTGCATTAATGTTTGACTTGATGAGATGAAACCAATCTTCAGATCTTTTGGAAAAGCAGAGTTTTGTTTTGAGGAAGCACCTGCTTGCTGGCACAGAGCTATTTCCACGGTACACACTGGAAGAGTGAGGAACGTCATCCGGAGCACAATAATAAGGGGCTTTCCCGCAGCCATGTTTACCTCAGAGCAACTTGCCTCTGGAACAGCTGCACAGACTCGCTCCCAACTGCAGACGTGTCTCTTAGAGTGACAGGTACTGGGGAACATTGAGTTTGCAATGGGCAATGGGTCATTTTACTGTACATATGGAAGTTAATAATTAGAAGAACTCATAAAACAATACATAAATGTAGCTAATTATATGTACTAAAATGCCTTTAAATATGCAGTGTGCTTGATGTCTGCTGACTAACGAAGGAAAGGAATCAGGAAAAGTGAAGCCGGTGAATGCATGAGGCAGTACAATTGTTCGTGTCTATTGACAATCACTTTGTCTTTTTTAGGCAAATGCAGGAGCGAGACCTTCTCTCACTGCATGTGTGACAGAGGACAGAAATGGTTCCCACACAGACAGGAAGTCAAAGAGGGGCCTCTTGTGATGTAGAGGGGGATCAAAATCGAAAGAAGTGTGTCTTTGTGTGTTGATGTGCGTGTGTGTGTGTGTGTGTGTGTGTGTGTGTGTGTGTGTGTTTGTGCACGTGTGAATAAATCAAAGCTTGACAAACACTGACTGAGCACTAACTGTTATTCTAGTAAACATATTTAATTGTATGTCATGAATGTCCAGTTTGACCACACACTATCACACACATGCAGTCCACACTCACCTTTATGATGGGAATTGAAACGCTCATTGGCAGCATTTATGCTTTTGGCCAGAACCGCGCTAGTAAAGGAGACCAACGCTCCCTTTCTTTCCCACCGTTGTTCAGGTTATCCTGCGGGGCCACTTATGACCCTTCTGCAGGCAGGATGCAATGTCTGGGGACCCCAACAGGGCTGTGCACAAGCATCCGCCAAGCCCTGGGAAGAAAACAAGGGCTGATGGAAAACCAGAAGAAGTTAGTAACCAGGACGCACTCAATAACACTTGCCATGCACCTGCAGCCTGTGTGTGTGTGTGTGTGTGTGTGTGTGTGTGTGTGTGTGTGTGTATGCACAGCGAAGTGAGTTCCTTCGGAGAACTACAGCACAGCACAGTCCCCACACACAGCACAGGTGGTCCAAACAAAAACCTGTGAAGTGTTGCCCAGAGAGTAATATCCCCACGTTGCATGTTGTATAAAGCCCCCCATAGGAAACAAACACTTCCGGTGCTGTAAGATTTATTGTTCCCCGCACTTATAGGTCACAACATACTCTGAATGATATCTTCCTTGCAAGGCTCTTTGATTCCTCCTTAATAACATTTAATAGTCATTTAGCATGCAAAGCAGAAACAAAAGGGTCATAATTACTGCTAGATAACTCAAGGACATATTGTTTTGTGTTTATTGTTTCCATCCCTGAAGAAGAGGGGTGAATTCCCTCTTCAGTGCATTGTGTGGTGAGAAAAGGAAAGACCTGGTTAACAGTGCTGTATGGTGTGAAAACCCAAAGCATTGTTATACTTTGATAGATTGACCGCACATCAGTTTGTGATTTCTTTCCCCCAATGTCACTGACTTTGCATCCATATTCACATCTGCACACCTTCCTCTGCACCAGATACACAGATAGAAGCATTACGCAACAGAAACCCCCAAAGTTCAACACTGTTAAATCATTCCTACATAGGAGGTCAATGATAAGGTTGTCTATTAATAGAAATGGCATGAATGTAGGGAGAAGCTGGTGTCTTGAAATGGACCTACTTTAGTAGAGTCAGGGTTTAAAACAAGACTATCTACGCCCTCTAGGGGCAACATTGGGGAACATCAACAAGCAAACAAAGTATGGTAAACTTCAGCGGAATCAGTCGATAGACTTTAAAGACATTTTACTCTTCTAACCTAGTGTTTCTAAATTGTTTATTGCTCATGTATCTAGTCTGCCTCTGCTGCTGCTGAGTTCTTGCACACACAAACCCATAACCTCACTAGCTCACAGAACTCAAACCATAAACATTTGTTATTTCGCAATACATTGTCTTGTATTTTCACATGCATTTGATTAACAGAGTCACTAACAGAGAATAGCAACAAGCAACACCTAAAGGTAAAAAATTAAAAATAAAAATAAATAAAAATCTATTTAGAAGTAGCCTATTTATGACGTCTTCACCTTAAAATGGCTATCCTCTACCTGACAGTACATTAGGCAAACATGGTTAAATGACGGTTGTGGAGAGAGGACACTTTCATGCAGATATTCCAACATTGTTCCTCAGTTAGACGGTTTCAATACCAGTTCACCACATCCATCTTGTGGCAAGAATGTGTACTGCTCTACAAAAGTACCGTGAACATGTATTGTTGTTTGCTAAGAATTAAGAAATAAACAATGCAGTGGATTAAACTACTAGAGACATAATTCATGTGTCAATATGTAAATAAAAAAAATATCAATGTTACATATTACACTTTTTGATATACAACTGTAAACTGCCTTCTCTTCGTCATTTGACCTTGGTTGTGCAGCATTTGTCTGAAGACTGATGATGAATTGCATTCATTAAAAAATTGAAGGTTTGATCAACATGAACTAAATGAAGTTTAATTAAATCAGCAGGTGAGATTATCTTTGTATTGGTTTGTTAGATGATCTGCTGCAGATGCAAGTGAGGGACTTGTGGGACAAAAATAAATAGACAAACTGCTATCTATTTACGGTAAACCCTGTATTCCCTCAGGGGAGTCCCTGGTCTTCACTGAGAGAGAGAAAAAAGAAAGCGTAGAGAGAGAGAGCAAAAAAGAGAGAGAGAGAGAGAGACTTACAGACACAGGCGAGTCAGTGAGAGTGACTGACACACTGACATGCAGCTGGTTTTCAATAAGGAAATTGAAGACATTTTGCATCTGGAGTACTTTTGAAGACACCAGCCAGGGGATAAGTTCAAGGTATTTATCTGCTTGTGTGTTTATCTCACATTACAGAATGTTAACAATAGTGCAGGCAATGAACAATCGTATCAAAAAGTGTCAAATTCAGAATTAAAAACAGTGAATTACTCGACTGTTATAATGTTTTAAATGGAAGAAAATACAAATACTTGAAAGGTTGAACACTGATAGAGTTTTACTGGTAGGCTGTGAAGTCACATGATAATCATAACAGAACCGCTATCATTTGAGGAAAAAACACATCTTTAATCACATAAGCAGTCACAAATATTGTGACAACATTCATGAAATTAAATTTAGACTGAGCAAAATACAATTCCTAGTGTGTGTAGAAAAAGCTGCTGAAAGTATTCGTTTGGTAGAGAAATGTTGCAATGGTCAGTGAATAGAAAGCAAAGTGTCCTTTAACTTATCACATGAAAACAGATATGGGATGTATACTGAAGCAATACAATAACACTTCAATAGAAATAGACTAGAAAGTACCGCCACAATGTTAATTACAAGTTAAAAGCTCTTTGATTGTTACCATGACAGTTAAATCCTGAAAG
This sequence comes from Cebidichthys violaceus, assembly GCF_023349555.1. Taxonomy (NCBI): domain Eukaryota; kingdom Metazoa; phylum Chordata; class Actinopteri; order Perciformes; family Stichaeidae; genus Cebidichthys; species Cebidichthys violaceus. Next base: position 3,036,074 of record NW_027176495.1, on the reverse strand, counting down.
TAGGTTTTATAGTGAGTTTATGACATAATTAAAGTTATATTGTTACAGTGCGAACCATGCTAACATCAAAAGCCATTCAATGAACAGCATGACAGATAATGTGTGACTACAAGTCCAACACACATTGTAACTTTAAGCATGAATCCATTCAGGTTATTCAACAGGCTTCAGTTGGCTCGTACTATTCTTCTGTTTGGTTCAAGTGAACTATAACCTGTTTTTGATCATCTATCTAAAAGTTTCTTCAAATAGATTCAGAAAGAGCAGCTATAAGTAAAAAACATGACGCTTTCACATTGAGGCAAATAATTCACAGTGAACGTCTGCATGGGCCTGTCACCAGATATTTCTCTACTATCAACTCCGACGTGTTCATAATGCTGTGTCATAAACTGTAAATGCAAATTATATCAGATGAAAACATGTTTTCCACTTCCTCATATGAGAAGCGATTTATTTTGAACGTATTTGTGTAAAACTCAGCTCTGGGCATGAACTCACACAGCGGGCCCGGCAGTGGGTGAAGAGGTCCAATAAGGCTCATCTGCTGAATCAGGTAAGAGCACAGAAGTGAACGTGCTGGAACTGTCTGGAGGCTCCTAGCAGCAACCGCTGGTATTTGATCATTATGCTGCATTGCATTGTTCTATGCCATTGAGTAAATATAGTTAGTAGTATGCAGTGTAACTGAAGAAGATTGCCGTCATAAAAGCAGGATGGGCTGCGCTTGCAGTGGTCCGAAAGGAGTAAACGACGACTCGTTCTACAAAGGAAAACACTTTGAGGCCTCCAACTCGTCGAATCACATAGTAAGTAGACCATTGAAAGGAAATGTTGAAAGTATAGTAATTTACTGTGATTTGACATGAATCTATCGTATTAATTAATTTATTATTTATTATTTATTATTTATTATTTATTAATTTATTTATTTGCTAGTGTTTTTCATTGACTTACTGCACATTTTGAATATTAAAATAAATTATATATTTTTTCTGTTCTTCAGGCACAAAGTGGAAGCACCTGTTTGGATAACGGTAATCAGTGAACACACAGCACACAACAAACTTTTTACCAAAAAACATCAAGCCTGCGTTTGTGCAGTCAACCGAGCAGAGAGACATTACTCGAGTCCGAGGCGGCGACTCTTAGAGATCCAAATCTCGGCTGCGTTTCCTCCGTTCTCTTCTGGGGGAGAGATGAGATTGTAAACTTTGTTTTCATGGCATGCAATGTAAAACTATGCTGTACTGATGCTTTCGCTCCATGCTTACACTATTAACGTATTGGTTGAAAGTAGCACCCAAAAAAAAAGATAGCTCAAATTCACAAGAAGAGTAAATGTACTGTACCCCTTCACTTGCATTCAGAGATATTTAATAAAAACATTATGAAGGTCTATCAACCAAAACGTTGGAATGCAAGTGAATATATTGTATATTGTTTACCAAAGGCATTCTCTTACGCACCTGCCAACCAACAGGTGTGATCAAGTTCTCTAAAATAACTTTGTTTTACTTGTCTTTAGATGAAGTGTTTGTGGCTCAACATGACTTCAATGCGACCAATAAAAGGGATCTAGCTTTCAAAAAGGGAGACAAACTGAAGGTTTTGAAAGAGTAAGTGGCGTCGTCCTCTAGCCCCTAGAACGCAGTGTGTGTGTCCCGCAGCAGTGAAACAGATCACTTAGTGCTTCTAACCTGAAGAAATGTAAATGATGTGCAACGTTTGTAGGAACGGAGAATGGTGGTTGGCGAAATCGTTGGCGACTGGACAGGAGGGCTTAATACCATGTAATTATGTTGCCAGAGCAGATACACTGGAGGTGGAAAAGTAAGAGTCAATTTCATACATACTATCAAAATCTCAATTTGATAAAATGTTGAAGACATTTCTATAGCTTTTTAATCAGTTACATAAAGTGTGTTTTGTGGTTATCTCTTCTGCAGATGGTTTTTCAGGGACATGAGTAGAAGAGAGACTGAACGACTGCTTTTAGCCCCTGGAAATAAACCGGGTGCTTTTCTAGTTCGAGAGAGTGAGACCTGTAAAGGTGACTGTCATTAGTCTCTTCTTTTTGTGACCACAAATCAGACCTTCAGGCAAATTCAGGAAAAACACGGGAATATGTCTAATTTCAAAACAACCTGCAACTGTACGACCTATTTGTTTCCCGCTTAGGTTCCTTCTCACTGTCAGTGAGAGACTATGAAACAGAACAAGGAGATGTGGTAAAACACTACAAGATCCGCTGTTTGGACAAAGGTGGATACTACATCTCTCACTCCAACTCGTTCCCATCCCTACAGGAACTGGTCAAATACTACACTCGTGAGTAAAAGACTTTGATCAAAGCCTGCATTAAAAAGAAGCAGATCTGCGTACGAATAGGCTTCAAAATGTTAGCTAATTAGCAACGATAAAACATACATCATGTGTTGATTTGCATTCAGCTTTGGTTCACTGCTGAGAATTACAAGATGCATGCATTGACTTTGAATTGAAGGGGGAAGCTAGACCCTTGTGATGCGTTGTGCATTTCCTGTGTGAGAGAAGCGATGCTCTTACCACTCATGTGACTAAACCACAAGATAAGAAGGTCAAATCTCTAGGCTGCCAGTGCACGACAATTTATGAGAAAGGAGTACACATACAAGCTTTCTAGATTATTTAAGGGAACAATAGTTCATCAGTAACTAAATTTAGCAGCGAAGAAAGTAGAAAAAAATATTGTTTATCACATCCGCATGTTTCTTGTTGGGCGCAGGTACGGCAGACGGTTTGTGTCAGCGGCTGTATGCTCCTTGTAAGGTTAAGGCACCCGAGCAGCCGTGGGCACACGACGAGTGGGAGATTCCCAGAGACACCCTGAAAATGGTGAAGAAACTGGGGGCCGGGCAGTTTGGAGAAGTGTGGATGGGTGAGAGAAAGCTAACAATTCATCTCGTCTTTGGCAACTTTTTAGAACCCACGACGGTAGACAACAGTGAGTGAAGTGCCCTGTTTTCATTTCTACTGCAGGTTATTATAAGAACACCCAGAAGGTTGCTATTAAGACCCTGAAGGAGGGAACGATGGAGCCTGAGGCCTTCCTGCAGGAGGCCAACCTGATGAAGCAGCTGCAGCATGAACGACTGGTGCGCCTCCACGCCGTGGTCACCATAGAGCCCATTCTTATTGTCACTGAGTTCATGGTCAACGGTAAGACAAAGAGTGTTTTATGATTAGGTCTCTTCAATGAAGGGCCATGAATTGTGCTACAAATATTTGATGATTGTGATGATGAGGATCATATAAGAAAAAGTAGAATAATTCTCACATTAGAGAAGCTGGGACCAGAGAAAACATTTGTCATTTTCATTGATCATCATAATATTTGCAGTACTGTCGATAGGCCAATTATTTAAATTGAGTAATTGTCGCGCTCCATTGCAATTTAGAAAAACAGGGAACAGCCTTTACTTAACACATTTACTTTAAATGTGTCTTTGTTTAAGACTTCTCTTGTGAACAGAACAAGGACATGGAGTCACCGCAATACAATCAACACCTGTACAAGATGATGTAATCAGACCCAAGGAGTTAAAAACAAATGGTGAAGCTTATAATATTCAATCTATTAGAATGTGTATGAGATTTAATTCCTTATATTGACCTTTTTGAGTACATAACATGAGGCATTGGATTACACTGTGCTGTAAGGTTAGTAAACAAAATAACAAAAAACTATAGACATAAAAAAAGAGCTGGAAAATCTATCAATCAAAATTCAACATCAAGATGCTTCACACATATAACATTTATTGCAGGGTTGTTGTATTGGACTGTATTTGGCTGGAGTTTGTATGATTGTATTCCAATGACTGTAACCTTGTCACTACCGTATGTAACACTCTGCAGCCTCACACATATGATTGCTTCCAGTTTAAGACGCCACATGTCTTTCTTTGCTACCTATTTTGAGTTGCGAGTTTCTACAAAACAACAACGCTGTCTTTAATTCATGATTCATGGTGATAAAGTTCTCCTTCTCCTTTTCTCATTTGCAGGATGTCTTCTGGACTTTCTGAAATCAGACGGAGGAAAAAAGCTAAAGATCAATAAGCTGATAGACATGTCAGCGCAGGTGGGAAACTTGACTCTAATTGCACAATTTCAACAATATGATCACTTTGAATGTGGCCTTTTCATAACCCACACCTCTCAATGACACAATGAAAGCATTTTCAATGCTTTTTAATTTCGTTTTTAACTTTATAAATACAGGAACTTTGTTTGCTGCTGCTGTTGTTGAACAACATATTTGTATTTATTCACAGATATTTTATTCTCTGACAAAAACTAAATTACCATCCTTCTGATCCTCACTAGCTTCTCTTCTGAACGTGTTATAGTATGGTACTTTGACAGCAGCTATGGCGTAAATACACGTGGAAACTGTCGGTAGCTGTGTGGTTTCTGTGGTGGAGCTTTAGCTTGTCTTGCTTGAAAGCCTCACACTACGTCAATTATTAACATCCGGACAGGAAATCATGCTATTTTTCCATTTACAGTGAGCTCCCTCAGAACTCTTTTGCCCCTCCAAAAAAAGGCCTTTTGACTTCCTGAGAGTTGGCACATCCTGTTAAACCCTCTGTGCTGCCATTAAAATACATGCAAACAACTATTCACACAAACATAGACACATTTGTACAGTACACACTCTCTCCATTTCTTCTATGGGTTCAGTGTGCTGTAAAACAGACATGTTTCAAATTGTGTTATTCCTTTGGACAAATGAATGACCTACAGCTTCATTTCCTGACTTTGCATTTGATCTGATAATTCCTTTAAGAAGCTTTTTTTTCTAATATTTCTCTCTTCGTCTCTGTACGACAGATAGCTGAAGGCATGGCGTACATCGAAAAGAAGAACTACATCCACCGAGACGTGCGTGCAGCCAACATTCTGGTCAGCGACACTCTGCACTGCAAGGTAGCAGACTTTGGCCTGGCCAGGATCACTGAGTCAGAATACACAGCTCAAGAAGGTGCAGTATGTGCAGTGCTTCCCCACTATAAATGCATCCAGAGTATTTATAGAGTTTTTCATTAAATTGTACATTTTTGTAAAGTTAGCCCTGTCCCGGAACATGAAGGTATAAATTACATTACACAACAATAAGTTGGCAGACGGTTTTGTCCAAAGGGACTTATGATAAGTGCACTCAAACTCAAAAGAAAATAGATTTAAATACTGAAAAGCCTTTTTTTTGTTTTAAAGAAACAAGATGGAAGAGCTAGCATGTGACAGACGTGAAATACTGTAACGTTGTTCTATGTTTTTTCTAGTCTGCCTAAAATAAGGCCCAACAAGCCCAAACACCCAACATGTGTAACCTTTTACTGTGGAATGTTAACCCTCCCCAAGCTGCTAAAACAATTCACAGAATACAAATATCGAAGACCTCAGTGTCCTCAATGGTGGCTGTGGTCCTGAATGCATCATTTGAATACTATGCTCATTATCTCTCCTATTATTCTGACAACTCTGATTCTCATGCAAACATCTGTCCTATGCTACCCTCTTTCTGGCAACTAGGTGCCAAATTTCCCATCAAATGGACGGCTCCAGAGGCCATCAATTTTGGCACATTCACCATTAAATCGGATGTGTGGTCCTTTGGCATCCTGCTCACAGAGATAGTCACCTATGGAAGAATACCCTACCCAGGTACCAGAAATGTTTTGTTTTTGTCTTTGAAGGGAAACATGTACTTAAGCTCAAATTAGATTTTATTAGATCGTTTAGAAATACAAATGCTGCATTGTTATCACTAATATGATGACAAAAAAAAGATGATATTCTTATATGATATTCTAAATATTCTTTTACTTAATCAGGAATGACCAACCCAGAGGTGATCAGGAGCCTGGACAAGTCGTACAGGATGCCGTGTCCGGACGGCTGCCCTAAGGAGCTCTATGACATCATGCATATGTGCTGGAGGGAGAGGCCTGAGGACCGGCCGACTTTTGAATTTCTGCAGAACACTCTCAACGACTTCTTTATCGCCACGGAGGGACAATATGAGATGCAGCCGTGATTAAATAAAAGGTTTCCTGTTGATAATCAGAAGACAGCAACATGTTCTAAACAGAGATGTGGGACTTGAATGGATAGCGGATGAGGTCCAACCAAAAGTGATACAGTTTGTATTTTTAAACATTTTAAATGGACACATATTCTCAGCCTTCCTTTTGAGTGAATGTAAAAGCTATTCATAGCCTCCTCTATCTAGAGCAGCTAAGAACATTTGAAACATTTTAAAGTCTGATTGTGACTGATGTACGATGGTACAGAATATGGAAATACAATTTCAGTACATGTATGATGTAAAACGGCCTTTGGACCCGAGGAAGTCAAGTCGGCTCTGGTAAAGGTACAGATGAAACATTTGCTTGGTCCGCAAACAAGCAGCCTGAGATTACATGCACAATACTTTGCACTTTTTGAATTCCTTCAGTTCTCCTTCAGCAGGTACATAAAAAAGAAAGAGGCTTTTTAATGAGAATGTATACTTGCATACATGTTCTTTAAATGAAAATATTTACATTACTTAGAACTTTGGTTTGTTATTGTATTTCATGCCACTTGGTTTAATTAAAGTGCTTTAAAACATTTTCCACAACTTTAAATCAAAGTTTTAGAGGTTACAATAACTTTTTACTGAAATACAAATAATGCACTTAAGTATGCTTAACATAAAAGCTTTACAAGGAGGGACATGTTTAAAGGCCTCTTTTTATTTTAGCAGTGTCACATTATAAAGAAGACGGCACTCTGAGTGAGGCTTTGCATGCACATGATGTCCCATACAAACACAATAATCGCACCGAATAATCACTTCTGCACACAAAATGAAAGTCTGGGATTTTAGTTTTAGTTTAACTTGTGTTAAAAAAATAGTGAATGGAGGAAAATGCAAGTGGTGAGTGATAACAACTCAAAGATACAACACTAACTATACGACACGTTTGTGTGAGAGACGAGTGCTGCCTCAAGGAAGCTTTTAAAAACAAGAGACTCTAAATTATTGTGGGTTTGATCCTCGAGCTAAACCACCCGTTGGGGCCCCGGACAGCATCTTGAAGATAAGACATAAGTGGAATGGCCGCAGCAGCCAGGAGTAAAACCCTGCCACTTCCTGAGTGGACAGGAAACAGGAAGTGTGAGTCAGCATTCCTTAAACGCCACACAGCTAGAACACCCTCACATTCCACATTGGTTGAGGTCTTCACATTTTTGTGTGTACAAACATCCGTTTGGTATTTGGTGGTTGAGAAACTTTTATTTATTTTTTTATCTAACATAATATCTACTGCAAATAAGACGAAAAAAAATATTCACCAACTCTCTATTAATCAAAAGTAACACACAAGATGCACCATCATCACGGTAAGCATTATCTGCCATATGTCTAGAAATATTATGACTTATACTAATTGTCATTATGGAGTGACTTCATATTTATGCAACACTAGCCAGCAGCTTTCCTGTTGAATCATCAAAACAGTCTGGAACAACGATTGCAAAGGCTTTAAACATTAAACATAAACTTTGGAGAGTTTCCAACCGATACAACAATAGGTGAACTCTGAATTAGCAGCATCAATTACAATAAGTGCATGCAAGCATAATATAGCTGCCACATTGGCAGTCTATTTAATATAAATATTTCTTATGACAGTTTAACGGCAGTTTGGGCTGTTTAGCACCTGCAGTGTCTTGGATGTTTATCTTCATTAATTATGGAAATGATATGTGGTTACTTTGATTTTCTTAATAAATAAAACAAATATAAATGCATACACATTAGTAACAGAAAGTGTGACATTTGAAATGCAGAAAATGAAAGTGATTACGATACCCTTGTCATACTGCAGAGGTCAGTGTCACACAGTGTAACACGGTGGACTCTGCTGTGAACCGATGACGTATGAAGGCAGTAGAATACCGGTCAAGTTCTTTACTTCATTCAAAACAATCTGTAAAATGATACTTCAAATTATATGTCAGCACAGTGCGTCATAAAACGCTTTGTGTATTTGTTTATGCATGTCTGTGACAGGAAATGAGGAGAGAATGACACCCAAGCCCCTCAGTCAGATGAAAACTATTTTCCTTAAATGCAGTGTTTTCATTGACTACTGAGGAAGCAACATGCAGCAGGGGAATGATCCTCAAAACATGCTGCACATCCTCACACTAGCTGCATTTACACATGTGTTGGTCACACATTCCTCATAAATCGTATTTTGCTCTGAAAGTGTTTAACTGTGTACAACCTCACACATCCTATCCTGCATAGTGGTCTGATTCATTGCAGCTCTGGTTTCTAACTACCGGGCCACACTGTTCACACGGATCCTATCACAGCTACCTGTATTCATCAAGTCGTTATTTGTCTGTCTGGCCTTCTTTGCATGTAACACGTTTTTTGGGGCTGGAAGACGTTTAAGCCGAGCAAATTATTTAAAATTTAAACCCTGGAAGGCTCAAAAGGAACAATTATAATACTCTTAGTCTTCTTTCTTACTGTAGAACAATTGCAATACCCTGCTTGTCACATCTTTATTCATTTATTGCATTTCTCTTTGATCATTTTGCTGTTTAACCAAATACAACGGTAGTGGATTATCCAATAAATATGCTAAGAATCCATCTGTTGAGCATAAGCTGACATGATTTCATTCAATGCAAAATACTGTAGATGTTATGGGACGCAGCGACTATTTGTGTACAGTTTTTAAAAAGTCACCCAACAGGCGGAGATCGTTATAACATCTGTCTGTGAGCTGATGAACCGAGGGAACTAGCATTAATCACGTCTCACGCTGACGTGTGATTGATAAGCAGCCTCACCTTGAGGAGCCATGATGTTAACACAAGATGACAAGACATGTGGGGTAAAGGTTGGGAGGCCGAATCCCCCCCCCCCCCCCCCCCCCCCCTCCTGTTCATCACTGCTGCCTGAGAGGAATAATGATGGGAAACGGCGGCTCATACACAGATTGATGAGTGATCCCTGCAGAAGGCAGCGCGTCATTAGCATCCACTGAGGGTAACCCGGCGCTGTCCTCTGGGATGAAGACGAGCGCATTGTCACAGATGAAAAGAGATGCGCTTTCATCTTCCAAAAATGTTGCTGTTGTCAATGGCGTTCAATTGGGATTATGCTCCTCATAAACATGTTTTCTCTCCTGAGCTTTGATGTCATTATATTAATGGAGTTCATCAATCAAGAGAGTCTGGTCCAATAGATGCAATGGCTCTTGAAATTATGACAGAATATGTATTCGAAACAATTTGCAAAATGAGCCTTTGTAACATAACAAAAAGAGATGGATTTTGAGAGGGAGACTAGGGCTTGTAAACTCATGTCCAAAACTTTAAAGTTTCATACAATTTACAGATTTCATTTATTACTCAAAGTGTTGTGTATACACAATTAAATAACCTGTTCTCTGACTTAGACTTAGAGCTAAACCGATTACTGTTGTAACTCACTTTGCAAAAAATACCCAACTTTATGGGCTCATTTGCATTAAATATAAAGTTTTGTTTCCTTAACTGACAAACAATGAAATCATATTTGTACACCTCATCTGTCAGGAGTAGCTACAAACACAAAAATATCTCTTTAGAGCAGAACACTCTCCAACGCTAGTCAGTAGTGAGCACTCAATGCTAAAAAGAAAAGAAAAGAAAAGGATGAAGGAGGCGCTCTTTACTTGGCTTATGTTGTACAGAGATACACAGTAGGCTGATTAAATCTCACCAAAATGAAGTCTTGTGAAAACCATTCGTTCTAATGGAATTTACTTTGGTGAGGCCAAAACTAAAGCACACACTCTGTAATTTATGGAGACCCGCTTACTTTTTGTTTAGGAAACCATCTGCGAGATTGGTATTTTCTCTGATATACGAGTCTATGTCAATTCATTTACTGTCGGAAGCCTTAAAGCCATGAGGTAGCAGGAACCCCACCACCCCCTCAAATGTATCTGGTAATTGACCACAGTGGTTGTGCTCAATGATGAACCAAGGGCACCGGTAACTACGGGCAAATTTAATTATATGTGCACTATTGCAGTAAAAGGTACTGAAGGATAATGCTGGCCTACACTATGTGGGCTGAAATGTACCCATTTAATAGTCTCTTGGGCGTTCCTGTCTCCACTGTTAAGCCTTTGAGGACAGAATGATTTGATTAGTTTTAAGAGAATATTAAGTATCAGACTAATACATTCATTCTGGTATTCTCTCATCTAAATCAACTCAACCACATCCCTGGACCAAACACTCAGCTGTGGACTTGCATAACATCTGGTGTCATGGACATATGAGTCCACAGTAAGCTCACTAACAAGACAGCTCATCATCCCTGATCAGTATGCAGCACTGGCTCCTGCTGTCCCCATCTCCCTTCAGCCGGCGGTTTGTGTACCAACTGTCCACGTTCATATTCATGTATGTGGCGTTGACATTGCAGCTAGCAGTTAGCTAGCAGCTAACATTGGTAACGTATCGGTCGGTGGGACGCTGTTACCAGTCGTCGCTGTCTTGATCTAGGCAGTGGGGCACATCCAGTAACATGCAAGGAGGAATGGCCCCAGCAGAGGTTTGAAGGTGACCCCTCTCTCTTTTAAAAGGTCTCCTTCACGTTTACTTGCATCATTTATTCATTAAACACAAGCTCTTTCAGACACCACCTGCATGAAATCATTGGCATGTTCCAGTGTTTGAGAGTAATCGGACACTCCAGTAATGGGAAGGTGACACATTCCTTAATGTGATGTTTTGTGTCTTTAACATGTTTTCACTTCACACACACACATGATCTATATTCTATGTTAAAATGTCTATAATCAACAGTGGTAAATAACAACACTTTAAAATACCCCCACTTATATAGTACAATAAATACCTCTGGTGCTGAGTGATGGTAAACTGCTATCATGATAAAACTCTGTCACAAATGGTGCTTTGGAGAATTGTGTGTCAATTAGCAGAACTCTGTGTTTTACCTGAATTACACAGAACATGAAGGAATGCTCTCCCCTGACGCAGTAAACAGCTGAGCAACAGGGGCTACTGGTGCAGTCGAGCACTTATGACGAAAACAAACAACTCAACCCAAAATTAGAATGAAGCAGAATTGAAGTGCAGGACGTGTTGAGTGCTGCTGTGCAAAACTAGAAAGCCATACGCCTGAGTGCTGCTTGAATAGATCGTTTTTGGCTCCATTGTGAGCCGTTCATTCCTTAAAGCACACTTTGCAGTGTGATTGAAGCTTGTGTTATAGTTCCAACATTCTCTCGTTTTCTTCATTGCTGCTATTAATCATTCCCAATGATGAACTACCACTTTGATACATTATGAAATAATGTTACTTCAAATATTAGGAGGTACCTGCGTAAACCTCAAATTCCCACTTAATTCATAGCGGCTCTTTCTTCTGACTGCCTTTTGATTACAGTGGACTCTGATGCAACTGCAGAGTAAGTTATTAAAGATTTATTTTGATCAAGAGAAATGTGAAGCAGAAAGATGCTCCCTCCATTCCTGCTCTTGGTGTTCCTCAATGTGTCCATCATCATCTGAAAGATGCTCTTTACTGATGGACTTGTTTTTTGACTTGATACACGAGGTTGTATTCCAACAAGTCAGTAACTTACGACACATTTACATCCTCTAATACTTCCCCTGGATTCGCTGGAACTAGTGATTAAAGTATTACAAGAAATGCTGCCCAGACTTTGCATAGACGTTGGCTCATGTTACTAAAGATTTTGGGGTTAGTGCTACATCACTCTGCGGTATGTTTGCTAAATGTGGGATCCGAGGAGGGCTAACATCTTACAGGACACAATAGAGACTGCAAGAGGATTATTTTGGGGGGCGAAGAATATAAATTCCCAGCATAGTACAGTCAGCCCAGAACCCTTATTTACATGAAATAATCAAGTTACTGTAGAATCCAGCACCAATCACACGTTACTGCTAAATTATTTCATCCTGATTTTGTGTCATGATAAGTCCATTTTTGAACAGCCGGTTATTTTGTAACTAACTGAAAACCTCTAAACTGTGAGATGACATTTACATCGAGAACATTCAATGAATTTTGTATTACAGAGGAACTCAATAAATAACTGGAAGGAGGAGACTTAATACACAAGGTGAAATCAGCCTCATTTTCACAACTTAACCTCTATCATAAGCTGGCGTTTTGACATCTTGGAAAAAACACAAGTCAAAAAACTCCCACGATCCAGTGTCTCATTGTGAGTTTAATGTCAAAGAATAGACAGCTGTCATGGTAATTCCAATATATCTGGCTTTAACTCTTTAACAAAAGCAAACATGAGGGGAAAACACACTTCTGTCTTCTGAGGTACTTTGCTTCTTTTTATTACAGTCATAAAATCATATTTGCATGATGGGATTCCTAACTCTCCCACAAGTCTCCAACACATTTGATGACTTCTTTGTTGTGTCATTAATAAAGAGTGCAAGTAGCTGCATGTGCTGTCAGAGTCCCCATAGACAAGCACTCTGATGTGTAATGCCTGTCCCATGAGGCAATGCTCTCAGCTTATCAGCATGATTCATCTTGTTGATAACATGGTGTGTCTCAGGAAGGGGGGGGGGGGGGGGGGGGGGGTGTTACGCAGTGTATGATGGGTGGGAAGCACAGCGACCTGCTGCTGGGGTTGTATACAGAACACAGGTGGTGAATGGGCTGAATATAAAACACTTCATGCTCATTACATTTCTCACCACAAGTTAAATAAAGTAGAGCAATATTACAAGACCACTATTTGATGTTCAATGCTCTTTTCTGGCAGCCATAGAAAACATTCCGTCTCGGGGAATGTCCCTCAAATGTCCCTGTCGTTCCACACAACATGAAAACACTCTGAATATCATCACATCACCTTGTTGCGATACATATTAGCTTCTGCTGTCGCTCGTGGAATGTTATAGCAGCTGTATTCCGGGTAGGCGTATATATACTGTTGCCGCTGCTGACACGTGGGACATTAATCATGGAATGCTGCGCGTGCACTTGAGGTGAAACGCAAAGTGTTAGAAACCTGAGGGTCTGACGGGTTACTTTACCGGGAAAGGACTACAGGAATTGCCAACATCGCGCGCATGAATCACCAGCCGTAAACACTGAGCTGCGGAGCACGAGGGCAGGCTGACAACTTAGCGCTGTCCATGGTGCTGAATCGCCCCGCGACGGCCCCTCAGTCTGCGAGGGGACCGACGAGCCTGTGAGCGTCATTTTATCGACGACCTGTTCATACCTGAGCTCTCCACGCACCCGGGGCGTGATGGACGTCCACACTTTCAGACACCACATTTAACTCGGATACGAGGATGAAGGACTTGTGGATTTAAAAACAAAAACAAAAAACTAAATGAAGAATCCGCCTGGGCTCGACACAATGTTTGTGAAGACATCATTTGTCACGTAACTGGTTATCTATTTACTGACCAGCTGCGAGCCCGATTCAGCCGGGAACCGTTCATTCATTCATCAACATGTTATAAAGATGAACTGCTGTGATTTAGTTGCCGTTCAAGCACCGGAGATCTGCGTTATAACCTAAAGAAGAGCAACGATACCCACCGAGACATGGCTCGCCTGCTTGTTTTGGTCAACTCCGTGGTCCTGTTGCTTTTTGGCAGCGACATGTTCTTGGTAGCAGCAAGTGAGTATGAGCCTCTGTAGCGTCAAATCGCTTCTTGTTCACTTTGTAGCTTTGTAAAATGCGCCATTAGCCATGCTCAAAGTATTACAACGCTGTTCCTGTCTGATAGTCTAACGAAGCTTCTGTTGGATCTGTTGGATAATTCCACCTCTCATTCATAACCATTAAACAACCAGGTCTACTCACCTACCTATCGCTCACCCATTAACACCTCAATACAATCGATTGCAATTATGTTTAGGTTCAAGATGAACTGTCATACCTTTACTTTCTTTCAATCGTTTACAATAAAACAAGACATTTAGATTTATATATACAATAACTGCTAGAATAACCTTGGCAGTTTGCCCTACTTATGCATCTGATCAAAAAACAATGTAAGCACATTGTTTACACATGTTTACCGCAAGAAAGCTGCCATTCATTTCCAAAAAGAGAGAATCTGCACTACAGTCACATCGAGCCTTTTCTCAATGTGTCTGCTCCCTTAAGAGGCACTTGCTCTCAATCTTGTTTGAATAAAGACAGAAAATGTAATTCTTAATTCATGGCACTATACTGACTAATGTAAAAATATATAAAAGCTCAAACAGGTGACCGACATATACGGGGTATTTACATGTCTTTACTAATAATAATAATAATAATCAAAAAACTAGTTGCAGAACCAACACTTCAGTGAGATCAAACATGAGAAGAATTGATTCAACTGCTCTCATTTACAACAATACTCCATAATCATTTTGCATTCTTTCCATTGTGTGCTCAGCTTCAGTCTTAATGTGAATGAATCTGTCTTATTTCTGTAGCAGAAATATTCTTTATCTGCCTCTGCATGTGTTCATCAGTATCTCTGTCTTTTTATCAACCTGTCTCTTTTTATCAACCCCCCCCCCCCCCCCCATAGCGCCTTGTGGAAATCAGATTGGCACTTCACTGTGTCTGTGGGTGTGTGCGCTGCCTGATACAAATATCCAGAGCGTTTTGACGTGTTCTGCGCTGACATGTGAAACACAAAAGCATCTGTGATCTCAGCGGAGTTCTGCATGGGGCTGAAAATAATAAACATGACACTCATAAATATAAATGTGGCTGTTGTAGTGAGCTTCAAAGTAAATGAAAATAAATGTATTCATTACTGCCGGCTTCACGCATGCTATGAGACTATGGCATTCAGACGCAGCTCTACATTAACTGTAAGCTTCTTTGGTTCATAGTGAGGTTGTCCATAAACATTCAACGAAGCAGGAAAAGGAACATTTTAGTCAAGTCTCTCTATGCTAATTCAATAAGTGGAATTTGGTTAAATATTTTGAAAGTGATACTAAAACGTAATGGTGGAGGATTTGTTCTCAAAGCGTTCCATTGAATGCTTTTCAACATGACATTTGCTCCAGATGACGTATTTCTGTCAGAATGTAGCTTCTAATATGTAGATGTCATTGAGAACAATTCTAGTACGATGAGGAGAACAGCGTAAGCCCACACAAAGCTGACGAGAAATACTTGATTGTGGGTAACAATGTTTACACTCAAGCATGCTTGAAAATTAATCCCAACAACCAGAGCTTCAGGCACACGGCAGACGTGAATTAGAATGTATTGGCTTTATTTGGATGGCCAGGCTCATATCATTCTTCAAATTGGCAATCTGCTCTTCATAAACCTTGTGACACATTCTTGACAAAAAGACGTTCTGCATTAAAGCGGAATCCATCATAGTGAGGGCCAATGTTCACTCATGTTGTCATTATTGTATCTGCTGTCAGATGGCAGACACTTTACACATGAACAAAACAGACAGACCCCAGTGGGGGCGGGGGGGGGGGGGGGGGGGGGGGGGATCAATCCTGGATTTTACATCAGTGTCTTAGTACCATAAAGGAGCTCATGCTTGTTGGTGTCTTGATGGCATCTGTAGAACCACTATAGCCGATACAATGAATGGTACCCTCTTTAAACAACTGGTAAGAAGTAATGTTAGCTTGCTGCTGACCAGCCTTGGGGTTTGGCCAGTGATCACTTTAACCTTAAACCGGCACCATCTGGTCCCGCTGCCGTTTCACAGCCTCTGAGTCCGTGAGCCAGAAGACAGAGTGTACCTAAAGCAGGGGTATTCTATCAAAATCAAACAAGGTCCATTTAGAGAGAATTTCCTCATGCAAAGGTCCGGAATAGCTCAGTAATGTCTAACTTGCGCTATGATTTATTCCCATATATATTTAAGTAGCTAACAGTTGTATTAACGTCTATATGTAGTCAAAAACTAACTGTCAAATCAAATAAAGAAATTTCAATTGAATAATATCTCAACAATATTTACAGTCAGCTTTCAAATTGAACTGGATGAATTATAAATAATACATCATCTGGGTCCGGATCCGGACCACCTATTACTGACCCCTGACCTAAAGGGCGGGACAGCAAGAGCCTCCACTGTAGAGAGGCTCTAAAATGGAAGAAAAGCATAGCCTTAGCCACGACCTTCTATCTTTATCCATCTACAGAGCTACTTCACACTGTTGATGCTGCACTAGAGAGATCGTAGTTAAGTAGAGTAATATATTTAATCACAGATCGCATTAAGTCACTGCTGCCACATGGAAACAAATGTGAAAGAAAGGCAGGACCTCAGAAGGGAAAGGAGTTTGGAGATTAAATAAGAAGAAAAAGGTCTTGAAGGGTAATATGGGGGCAGACAGTGCTGCGGCTGTGATAAAAGCAGCACGATATCGTCTAAGAGCTCTGCTACCAGGCGATGTGCAACACTTGGGCCTGCGAGCAGCTGTGCGACAACCTCCTGCTGTGCAGAGGAGAACATTTAGACTTTCCACGACAGGGTTTGAAACGCATCCAGATGAAGACGCTTGAAGGTTCACTGGGCAACACATCAAAATTCACGGCACCTGTTATGACTTATTGCCTTTATTTATAAGATGTCAGTGAATATATTATTATTATACATTTTAGAAAAGGATTAAATAACAAGCAGCCCTTCAAACCGTCACCAGCTTAGAGGTAATTGAGAGTGAAATATGATCAATACTACAGTCCACAACCTTGGTAAACCCGTCTTTTCCATTTTTAAATGGAATATGAATTATGCACCTTTGGGAGTTTATTGTGCAATCAATCATTTGGAACATTTAACATTTATTGCACTCATTTATTAATTTAGTCATTGGCATTGTTTGTCAAATGAAGAGTTAGCAGCGTCTTCTCATTATAATATATACAGAGTCACAGAGCAAATTGCCACACTTCTATCAGTAAATGAGCTGTTTGGAAAATCATTCAAAAGAAAGAACTGGATTCAATCTGCAGAAGATTTCTGATATGAACTGGAGCCAGAATAGGTCGCTGGCTGCGCGATCACACGTTCTAAAAGAAATGCATTTAATCACGATGTGTTCTTAGCATCCAGAAACAGTGAAGAGACTGAAGGGCATTTAAACAGAAAGTTAAACTGATCCTCCCTATTTGCTATCATTTAATAACCCACATCAGACGCAAAAAGCAAACACAAAAAGGCAGATTTATTGCTTTGGGCACTGGCCATGCATTTTCACATTAATGCTTTTCTTCAGGCAGAATCAAGGGGATGACATGTCATTTGTCAAATGTTGTTCCTGGTAAATCAGGCAGTTGATTTTCCAATGTTCTACTCACATCTAATTTGTTTTCTGTTAAATCAATGCGTCATGGTTATCCAAGGTGGCGTTTGATCAACAACTGCACAGGTTGTCTTATTGGTTAACTGAATTAAAAAATATATATAGTTTGACCATAAAAAAACAATCTCTCCTCTTATCCTGTGAATATACAGTACAAGCAACCAAGAAACTAAGCATGTGTATTATAAATCAGGATCTATTGAGCCAGCAAATATAGAGGTCAAAACATGAGATTCCTCGCTCTAACAAATCAAACTGGGCTCCTTTCCACGTGTCTCGTCAGCCATCCGGAGATTCAGCAGCACTTTCACCATGTCGCTGTGCGCTCGGTTAGATGCGGAGCAGCTAATGCGCTGGGCTCCGGCTACTCGCTATGATTCATCCTGGCAGTGCGCCCACATCCCAAGAGGGTCTCACCATTTGTTTGCACAGACACACGCCTCGGCTGCTGTAACCTATTGCTGTTTGAGTTTACATAACGCGGTGTGGAGTGGGGCTTACTCAGGACACGTGGCCGGTAACAAGCAGTGAAGTACCCACAATGACACTTATCGCTGCAGAAGGGAACATCAAACAAGCTAGAGGGGAACATGGGGAAGAGGACCGGGCTGTTGAACTTCACATTAATAGAAACATTTACATTAGAAAATCAAGTCACCTGTTTTCTGCTCTTTTCATTTATTCATCGTGCTTCTAAAATATAAAATGAATGACTACAACAATGTGAGTTTTAGTTGACTTCATCTTGTATATATATTAATGTTCTACAGTGCAGAAAGTCACCTCACCCAGTTGAAAATACTGTACACTTGTCCTGCTCAACTGCCTGCAATGGCAACAACATCAAATATGAAGGAGGCACTTATATATATTAGTGATGATTCACGGCCTGCTCAAACTGAACCGTCACTTCCTCCATCACCAGTAAATGAGCTGCCCACAATGCATCATGGTTACTGGCTGCTTTTCTTTTTGCCCATGCGTGGTTGTCTGTAGCCCCCATTACCTAAAGGACAACAGGCTTCAGGAGAAACCAATGTGTCCTGTTTTAGATAAATGATTCACCCGATTCTGAAGTGTGTGCACTGTGCGACACGTGCCGACGACAATCTAAACTTCATATTGTTTACCCGTCAAGTAGTCCAATAAATATCCTTGGTATTATTGGTAAAGTGTGTATTGTATATGATGCAGTTGCAATAAATAAAAAGCTTCAGTGTGGCTTTTAGATGCTGTCCATTGTGTGAAGTGAGATATGAAGACACAAATCTAATCCTGGTGTGTCAAAGCCAGCATCTAAGGGGGGATTTGTTGATTAGCTTTAGATTTCAGCAAGTTAATGTCCCAGCATGTGATGTAAACGTACTAATACACAGGAAACAGGATCCATTATTGTAAATACATGAATGACTCATTCCTATAGCTCTCTGAAGATCAAGGACAATACATCCCTTGACTTCCCTACCTCTTAACCTTCTGTACTTCTATGCGAACACATTAGTACCTGCTTCCATAAATAATCTTCTCATTAAATTGACAAAATGAGACAGAGGTGACCTCTTGATAGCAGTGTTACCACCAGCCAAGCCCTCTTCTCTCCCCGCTCTCTCTACAGTTGGAACATTAATTTCCTCTTGTCCTCCCTACCACAGGCTAAGCTATACTCTGGCCTTTAGCTCATCTCATTCACTCCCCTCCGCAAACCAATCTCTGAGCGTGTCATGAGCACCAGGAACTGAGCTTCATGCCTGTGTTTGACCTCGACCCCCTCCGGTGGTTCATGGTGCCACGAGGGCCGAGGCAGGGAGAGCGATAGCCTCGTCTGACCAGAGGGTCTTGAGATCTGCCTCAATGTCACCTTTTGCACCGAACACAGAGGCCATCATTGATTGTCTCCGAGATAAAAACAGACACAAGTGAAACAAAGAGTAAGAGAGAGAGAGGGAGAGATAAAAAGGGAGACATTGGGAGATAAGAGGAGAGGGATGTGAGAGGGACCTAGAGCTAGAAAACGGCAAATCATTTGAAATGGCTCCCAATTTCATCATTTCATCTTTCATCTTTCATCGTTCATCTTTCTTTCTCAAGTGCACTTTTTGGATTACATATTGTGTACAGCACATGCCTTTGGCTGTCATCTCAAGATAACTGTGTTATGGGTTATTGCGCTCATGCTATATGGGTTGATGAAAGCGGTTACATATTGAATGGAAAACTGTCAACTAACACTTCCTTTGTAGTGAACTGCTGTGACTAAAGGTCCTACCCCTGATGAGCAGAACTCTAGCTGCATCTCATTAGGAAAAGCATTTATTAAGCGTGTTGTGTTCTCTGATGCCATCCCTATTGGAAACTATTCTTTTTGTCATTATTTTCCACATAATAGCTCAAGATATTTGCACACACTTGACCGTCTCAACATTGCTTCAGTTACTTTCTGCAACAACACATAAAGTCCATTACACCCACGCTAATGACAGACGCCCTGGGGATGGCCTCTAGGTCGCCATCCACCCGGCCAATCCCATCGTACCCGAGCGATTGCTTGGAGACTGAAGCTGTACTGTGCCCTCTATTAGATCTGTCACACTCTGTTTCTCCCCCCCCCTCCCCCTCTTTGCTTCTCGGGCTTTTGTCCCACTTTGCAATCAACGCTTCCACCCACATCCAAATCATGATAGATGGCTGCAAAGTGACGGGGTGAAGAAAGGTAACCCTGTCCGAGGGAGGTGGACGGGAAATAGACACTGTGGTTACTGTGTTGTCAGGTTGACAGACAAGGCTGTTAAGAGGGGGTGAGGAAAACATGAACACATGTATACATATCTGATGTACATATCTATTGTTACATATGGGATTCTGCTGGTTCACAATAACATGCAATCATGCAGTCTATTTAAACACGTAGTAACTAGATTACTTTTAATATACTCATTTGTAATGCAATGGTTTGGTCAGAGGAGTTGATAATGTGTTATCAGTGGCTGGCCTTTCCTTAAAAATACATGTTTCAAATATTTGGCCTATTTCCATAGAGTTCTGATAATTAGTTTTTCACGAAAGGCTGCCTGAGAAAACAGTTGTGTTTCTGACAGAATGTCTGTCTGTTTAAATGTGAGCTGGTTTAGTAATCCAGTAGCAACGGTTAAGAAAGTAATATCAGTGACACGACTGCACACAGCAGCTGAGGTGACACACCAAACGGTTTATTAGTCTGAGGACTGTGGATCAGAAAACATAGACAGCGGTATCTGGAATAACAGGAATGCACTTCTCCACGTAACCTTGAACGCATGAGACCCTACAGTTTACTGTACCAAGATGACACAACCAGCCTGGTTTCCTAATTCATCTACAAACATGACCACATAAGACTTCACTTTTGATCAAAAAGAGACACCTGTGCTGAGCTCAGAGTGCCAACACAATGCTTGAGCCTTTCCAGGTGCAGGTGTGGACACATATGGCTTGGATCATTTAATATCTAGTGGCTGGATTAACAGACCTCTCTATTTCTGTGTCTGTTCCTTCAGATCGGCCGCCGGCTCCCGTCAATGTGTCCGTCATGCACCTGCGGGCCGACTCGGCAACCGTTTCCTGGGAGGTTCCAGAGGGAGATATAATAATTGGTTTCTCAATCTCGCAACAGGTCAGTCCTGAACTGCTAATGTGAATCTGGAGACTGTGGATAGGTTAGCAGGACAACACTGTCTCTGACACCCATGCATATAATGCGTTATCATCGTCTCATAGCACAACACATTTTAAACATTAATAGCAATAATCATAACACACGACTTATAAGGTCAAGTATCAAAATACTTCATAATTACTGTTTTTCTGGAAGGATCATTGTATATTGTAATTCCCATTGTCTTTCCATTTTTTTATATTGCATTATAATGTGATTATAACTTACTCATATGCTCAGTTTTCTTTATGTGTAAGAAAAAAAATATCATTAAACCTATGCCAGAACACGCAAAATATTGTACAATATGCATTATGGAACGATTATAATGTATTACAACTATGACAGTTTTAATACACAATGATCTTTGCAAAGATAAAGTCAGTGAGTGACCAACAATTACGACGTTTTATGATACTTGACCGTATAACATTATGTTATAAAGCATTATGAATATTTATGAGTGCTTATAATTATACAGTGCTTTACGCAGATCAAAATGCATTACAAGTGTATTTATAATGTATTATAGACATGGGAATCATGGAAAGTGTTTGAGTTATTTTTGGCTTTTGCCAGTTGTGGTTTGGCGTCGAGCCTTCGTCATGTTATGTTGATGTGTTGTCGCACCATGAAGCCAGTAAGAGGACGCCTGGAATCCATTTGCTGCCGTGTCACACGGTTGTAATGGCCTGTGGAATACGTTGGGATTAAATGGGTGTGAGCAATGAAAGATAATATATTCACAGACTGAAGTCCATATGTGCTCAGCAAACGCTTCGTATCATGACTCTGTCCAACATACTGAGTGAGTACTGTATGCACAAGCTCCCGAGTGAATAAAGATGTGTTTCTGTCTGCATATTCGTAGGAACCGCTCAAAGCTTTGCTTAGCATGAAAACAGGCTGACTAAATCTTCCTTTAGCCTTCAAGCCTGAAGTCAGAATAAAAGAAAAGAGAAAACAAGGGGTGCAGCGGGACTATGTGAAGCTGCCAAACGGCATTATTTTAGGCTAAAAAGATTTCAAAGGCTTAAAATAGGTAATGAATGCTAATCCTGAATGGCTAAATGGCATATGGTGCCGGAATCGTGTTTATGCTTTATGCAACTCAAAACATCATGCAGCCATTTAACTCTGATGGACTATTTACGACACCTCAACGGCTGTTTGTCATGATATGCAGCTGAATGTGAACACGTTTGGTATGGCGTTTTAAGAATTACACTATTCAATGTTCACGGAGAATAACAAGTTGTTTTATCAGATCTTTCAGTCAAGCAGAGCCATAAAACAGAGACATCTGGCCCAAAGCCACTTCAAGTGCAGATAGGAGAGAGATAGAGCGCTCACCAAGAGGAGAGCTCTGCATGCAAGCAGGAGGGATAACTTTTCTTTGTAAGTCTTTATTGCTCCAATAACATTCTGAATGGTTAAAGACAAAGTCTGACACTCTGAAAGCTTGTGATTCAAGGCACTTGCAGTCTAAATTAATCACAATATTGACTCCACAGTCAAGACTCCATATGGTGAGACACAATTGCCAACTGTTAATATGATAATGTACCCAGCATGTCGTTCTCCAACACCTTGAATATTTTCTGGTTGGTCACCCCTGTCTCACATTATCACGGCCCAAAAATAGGTATAGGCCACATGATTGTTTTTAGCTTTATTTGTATGATGCTATAAAGATGAAATTTATACTACGAAAGTCTTCACAGAGGAGAGCGTCTTCCACAGGGACACATTGCAGGGCAATCTCCCATTGACCAATGTCTTGGTTATTGTATCGCTCTTCCAAACCCCAGAGGCAGGAAGGACACATGCAGAGATTCATCCGGGAAGTCAACACCACCAGCCGCTCTTGTGTCCTTTGGGACCTGGAGGAGGAGACAGACTACATCATACAGGTCCAGTCAATTGGCCTCTATGGGGAAAGCCAAGCCAGCAAGAAGGTCCATTTTCGCACCCTCAAGAAGACAGACCGCTTCCCCTCCAACAGCTCCAATCAAGGTAAGCTGCTCTGATACGGGGAATGTAAATGACCTACGGCGAAGCCTCTGTGTTCAAAGCGTGTGATTAAAAGAGTAGGGGCTCCTGTTTCCTCAAATACTAACAATCTAATACACTTTGTGTGATTTTATCCAGTCCTTCAACAACACTAAAGCCAACAGTCAATCTATCTGCTAACATTGTGTGTGCAGTCAGAGATGCAGTTTAAAGCTCCTTGCCATGGTATTCAGTAGGGCTTTGAGGTAAACACTAAGGTCAGCATGCTAGCTTGCTAACAACGACAATGCAAACATGCTAATGTTTAGTAGGTGGTATTAACTGGGTTCTCCATCCATTTGTAAATTTGAACTAAAACACAAAACAGCTGAGGCTGACGGGAATGTCACATGTTGCCAAAATATTGAGCAACTGAAAATGACAATGGCGCTATGTAAATAAAAAGTGAATGCTCTTAGGATTCATCCACTGGTGACCATGGATGTCAGGAGCCAGATTCATGGCGATCCAATAGGGAGTTATTGAGGTATATTTGTTGGGATATTGTGAGATGTGCTGCTAGCATGGCCCAAACAATAACAAACACAAAATAAACAGGTTGCACTGAGTGACATTTATCATTAGAACTTAAAAATGCAATGTGGAGTTGTTACAAATTGAATGAAGAAATACATATTTGACCCATTGCCGTGGTGTGGCGCTGTTGTGTTTTTAATATTTTTTTAATGATAATGTATAGTTCCTTACTGCAGAGGTGAGTCTCTCCTCAATTCAACTAGATGCTGTGAAGTTTGCCAAAATGCAGTGCGACTGATAAGGTCACAAACTGGTCACTGCAGCAATCTTTCCACAGTGTTGCATCTCGCTGTGTTATGTAAGGCAACGCTTTGCTTTTAATTCTACAGTGCACGGTGCAGCCGTAGGCCTCTTCCCCCCCGAGGCACAGACAGGAGCAGCCAATTACAGATGCCTCCCTGCTCTGAAGCCTCTTCTGGCTGTTGAATGCTTTTAAGCACGCTGACATTGAAAATGAGGTACAGTAAAGGCTAGAGCAGAAAACCTCCTCTCACAGCGTCTGTCTGCTTTATTTTCTCCTAGAAGCCAATTCATTATTGACAGACTCTTCAAGCATGGCTGCAGGCAAGCTCCTTTGAATGTATGCACCTCTATATCACTCTGGGTGCCTAATCAGGATTTGGACACATTCTGAAGCACAGGATTCAGTGTCTATGCTCATGGGCTTGAGGAAATATGACCAGCACCAATAGACCCTTTGCAAATCTTCTCTGCGTCAGCCATGATTATGGGATGAGTCCCATACATCAACTCTTACAATAATGGCAGCTTACATTTGACATTGGTCTAGAAACCGGCCTGATACTTCAAACGTTTAGTTTTTTTGATCGTATGGTGTGGTTGAGTTTATGATTATAATAAGTGCAGATGCAAGTGAATCATTTGACGTTGACTCAGGTTTGGTATTATTTGTTAAGCTTGCAAGATCGGCAAAAGAGAAAGAAACTAATTTAGGCTCAAGTTCAACACAAGAGCCTGTCCATCCAGCTAACACACACACTGACGTTACTCTCTTTTCCTGCTGCTTTACATGAAATACTCTGGAAATCTTTCTGTACTTATATTTGAAGTTAAAAGCAATGGACATTACAAACCTAACTAACCATCAACATTGGTCAAATCCTGATCAAAGTCTTTTGATTATGGCAATTGCTAAGACTCTGGAAAAGACTCAATGTGCAACATTATGAGGATTTGACCGAGTCATCCCAGTGGGTCAGAAACACAGCCCACTCAGTGGATGAGTGTCATTCGTAGGAGTTTGTGTTCGTAAGAGTAGAAACAATCAGTGTCAGCTTTCCATAAAGCCAGGCTAGCACATGCCCCAGATTCAAAGGCCAACCACATCTTCTTTACGTAACGCTTGTCAAGTTTAGTACTCCACTTCTCTTTTCATGTTTGACACTGTGTCGTCGTATATTTTCACTCTGATGTTGTCTGCAAAAGTAAGCCAATGAATGATTTAAAATGACCCCACTGGTGCAATCAGTAAAAGAACATAAAGTAACAGGCAGTAAGTAGATCACAACAACATCAGCAACACATAACTACCCACACTTCAGAGGTAGAGAACAAATATACTTTAACTACATCAAATACAAAAATGAAATTCTCCTACATGCTGGTTTGAGACACCTCTTGATTTACAACCCCTGAAAAGGAATGTCTGCTGTTTCATGAAAAATAAATGTGGTTCTTGACAAGCTTTTTCTGAAAGGATGTTTACAAAGTTTCCTCCTAAAATAGCAACATATGTATTCGTCATAAAACCTTAATGCACCTTAATGTAATATGAAAGTTTTTGTTCAGGATCTTACTGTTGAGCATTGTTCCTTAAAATGCCTTTTGAATCTAGTTGGCTGCAGCCTCACAGAGGAGTCAGACTTCCTTTGTCACAGCCCAGTGCCTCCATATTCCAGGCATTCCTAAGAGCTGTGATACCCATGAATCAATAATGCTTTCATTATTTCCTCAATGCAATTCTCTTTGACATTGTGATTACATATTGGTGCATACTACGCCACTGAATGTACACCTGCCGGAACTAGATTCAGAACCAATCTATTTCATATGAAATATTTCCTGGCAAGACTTATGCCACGTGTTGCTGGGGAATTTCAATTTAAATAAGCTATTGTGATTTCTTCTTTTCCCAGGATCAATATGTCTTTCCAATGTCTACCTCAATTCCATTAGTTCCACAGAAAGCTTTTAATCAGAGTGTATATTTGTGTGCCTTGCCTGCCCTTCAAAAGTGAGCTATGTTGTATGTCAGCAGTTTGTTAGTATTCCACGAATTTAAGCAACAACATTGTATTACATTTGCAAACTAAACATATTTTGAAGGACTCAAATATAATTAATTTCACTAAGGTATGATTCCAGCATAATGAAGAGACGTTTTGAAATATAAGCGATTTACAAAGTAAGATTCATTATACTGAAAAGGATTCTCTTTTGCTTACAGACGGAGAGCTGAGATTAAAGGGGGAAAGCTGTATTCATTAGCATGAACAGTGATGCCACAGTGCATACAAAAAATATCCAGATACGTTACATCAATGATTCCCAAATAAAAGACACGAAGGCGGTAGAAATGCTACCTGCTGTCACTGAGCTGTCAAAGGGTTTCACACAGGAGAGCAAAGCAAGGATGGATGCCTTGAGCAGTCAAATCTAAGTAGGTAGGTGTCCCCTTAGACACAATTACTGCGGTACTTCAAAGAGATGCCAAACTGTCTTTGCTGAGTCAGAAGCTACAGCTAGGCTCTCCCATTAACAGCACTGAGACAGAGGTACGCTGCACGCGGAAAGCTTCCAGCAAAACATTCTTTTGACTTTGACTGATACTCACAATTTTCCATCTGTTGTTCATGTTTTATATACATATAAATTAGAACAGCACTGTTTTCACCTGTAGTCTAAATCACGTTTTAATTTGCTTAGTTTGTAGGAGACATAATGCAAGAGGACATCCCATGTCCCATCTTCGTGACACCAGTACAGCACCCCTGGTGTGCTGCGACAGGGTTTTTCCGACACAGTTCACAGCTACAAACAACACTGTGGGTTTTGGGGGGAGCAGAAGGAAGGTCAACTAATGATCTCAAAACAAACTCTTTGGTGCACCGACGGCACCACAATCAGCTCATCCCCACTACAGAGTGTGGTGCCACAACATGAAATATGTATGATACAGCAGCAGGACATGCTATTCAGGTCATCGGGAAATTCTATTCACTCACTGTGTGGTATGAAATACTGTATATTAGCATGCAACACACAGTCCACATGTACAAAAGATCAAATATAAAAAGGTAAATAGTAAACAGTTGGAGAGTGTTGCAGAATACAGAAGTTCTCAAGTTAGAATGACCCATGGTCAGATTGGTTTAAATTAAGAAAATAAGAAAAATAACATATTTTTCCATTAATACATATAAATATCGAGGACTTTTCTGTAATTTGAAGCTATTTTCCAGTGTGATACTTCATCACACATTCCCATACACACAACTACCAAGACTTTAAAAAACGTGGCAGCGACTAACCCTAAGCCTAATAGCTATCATGTGAGGAGAGTGGAGAGTCCGGCATTCAGGGCCAGTTCTTGACAACTTGATTCACTAAAAGAGGCAATTGGGAAAAGTGGTGCTCTGGAAGAGTTCCATCCAGGAGAGATATTAAGAGATAGTTTGGAGAGTGGAAATAGGCCCACAGTCAATCCACTTAAAGGAGGATTAATGCTACAGGACTGATTTGTGCTAATGCTCACCACATTTTCGGACATTTTTTGTTAAATGGCATAACAGTCATGAGAGATAAAGGAAGTGTCCACTTGCCAGTCATTAGCTTCAGAATGAAGGTTTAAGATCTTACATTATTAGGAAATCCAGAAAAGAGCTCTGTAACTAAAACCACTTTGGTAAAGGTTTGGGGTTACTAGTTTGTTATTTCAATCCTTGGTTGTGGTTTTGTTCAACTGGACTGCATATCAATCTATTTCATACGTTGTCCCTTCCATGTAAAAAAGCTTAGGACCAAATGTTGTCGTTAGTATTTCGGAGTCTGTGTCGACTGTACCTGTCCTGTCTGTGCTCTCTCATAGATGACCCCACTGTGCAGGGTCTGGACAAGTCCCGTCACCTGCAAACAGGAGAGATGATCATCATTGTGGTGGTCTTGGTCATGTGGGCAGGTAGGTTTGCAGACTGAGTTTGGTTGATAATGATTCCGTCTCAAGAGAAGACGGGTACAAACACTTACATACATACAGAGTATGATAAAGAGAAATATACAAGCATGAATAGATAAGCTGTTACAGATAACGGATGGACATGTATGTTCTAAGGTCTTCATAAACAAGGACGTTTCCCAAACTCTCTGACTGACCTAACATGAGCTTACAAGTACATGACCTGTGAATTGCTGACTAACCACCAATTCACATATTGCTAAGCTCTTACTGCACTAGCTAATTACATTTCTTAACATTGAAATCACTACTTTAATATATAATCAGCAATACACTGTCTCTATAAGAAATGTATAGTCCTCTATCTGTTAAGAGGTATTGATGGCTTGATTGGAGATTCAATATGGTCTAATATCTATAAATCCGATGCAAAGCACAATATGTTATTGATCAGCTGTTGTCAATGAAGAAATCACATTCAAATCCTGCTGAATAAGCTAAAGATAAAAGGAACTGCAACTTGTTTGTATTTATTGTCAGCCTCAATGATAGACTAATGGTGCTCACCTGACAGAGCTTTCACACTCCAGATTATCTTGTAGTTACATAAATACATTGACACAGCAATCAATAAGACGCTAATGAATGGACAGTCATCCAGATCAAGACCTATAGGATCACTATTAAGTGGAAGTTATAAAATAAACTGCCAACTCTGCATATCCCATCCCTCTGAGCGACGTCAAAACAACATCACGCTTTCCTGAGCAGTCTCTGTAACCAAGCTCTCCATCCATGTATGACTTTCTACTCCTGAGAGGAAGTGGGCTGATTAATGAAGTGTTGAGGGACAATGAGAAGTGGCATATCTGACAGGCTGCCAGGAGCACCAGAGTGAGATGTTAAATAATACTAATGAGAGTAACCAAAGTAACATGGAGGCTGTGGAGGAATAAAAACACCTCATGTGGCGCATTCATCATGGACTGCACATTTGCAGCCAGTCCAGTTTAAAGTGAGTTTATTCACTGCAAGTTATGAGGCATCAAGCACATTCACACGTTCACAATCTACAGAAGACAGTCGTTACATTTGCATTTATTTATGCCTTTGTTTATTCTTTTTCTTATTCAATTTATTTGTCCTATCTGTGTCCTTTTATCTTTTATCTGTGTTGCCTTTCACTGGTCTGGGTCTGAAGAAAGTGAATGAAATGATAAAGTAGTAAGCAAATAGCTTCAATCCAATGCAATCTGCTCTGCTACATTGTATAGTGTGTCTGTGTAGCAATGTTCTGATGCTTTCTAAAAGTGCTTAAAATGTTGTGAACCTTATAAAAGTGTCACATTAAAACATTACAATAAACTGTAATGTAAACATCACAAATTACACAAACGCTGCTGTAATTCAACCATTAAACAAACCAGTGGAAGTGTCTGCCATGAATGTCTCATGATGACATATAGCTGCAATATTGCAGAGCGCTTACATGATGCGTGCGTGAATAATAATTTGTTAATTTGATGAATAACTTTTATTTCTCACAGCTCCCTAGTTTTCATTACCGGAACCCCAGATCCGTTTTTGAATATTTAATGATAGCCTTCCCATAGAAATTCATAACCTCGGTGAAGCAAGGAAGTTAATTGTGAGCACACAGTAAACTGGAGGCAGAACTGCAACTGGCAGATTGCATATGGTAGCAAAGCAAACTCCATAGAGAATTACTGTCTTCCAAGCCTTCAGATAAAGGCCCGGCCATCACGCTCCCCTGGGAGCAGAATTCCATTATCAACATGGCCTTTCAACGTGCTTAGTTAGAAGAAGTGCTGACATGTCTGTGAGTGACAGTTGCTGCCCCACCACTGACTTCCTATCGTCATTTGTGTGTGTGTGTGTGTGTGTGTGTGTGTGTGTGTGTGTGTGTGTGTGTGTGTGTGTGTGTGTGTGTGTGTGTGTGTGTGTGTGTTGCGCACATGCGTCCATCCTTCACCTCCTCGCAGCTGTTATCGCCCTGTTCTGCCGGCAGTATGACATCATCAAGGATAACGACTCCAGCAACAATAAGGAGAAGGCCAAGCCGTCGTCAGAGAGGAGCACGCCGGAGCACCACAGTGGAGGGCTGCTGAGGAGCAAGGTGAGCGTGACTCCTCTGAATACACGCCCACATAAAGGCTGTTTCAAGCAGCTGTGTGTGTACACACTCTGTGAGAAGCAGCTGTGTGTGTACACACTCTGTGAGAAGCAGCTGTGTGTGGACACACTGTGAATGACTGTGAGCTAGCATACACAAACACCTCGACCCTGAAACTCAAGCAGCTAAATGGAATTCAGCCATCATCATTCTCATCATTTACTTGTTTTGTGTTTTTACTGAGACATGTTCCGCTTGTGAAGCACCTTCCTGCAGTGAATAACATGACTGTAATCTAGTGCCCACTTCTTTGGCACTATACAACTCAAAATGTATGTATTAACATTATCAGTGTAGTTGTGTAGGCTGCAGGTACATCTGGTTCTACTGTACAGGCTGGAACACAGTGAGCTCCAATATGCCATGATTAATGGTGGATTTATTGATCAAGAACTAAAATATCGCCCGTGATGGTGTATGTAGCAACTGAAAGCTTCTCTCTTGTGCTTTACTCGTCTACACATCCTCACATTAAATAGATTAACAGCAAGCAGCCAGCTGTTCCCGTGATTAAAATGCAAGACATGAATTGACATTTGATTAGATTTGCAAGTGGAGAATACTTGTGTATGTTTAATTAAGAAAGACGCTTTCCTTTAAATAAAAACAAATCTGATCTCAAACAAGGACAATAAATATTTACTGTTTCCACAGGTTGAAATAAAATTACTTCATATTTTCATTTTTATTCAAAATATATTTCTAATTTCATTCATAGCGACATAAGTCTGTTATCTATTACTCAACAATGGTGTGAAATGCAACAATGAATACATATTTGTACTTATGCCAAAGTCTTGCGGCGGTTCAAGTGGAATGTAGATTATCAGGAGTCATTTAAATATTACTAGCTGTTTATGGGTCCTCTGCCAGATATCGGTTACTTTAACAGTAACAGTGTATTTGTCTTCTATGATCAAAGTATGTCTTTATGGTAAAGGAGGAAGTAAAATACTAATTATGAATGTTCTCTATCTCGTCTCGCAGTTTCACCCTTCTGTGCCGTCTATCAACATCATCGAGGTTTGAGAAGAAGGAAGCCACATTCCTCCCTCTCTTCTACCATCAATGCATTCACCGCCTTCCTCACTGACGACTTGTTTCTGTGGTCTTCATCAGTGAGTAAGGTTGGCTGAAGACATACATGCATGTACATAGCATTTGTAGGAAAACTCTAAAGTACAGGTACACACCCTACATGACCCAACACACACACACACACACACACACACACACACATCTACACACCCTAATACACACGCACACACACACACACACTACAGTGCAGCAGCTGACAGAAACCCATTCCTGCAGGCTGGTGGTCCATAAACGGATGTTACCCCGCGGTGCAGTTAACAGTGGTGACTTTGCCAGGTGCTTGGTATGTTATTGCAATACAAAACACGCAATCATCTCTGGGAGGCCGGTCTTCATGACTTTAAATTCACAATGTATTTTTGATATTGGCATGTGCAATTAGACACCACGTTCACCTGTTATAGGAAACTCAGCTCTTTGTGTTGATATATTACCTCATCCCAAATGGATATCATACGACTCCTGTGGGCAGATTGTTAATAAGTAATACACATGTTCATTTTTATGATCCGCCACAACAACATGTCTTACTTTTTTCTAATAATATTAATGTACCATTTTCTGGATAACATTGTATTTTTTCATATTTCATAAAAAACAAACATGTCTGTACATAAATCATTCATTTACTGAAGTTGCATGCAGGTCCTTTGCCTGTAGAATAGCATTTGATGTGCATTCTAAGTTAGATGCCAAAAATGGAGAAATAAACACGATTGCAGTCCTGTGACGCTGTTTCTGTGAACCTGCTTTTAGAACAGGACGTTCTCTTTTATCACACGCTGTTTAATATCAGATCTTGCACATTTCCTGACAATTGTATTTCTTGAAGTGTAAAATAAACCCTCTTTAGAATGTCCCATCACGAAGTTGCAGCTAATGTAATGGAGTTTCTCTGCATAACTCATTTCCACTGCGCACAAAAAGCACTTCCACACAGAAACTGCTTATCAACCGTCACAAAGATGCATTTGTTGCATTAAATGCTGGCCGAGACCTGCAGTACAGTAGAAAACTGCACTTCATGGAGAAAATGCTGGCCAAGTCACAAAAAGTGTTTTAACGCAGGCAATACTTCAAAGTGGTATAAATGAATTTGGTAATAATATGTTAGTTAAAATTACCATAACAAAATGCATATAGTGCAGGGCAGTGAGACAGTAAATCCTGACGGGGGCAGGATTTCAAACACAGAATTGTTTGGTGGAATTTATTTTACTGCATTAACACAATTAATGTTTAACATTAGATGACATTAAGTAAGCATAAATAAAGGAGCTTCCTTTGTTTGGATTCATCTTAAATCAAGCGATGCTGTTCTCTAAGTGATGCGTTTGAGACCAGAGAGGAGTCCTGGCTGTGATGTGAGGAATAATAAGCTCTTCAGTTCAAGAGTCTCTCTCCAGTCGAAAAGTTCCCTTGATGCTATCAGAGATGCTGTTCTGTGACTCACTGGATATCCATGTGTGTCGGACTGACGTTGGCCACGCTACCAAAGACTACAGTATACTCCTACTGGTCGTTCACTGTAGACACATATGAAACCATTGTATCTATGTTCCTTCTATCAAAGGTACAGATTTCTTAAATGTATTGTGCAGACGGCACATCAAGCGGTTATCTCACTAACAATTGCTACATTTATCCACAATGAAGCAGAAGTTACGAGACGAGGCTGTCTGCTGCAGTTCAAATAGGACATTTCACCCGGCCTTTAAACCGGAACGTTCCTAATCAAAAATGCAATTACACCGACCTAAGAATACAGCTCAACCTAAGGTAGAAAGTGACTGCAGCCTCCTGGGGATTAATAGGTCATGCTGTACACCATCTATTTTTCCCCACCCTAACTTTATCACTGCAGACTTCTTTCCATTAGTTGTTCGGGGGATTTATGGGATGTTGTTATGACTGAGATAAGCTTTGGTTAGAAGTGATTCAGAGATCCAAGTATATGCTGCATCTATAAATAAATAAATGCATAAATAAAGGGTTTGCATACAAGTCTATACTTTCATTATTATACTTGGTCCCAAGTGTTCATGAGCAGCAGTATTAGCAGCCTCCTCTGTTCTCCATATGTACTTTATTTCACTTGGAGCAGAAATAGATGAACAAGAAGGCCTGATATTTAAATAGGAGTCAACATTAACAATTTTAAATTTGCTAAGAAAAAAAAAACTATAACTGGTAATATTTAATGAGTTGTAGAGATCAAAGTTTGTTTAGGTTGAAAACTCCTGCTGCCTGTCGTGAAATGTTCAAGAAAAATAAAATGTCTTTTAGACCAAAAATACATCTTACAAACAGCAGAAACGAGACAGATGCGTCACTGCTGTGCACTAAATAACCTGCAGTCACACCTCTAACGGTAATGGGTAAAATTGGGGCAATATGGAAGTTATTTTCTTCCATATTGCCCTTTCTCAGAAGAAGTAGTTCAGACTTTAACGTATGACCTCCACAAGCCAGTCTCAATAGAGTCTCAATATAAACGGTACAACTGTTGCCAAACAACAGTGAGCCATAAAGCAATGTGAAACACCTTCTCAGTAGTGACGTAGCCATTTCAAAATAGAATTCAATAGACAATGAATTCATTACAGTTATGAATACTAAATGAGCTGCTCATTCGCAGATCCCAGGACAAGAACAAATTCACATTATAATGAACAGATTGCCCCCAAAGTTAAACAAAAAGTCCTAAAATAGAATCTAATGAATTATGAATCGTTTGTATTGTGAGAATAGTTATTAAGAATAATCTTGTAATAGAGTCTGAGGTGGTTTGAAGTCACTGCTCAGGACGCCAAAGAGTGACAGTGCTGCAGAGAGATTTAAGAGATAAAAGACATCCTATCCATTGTTCTTCATCATTACAGCAATATTCAGTAATCACACAACAGATAAGAGTCTGATGACATGCAGTATCCTGTTTGCAGTGAGCTCAGATCTGCAAAATATCAGCAAAAAGAGCAGTAAGCAGTTGAAGTCGATGGCTCATTATTAACTCACCATCTCCAGTCATTCCTGTGTACTGATCACAACAAAGCTGAATATCAAAGTCATTCTACAAACCTGAAATTGTGAAATGTTGTCACCACACAAATGTAATAATGCCACAGCGAACAGAAGCAGCAAACAAGCAGCGACGATGCTGTGGTTCTCAGTGCAGCGCATGAAGTAACACCAAGGCGCTTCTCAGTCTCCAGTGACTTCTCGGAGAATATCAAAGTTCCCTTTTTCTACTGCTTTTCTTTGGTGCTCACTGCAGGCTGATGCTTCTCCTGAAGACAGGCCTTCTTCTCCACAGAGCCTTTGTTCAAACACAAGACAGGGTGATCGCATCAAGTTCTCTGTACAGTCCGGTCCTCCAGGAGTAGAGACCACATTGTTAAGGCCAGAGTCCTGCAGAGGCTACAACCACAGTCACAGACTGATACGAGTGGACAGGTTTATAAATGTGAAATAAATAATGCACTTCTAAGTCATTGGTATTTACCACAAGGGATCTTCCAGATACAGATTACAGACACGTTTCAAACCCCTCTGTTGGTGTTGCATAGTCTGACAACGAGATTGAAGGAATGCCATGATGCAGCCTCCATGTCAAAAATGAAATGAATATTTACATTCCTCTACAAACATTCATCAGACTAAACAAACACTCTAAGAGCATCACACACACATTTGATTTGATTGGGTTTTACACCAAATATGAGAGGAAAAAAGCCCCAATCTGAACCAAGCTGCAATCTCCGGTTCTGACGAGTGAAGCCAATGCAGGTGCCTCAAACGTATTCTCTCTACTGGCCAGCAGGGGGCGACTCCTCTGGTTGTATAGAAGTCTAGTCCATAATGACTCTACTTCTCTCTTGATTTATTACCTCAGTAAACATTGTAAACATGACTTTATGGTCTGAATCACTAGTCTTCAATACTGCATGATGTTCATTTCGTAAATTGTGGTTTAATTTAAAGTAGAATAGACCATAAACCTGGGTATGCTTTAGGGCGGGCTTACTGTGATTGACAGGTCGCTGCCACTACCAGAGCCATATAAGGTGTCTCTAAGCCACTCCTTCGCAGTCCAAATATGGTCAATTTCCGTTCACTGGTTGCAAAAAGCCAAGATGGTGACAGCCAAACCGCTGATCTCGAGGCTTCATGATGTCACGATGACTACGCCCACTTCTTACATACAATCTGAAGCCTTGACAACGTTTCTGAGTTTCAGGTGAACATAATGTTCATGTTCATTCTTAATACCACTGGGAAATTCAGTTTGTTAAAATGCATTTCACTTACAAATACAACAAGCTTCGTTGTGTCAGGTTTTTTTCTCTATATATTACCTTAAAATGAACTTTAACTGCGTTAGGAATCAAAGTTCATATGAAATGTTCTTTGTTGTGATTGAGAGAGCAGAGCTATTGTTGCTTTGCACCTGGTATGAATTATTTGAGTTTTCATCATGAGCAGTGGGCAGAATGAAGACACATCGATGCGATTGTGTCAGTCAGACGGCCAAACAAGAGGCTGTCCTCGCTTTGCATCGACCGCAGTGAGCTGAGAAGTGTTTGAGAGAAAAACATCATGGATTCAAACTCTATGTTCAAACTAAAATCTTCTGGACAGATCAACGATGGCGACAAAGAGAGCGCTCGTCTGCACAGTGAGCTGTGATGGTTTAATTGGTTCTTTCTCAAGCTGAGTAGTTGAAACTCATTATTGATCAAATTATAGAGCAATTCTGGAATCAAATTGATTTGCTACACTTCGCAATCATATTGTCTGGCATTGCTGAAGGCCAAAGTGTCTTTGCAACTGTACTGTGAATGAGAGAAGAAGCTTTTAACACAAGACCGGTTTCTTCAAATGGTATTCTAGATTTGAAAAATCACAGTTGAGTGCAATTTAATATTTGTACAAAGTATTTTATTATGCATATGTAACAAACCATAACAGTTTCCAAATTCTGTACACTTTTTTTATAAACAGTTCAGGACAACTGCTTGTGGTTTATAGACACATTGCTGTTATTATAACACTGTTAAAAACCCACTAATTGCATAGATAGAAAATAAGCACCTTCTTTGAAAAGTAAACCGATACTGTAAACATCAGAGGGTAATTTGGGCAAGAAAATCTTATCTGAAATTTCTGAAAGGCTCAAATGTGTTCTGGCCTCAAACCTTCACGGTCTGATTTGTATTCAGCGCACTTTATACTCAAAGTGGCATGTTATACCTCCAGGAGCAGGTCGGTCTGTTCACCCCCACTCCTGCATGGAACATTTTCGGCTGAGCCAAAGAACCACATCCATTCAAGATGTGCTGGGTGTCAGTGTGCTCAGAATACTGGCTAACACGAAAGAAAGCTCTTCAGCTCAGCAGATCAATTCACGCCATGATACAACATATACGGTATGTATATACGGTATGTAAGCGGTATGTATATACGTATGTATATACGGTATGTATATACGGTATGTAAGCGGTATGTATATACGGTATGTATATACGGTATGTAAGCGGTATGTATATACGGTATGTATATACGGTATGTATATACGGTATGTAAGCGGTATGTATATACGGTATGTATATACGGTATGTATATACGGTATGTAAGCAGTATGTATATACGGTATGTAAGCGGTATGTATATACGGTATGTAAGCGGTATGTATATACGGTATGTATGCTGTATGTATGCGGTACATAAGCGGTACGTATGCGGTATGTATATACGGTATGTAAGCGGTATGTATATACGGTATGTAAGCGGTATGTATATACGGTATGTAAGCGTTATGTATATACGGTATGTAAGCGGTATGTATATACGGTATGTAAGCGGTATGTATATACGGTATGTAAGCGTTATGTATATACGGTATGTAAGCGGTATGTATATACGGTATGTAAGCGTTATGTATATACGGTATGTATGCGTTATGTATATACGGTATGTATGCTGTATGTATGCGGCACATAAGCGGTACGTATATATGGTGATTGATCAATTCTACATAATAACCCAGAGGGCGCACACTGCTTTTCTTCTATGAAAATCGATTTAAAAGGGCAAAGTCTGGGTGAAGACTATATCCAAGTGTAATATCTAACAGTGACCTGTTAGGTCTCTGCACTGTATAATAATGCAGCTTGTGGTGAAGCTTCTCCTTTTCGCTCCTGGACAACAGCCCATCTCCAAATACCACTCAATACTGAAGTGTCCACACAGGAATCAGTCGATGATGGAAAACGCGAGAACATTTGCAAAAATTATTTCTATACGCGAGGAAAGATGAGAAAGGTAAGGCAGAAATGACGACGTTGCGTTTTGACGGTGCACTCTGCTGAACAGTCGATACTAAAATGCAAACATGGCTCGATAGATCTTCCATAGATCTTCCAGAGGCTATTTATGAGACCCAAAACAGCAAAGAGCTTACTTTCAAAGATCAGCCAGTCAGGAATGAAACAATGCAATTAAGCTTCATGGTGTAACCTGATAAAGCCATCCAATTATTCTGCAGCGGGTGTCATGACAACGACACTGAGCCTCAGTCATGAGACATGAATACAGAGAGAAGGACCACTTCAGACAGACTGGCAAAATATAATATCCTCCCGACAGCGAACGTCATCCGAGAGTCATCTAAAAATAATTCAGAGCAATAATCCATACATAATAAGATGTGGGAAGAAGGACGTGTTTGTGGCACAGAGAGGAACATGTAAACCGTGTGGATGGATGTAACAGGTGATCACTCAATTGAGGACAGGATTTTGAATAATTGAATACTGTACATGGGTTACTGATGGCTATATTGAAAAAATAAAGCAATTCCTGCGGTGATGAAAACCACGTACGATTATATTTTGTACAAATTGTCTAAACTAATGCAAAACATACAGGCATCTACACATTCACATCTCAACAAGAGCGATAATTATTAAACTCTATTCATCCTACTTCTTTTATAATGACACCATATTCATACATAAATTACACAGCTTTGACATTGAAAAAATACAGAGTAAGGAAATATGTTTCTTTACTCTGATAATTTGGCCTTGCCATACACTTGTCCTGTTAACCGTACATCATCGCTATTCTTTAACAGTAGCATCATCTTTATGTACAGTGGCAGCTGAGTGACTGAGGAGACGGCAGAATGTAAAATAGTATTTTGTACTTTGGTTACATAAGCCATATTCATATAGACAGTGTTGAAATATACGTTTTACAGAAATGTCAGCCTGTCTGCTGTTGTGCTGTGGTTTTCTTTACATTGCAAACAATCTATTGACATTGTTAACATAAAGCAAGCAAGCACATGGGAACAGAATGGAATATCAATTTTGATCATTGATAATCCACATCTCTCACAATAGTATGGTTGTCTTTGTGTGTGTTTCAACATTTTTAAAAACAGATTAAGACGTGTTTACCTTAAAGGGGCACTCCATTGATTTTAGTTCAGTTGGTTCCTTATGATTAGTACTACTCAAAAACAGTTGTATTATGTCATAGCTCTTAAGTCTGGGAATAACCCTAATGATGTCATAGTGATGTCATCAGGATTATCTTCACTTTAACTCACAGCCTGTCTTATAGAACTGGGAGCGTGAAGCTTGGCATATGTGGGTGTTTAGCAGGCAGGCAGGCTCTCATAAAACACGCTACCGAACTGCATTATGGGATATGTAGGATCCAGTGTTTTTGGAGCTTGGCCCATACAAGGGAGAACAGGTGAGGACATCTCTGCCTCTGCTGCCTAAACCTTTTATAAATCGGTCTCTTTTAAATCACTCAATATTATGGAAGTGCAATACTAAATCACTGGGGTGCATTGCTATTGACCCTAAGCTGCAGTTTACTGGACCAAGCTTGTTTTTTAGCAACACCTCACAACCTTTGTCCGCAGAAAAAGTTGCTCTGTTGTCATGCTAGTTCGGTTTAAAGTCTCCGATACACGAAGCAAGCAGCAGTCCTGTTTGATTTGATGGTAATGAAATATATACACGGTACCACATTCTGTAAATGTTACATGTATGCCTCTTATTTCCAAAGTGGATTCTGGCCTTTTCTTTAAGACACATTTATGTTTCAAACAATAAAAAGATGACATATGGGTATAGTTTGCCCATATGTCATGACTTTATCACATGCCGTTTCATTATTCAAAGAACTGCTTGAATCAGCACAACAAGCTGAAAGGTGAACACATAATTCATAAAATATCATGACTGAAGATGTGTCCCAGCTTTGCTGATGATCTCTGAACACTGGACTTCTTCCAGTGACGGCCTTTTATGTACAAACATCTCTAAACTACTTGATGCTGAGAATATCTTCATCTAAATTCCACTTATCTAAGTGGAAGTGAAAGTGTTTTTTTACAAGTTCAGATTAAAAGAAGGAGACCATCTTAAGAATCTTCTGTGGAACTTCTTTGAGTAGAAACATGTAATTCGTGCACGTCTTGCAGTGCTGTGTTGTACGTCGTGTGCACGGCCTTTCGTCTGGCAGTTGGTGAGAGTAGGAATATGGAGGAAGATGGCTGTTTACACTGAGTGGAGTGTTGACTGGCAGGCATGGCAGTTTATATTATCAGGGCATCCATTCTGTCTTCTGCAGCAGCCACAGAAAATCAAGCAGAGCCTCACTGATTCAGGTTGTGCACCGGGAAGCGTGATGCGTTTTGCTGTCGGCTCAAGTGATGTTTGCCGTTTTGTGTTGTGATTCCCTTCTTTTTTCGGTGGTGCTCTACGTTGGGGCCGCTGTTTCAGCGTGTGTTATTCAAACTCATTGTTGTAACAGATTCTCGCAGGAGACCTCGCCGGGACTCAGAGCTGCATTGTTAGAGACGGGTTCGGAGCAGGACTCGGCCAGTCTGAGACAGAAAAGAGAAAAGTAATATTGCTAGAAGTAAAAGGCAGGAAATATGTATTCATCCAAGGGGTTCACAGGATATGCTGAGCTTAAAAACGGAGAGAAGAAAGGATAGGATGTGGAATGACTTGAATGACAAAACATAGCTTTTCAATAGAGTTTGTAGGGAGAAAAAGTCAGTTTGTCCTTATGTACTCTACAGGCTAAATAACTTGAATGTGGCTTTGTACAGTACAGTGTGGGTCCTTGAGGCGTCATCACAAAACGTCCACCAAAGACGACCACCTATTTAGATGATTTTATTTCTGGACAGTCTGAAAATTAGTAGCATTCTAAATGCAGGGCCTCATGCAACATGCAATATCAAGCATGCAAATAACATGCGAGTCCCATCACTTACCGGTGTCCATCTCCTCTACTTCCATGTTGCTGCGCGCCAGATAGAAGAAAGAGGGAATCGTGACCAAATAGGAGAGGTTTAAAAATGCTAAAACACTCAGAATGTCTCTTATCAAATAAAGAAGCATCCAATTACATACAATTGTAATAACTCATCACATTTAGATGAGATTCAATAATTCAATCGACTCATTCCAAAGGCGCAAATTAGGCTTAACTCTAAGGTCGCCAATGAATGAAGAAATCTTAAAAAGAAATGAAATTATGAAATAACCCTATTTGAACAGAAGTTCATGTCAACAGTTGAATATACTTGAATAACTATCTACTATTCTTACAATTAGATTTGTTCTCAGTCCCTAACCCTGACCTGAGCTTATACAGTTAATTAAAAGTGATGGAAGTGGTTTAACAAGTTAGAAGAGCATTGCTAGTGACCTAGAGGATGTGCTGCTACACACAAATAAAGTGAAATAAAGTGAACCACCAACTGGCCCCAAATGCTATAAGAGGCTAAGCAGCACATTGGCTCAAGAGGCCTGATGGTAAGGGTTTTCTTACCATCAGGCACAAAAACCAAACCTAAAAAGATACAAATGACGCCTCTTTAATTTGACTACTGGAAGGTTTTATGTTAAAAGCCACACAAAGCTCTCACAAAGGACCGAGCAGTTGAGAACCAAACTGCTCACAGCTGTGGGAACAAAAGGTAGACAAGATAGGCAATGACAATGTCTTGAATCTTTTAGTGTGCAAAACGTTGGCATGCTTCTTTGTAACCAGAGCAACATCTGATGTTTGGCCATTGGCTGGAGCAGTATTTAAAAGTGTGATCCCTGAACATTTCGTAAAGGAGCAGAGAGCACAACCCTCCTCTGCTGATCTAAAGGTACTCCTGAAGTCACACGTCACACTGAGGAGGTGTGACAGCCATGACAACTGAAGGTGATCCAGAGTCTTCCACAGATCAGGGCACATCTTATCCACCATTGGTGCACCGCCACAGCAGAGCCTGACATCCGTGCTGACCTCTGCAGGGGCGGTCAGCTCTAACATTCCCACAATCCTTCAGCATTTCCTGTAGGATGTCAAATCTAAATGGAAGTGTCACACCTTCCTCCATTTGGAGTTCACACTTGAGGTCAGCATTTCCTCGTCAGGAATGACAATGCCTACCTCTTCTGACCTCCCTTCACACCCGGCCACACTTCTGTAAATGATTCAAAGCGTTGCATGCTCCGACACAACAAACATACATTGGCCACAGGCTACACGACTTAATGAGTTGTGGTCTCTTTAATGTGTGAAAGCACCATCCCTCCGCTGCTCTTCTCTCTTTATGGATGAACAAAACAGCACTGCAGGACACATCCGCACATATCGGCTGGTAATAGGAGGAAATGAAAAGCCATGCAGAGTTTGACCTAACAGTTTGTTGTGCATGGAGGCACATTATCAAAGAGTATGTCAGAGGGAGCAAGTGCACGATGTTGTAAGTGTTGATATCATGTTTTGTGTCTTTGTACGTCTCAGAAGCAGGATTTTTATTACGCTAACCAAGTTTTACCTGTGTGCCTCACATTTCACATTTTAGTCTTTCTGCAGGTTGTAGTTACCAACAGTAACTAAAGTCTGTATCCATGTTCAGGTTTGACTTCTTCTTTCCAATGGTAACACTGAGTTTTCCCTGCATACAGAGTTAGGATGAGGCAGCCTCCGTTACATTTCGTTCCGCCTCCAGCTCTCCACAAAACTTTGCCTGGTGTCTTCATTGAAAACAATATTTTCTAACAAGCGTCGCACTTGGTGGATTTACGTCTTTTGTAAAGGCAGCAGCATTACGCCGATGTAGTGGCACTGTATCGCAATCAGCATAGTGAACAGGGAAAGGCGCTGCCAAAACTGTCAAAGAGGAAGAAAACAACCGTCTACTTAAGTCACTGACTGA
This sequence comes from Cebidichthys violaceus, assembly GCF_023349555.1. Classification (NCBI taxonomy): domain Eukaryota; kingdom Metazoa; phylum Chordata; class Actinopteri; order Perciformes; family Stichaeidae; genus Cebidichthys; species Cebidichthys violaceus. The sequence continues at coordinate 2,993,613 of NW_027176495.1, read as the reverse complement.
CTGACTGACACATGGTAACGTCTTTGCCACCGTAGCACATTCCGCGATCAATCGGCACACGGAACGCCGGTGAGGTCATTATTAGTCTCCTATTCCAATGTTTTAATATAGTTTTACATCAACAGCTGTTAATGTGTGCCTGAACGCCATCTTGCACTGAGACTACAACGCCAGTGAGTGTTTGTTTACATCAGTGAAATGTAGGAAAATAAGGTATTTTTTTATGTTTGATCAACTTTTTCCCATTTTATAGAATACAATAGTTCTGTATAACATATTCATTAGATTACAATATATCTGAGAACATTATAAAAGTAAATAGGTCTAATTTAAATTACGAAAAAAAGGCTGTGCAAGTGTCTTGTAAAAGTATTACTTAATAGAAATGTATTTATTTATTTTTTTTAAATACATTTCAAATGTTCAGCTCATTGCCATGGAGTAACATGTAACACAGAGCTACCTAGGACAAGGAGACTATTGCATATGCCTGTCTGTGTCTGTGAATTTCAATACATATTTGTGTCAGTCAATCTGTCAAATCAAGTTTTTCTTATCTAAAAGAGTCAGAAAGATCACTGACAGCTGACCATCACTCTCAGTGCAACCGTCAACATTGCTGGACAGCATTCAAATGGTGATCTACTGCATTTCTGTTTAGAACTGCAATCAACATAAAATTGGTTTCATAAATTTGGTTTTAAAGGAGGAAACATTTACGTATGTTGTGTGCGCGAACAATCCCATCTCCTTTCCTAAATAAAAGAATAGATCCGCAGTGTTCATAATCAAAGGTTACCTTGAGAACGCATCATCAAGGCCATCCTCCACGTCCTGTTGGGACATAAACAATACGAATCAATACACACGTACATTACCTCAAATAACAATCCTGCTGCTCCTGTGGCTCTTCACTGAGTCAAAGTATTTTATCCATGTGATACACAAATTCATGTATGAGCTAAAGAATCAAATACTGCACAACGCAGGTTTTTGTAATATAATATAAGTCATATGGATAAGAATACTTTTTTGCTCTACATTCTCTGCACAACGTTTGGGAAAGCAAGTGATCCAGCCAATTTAAATCTTGCATGGATTTAATTTATGAGATACTAATGACTATGATAAATAAAATAAATATCATTCTGTCCAATTCACACTGAAAATAATACACAAATGAAGCCGATGTAAGGCAAACATGGAGGGATTATAAAGAACAGTAAGAGAGAACGAGCTGATGAAATCTGACTCAATTAAAGAATAAGTTCTGCCAATGAGAGAAAAATCCCATAAAGGGAAAATATGCAACAATGAACACAGATGGATTTGTGAGATCAGCCTGTAGGTGAGATATTCTAGTGGATATAGTGCCACCTAGTGTTAAGAATCTGTAAGTGAAAACCAGGCTGGTGAGCCTCTGCAGCATAAACATTAAAACGGTTACATGTAACTGATCCGATTATACAGACGTCAGTGTCAAAGATCACTTATAATTCTCAGTATTTCCCCCACAAAACACAATAAAGGGGCTAAATTGTTGAATTTTTAATTGAAAATGAAAAAATGAAATGGCATCGTTACCGTATTATGGTGAGGTTCAGTACATTACTTTACTGTGCTCCATGGAGTGAGGTGTACATATTTAAACTTTGGGAAAAAGACACTAGCATAGGATCGGTACCCTGAGTTTCAGGTATCAGGAGAGAAGAAGTTTGATATAATGCATCCATATCTGTCACCAAAGCATTTAGCCACTTTAACCATTATTTTTGTCCCAATCAGACCAATCAGCAGTTTGGAGGCAGATGGTGTGACCTACCCAAGAGTCGTGTTTGATTGGTCGCCTTCGAGTGGGGTTACTGCGAGGTGAGGGCGAGCTGAGTGAAGCGGAGAAGAAGGGCCTCCGGAGCTTCTCCTCCAGCCCAACAGGCTTGCGTTCCTCTGGATCTGAGGGAGGTGGCAGGTGTGGACGAGAGGTTGACAGGGACACAGGAGGTGAGACAGAAAAACGGAAAAGGACGGGACGCATACAGACACGCGACAGAGAGGCGAGAAGGAGGGAGTTGTCAGTATTTTCTGTCTCTTTAAATCTCCCAGTCTGCAGCATCGAAGTGAAACATCATTCCTGCCTGTGGCTTTCACAGCTTTTTCTGTAACAGGCAGAATTTAATTAACCTCTAAAACTTTCATACGACTCTCTGTGCCGAGTTACTCCAAAAGTCCTCTCTGTCCTCGGGCCACTACCGCTGGAAGTAGAGCCAATTTGAATTGAAAGCAGCTGGGAAAGCCAGCCCTTATCTAACAACAAAGTGAATGGATGATTATGTCTCATTTAGCAGACCCTGTGACCCCCTAAGCAGTGGAGAACATTTTGACCTATAAATGTCACAGCTATTGGATAGTACTTAAAATCTCCAGTCCCCCGAATGACTAAATGAGTGGCGTACAATTAGGTGATTTGTCCTAAGTGAGAAGTGATTGACGGCAGTTAAACTGTGAGCATACCGTCTCCCGGAGGTTGTAGCGGGCTCATTTTAATAAGTAGCTAGAAGATGCTAGTATTTATATGGAACTGAAAAACGTGAGGCTGTGAGGCTGTGAGGATGTGAGACTGTGAGGATGTGAGGATGTGAGACTGTGAGGATGTGAGGATGTGAGACTGTGAGACTGTGAGGATGTGAGGATGTGAGGATGTGAGGCTGTGAGGGTGTGAGGGTGTGAGGGTGTGAGGCTGTGAGGATGTGAGGCTGTGAGGATGTGAGGATGTGAGACTGTGAGGATGTGAGGATGTGAGGATGTGAGACTGTGAGGATGTGAGGATGTGAGGCTGTGAGGATGTGAGGATGTGAGGCTGTGAGGATGTGAGGATGTGAGACTGTGAGGATGTGAGGATGTGAGGCTGTGAGGATGTGAGGCTGTGAGGATGTGAGGATGTGAGGCTGTGAGGATGTGAGACTGTGAGACTGTGAGGATGTGAGGATGTGAGACTGTGAGACTGTGAGGATGTGAGGATGTGAGGATGTGAGGCTGTGAGGGTGTGAGGATGTGAGGGTGTGAGGCTGTGAGGATGTGAGGCTGTGAGGATGTGAGGATGTGAGACTGTGAGGATGTGAGGATGTGAGGATGTGAGACTGTGAGGATGTGAGGATGTGAGGCTGTGAGGATGTGAGGATGTGAGGCTGTGAGGCTGTGAGGATGTGAGACTGTGAGGATGTGAGGATGTGAGGCTGTGAGGATGTGAGGCTGTGAGGATGTGAGGATGTGAGGCTGTGAGGATGTGAGGATGTGAGACTGTGAGACTGTGAGGATGTGAGGCTGTGAGGCTGTGAGGCTGTGAGGATGTGAGGATGTGAGGATGTGAGGATGTGAGACTGTGAGGCTGTGAGGATGTGAGGATGTGAGGCTGTGAGGATGTGAGGATGTGAGGATGTGAGGATGTGAGGATGTGAGGATGTGAGGAGCGGTTAAAGGAAACACTGAAGGGAAGCCAGAGGATCTTGGTAAATATATCTGAATTTTATTCAAAAGTTGAACATTTTCTGCTTCTAGCGCCACTGATTCAAAGGAATGAACAGAGTAGTAAGTGTATTTCACAAAATCACCTGAAGAATGATAAAAAAAAAATGGTCAAAGTTAACTTCATCTCATCTTGTAGTAATTATAAGCAAGACATTCTGCTGTGTCCAGTTCAACTGTTCAGCCTTTTACAAATAAATAAATAATGAAATGACTGCAGAAATGCACTGTGGCTGAGACAACATCAAGTGAACTTACCTGCAGGAACACACTGAGAGTCTGTTGTCTGTGTCTGACCTTTGCTTGCTGCACAAGAACAGCAGCTTCTGGCTTTTTTGTTTTTGTCTGAAAACAGAAAGAAAGTTTGTCAAAACTAAACCCTCAAGAAAACTATGGGATGTTTGAAATGTGTTGGTATTTGATGATACTCGCATTTTAATAAAGCTGATAATAATCATATGATCACAAATGAACGCCACTTTTTTTAAGCATGAATACAAATCGTCAGAAAGCTACGGCAGCCTAAAAACAAAGCGTGAGTTTACACGACGGGGCTGTGAAGGCGGACTAGTCAGCGATGATGTTTTGTCGTCTCATTGAGCCACTTCTTAGCAACCATCTTTTTTAAAACATGTAAAAGCTTCACAATTCAAAAGAAAAAAAAATTTTTTACTGACGTATTTTATAATGTAGAACAAAACTTAACATCTCTTCAGTTGTGTTAAACACATATCTTATTTCAGGCATCTAACCAGAGATGAAGTGCAAAACTGCTGACTCATTTCTGGGTGTGGCTGACCATGTGAAACATCTCCCTCAGTTCTTTTGATTGTTAAACACACTCAATAACTGCCCTCCCAACTTGGCTTCAAAACCAAAAGGGTTCTTAGTTCGATTAGTCACAGACTGGCTATAGTAGAGCCTTCCCTTACTTTTTAAAACAGTTCAAAAAGAAAAAGCTTTCATTGAACCGTCTCAGTGTGGCCTTCTTCCTGTTCAGTGAACTTACCTTCCTGAGCAATCTCCCACAGATCGAGGGCTACTTTAAAGGCCTGAGCCACCGTTAATGTCACAGCCTGAGCCTGAAGACAAAAGAACAGGGAACAACAACACATTTATGAAGAAACATTCATAGTGAAAATATAAAGCGTATGGAATAGCTGCGATTCAATTTGGTGCTCAAGAAAATGCTTTGCTTAGACATCTTTAGTCCGATTACTTAACCGTCCGCCGTGATCATACGTTTTAAAGTGAAACTATTTCTCTAAATCTCTAAATACAGATTGATGAGTTGTGAGGTGTCCTGCCACAAGATGGAGCCATACACCATCTACATTTACACCACTCGCTTCCCCAGGAGAATTATAGACTCAGTCCTCAAACAAACTGACCGTAAGTCCAAGAGCATGTATCCATTACTGTACATCAAGCTAAATCCAGACAAACACAGGTATACGCCACAAAATCACAAGCGATGCAAACTTACGATCTTCTTCTTTTGGCAGAGAAATGCATGGCACTCCAGGGTCTCATTGAACTGACTCTGAGAGACGTATGCGAAGACCTTATCCTGAGTTTTATCTGCTGTGCAGTACGAGATTCTGGAAGAGAAGACGAAACAACATTGTTCCTATTTACTGACACTATCATTTATCCTGACATGAGTGCATTTATGTTGATAAATTAGCAATTGCACCAGATAGGAACCAATTGATGAGATGAATAAAGTGTATTGGCAGGTTTTAACCTTTTGGCCTCACACACTCAGGCAGCCAGAGGATGTCTGTGTGAAAGGGGATCAAGCTAAGCTACAGGTCATGCATACAGTACATGTCAATTTAGGCCAAACTTGCTTTTTCTCTCAACCTTTTCCATATTCATAAGCAAACCAATCATAGCAGGATGGGAGCGCTGGTTTAGAATTTTATGCTGATTAGGTCCCACAGCTGGGAATGGTAGAGCAGGAGGCAAATGAGCAGCAGTGACATCCGTGAGAGATGCTTCAATACTTCACATTAATTATGAAACACATTAAGTGTTTTATGCCAAAAAATCTACCTTAAAGCTGATACAATATTGCTTTGTGGATTCAAAGTCTCCAAGCAAGGCTCAGATGGTTAATTGACCCGGAATTATTTTAGTTAGGCGTTGTGCTATTAAAGCTGCAGTAACAACCTGTACGTGTTTAGTATGAGTGTTTGTTGAATTCACTGTATTCAGCTAACCTGCATAATGCTACTCCTCAGAGTTTGGTCTCATTTGTCTCTTGAGAACATCAACCAATATAGAAAGACACGTGAAACTGCCGAAAATCTGATTCACAACAGTCACACTGAATCTCTTCTGGATCCAATATCTGGTTTTCAAGAAATCCAATTGCCTGTGACAGCCATGGCCAGTTATTTTAATGGTAATCTAAAACCAATCTAGACAAAGTCCACCAAGCCATTTGGCTCCCCCACAACAGCTCGTAAAGGTTTACTGAAGCGACAGACACAAAACCGATGGATTTGTTTTTGTCGGATTTTATACAGGCTATTAGAAGCCGTATGGATCCAGAGTCATGCCCTGTGTCTATCGGGGGTTGTTAGCTAAACCAGCAGAGTGTGTCATGTTGTGGCTTTGAATAGATGTGTAAAGGAGCCACAGTGAGTGATGGACTTGACCTTTGTCACTAGAGTTAAATATAAAACCTACATCACAAGAACCAGATTTGATGCTTTCACTCGCATAATGCAGGAATAGAACACAATTCATACATTCTTAATTAGATTTAGACACTCAATGCACGTCGTCATCATCGGTATGGAGGACAACTGCAGTCGGTCCTGTGTCGCTTTCTATACAATCCGCCGTCATTACAGTAACTTGTAAAGAAAAAGGATCCGCAGCTCTCAGCCGCTCATTGGCTGCAGCGCTTCAAGAGGAGCACTAAAAATAAAGTCATTTATTCAGTCAAACAACAAGCGTGAAATCACCAGCGCTCGGATCTCCCTCTCAGATTGTTTGCTTTCTTGCTCCACTGATGCATGACCCACATTGCAATGCCCATGACACCCAGCTCAGTATTTCCCCATCTCCTCCGTCCTCCAACTTATATTTGGGCTTTAATTGCAGAAAATGAGCGGGGGTAAAAGTTGAAAGGGTTGACTTATTTAAGTTTGGTTTTCCAAACTGCTCAATATAAAACTCTAATTATCATCTTATTGAGACGTTATCTACTTTCTGCCTAGAATATTTGGCGCAACCTGATTTCACTCCTTTTATCGTTTGAGCCTCCACAGATTTGCATCTCGCTGTACGCTCACTCTCTGAATGTCAATTTATTGTTCAATAATATTAATAACAGAGTACATTATTGATCACAAAGTAATGCATTATATACTGCACAATGGTGCATACTGGTGCTTTGTCAGCAGCACTACAGTAGCAGCATTATTAAAACCTATTGCTATGAAATCAGGAACTGTGGGAGCAGTGTTCCTGTCGTTTAAGCAATACGTTTTTTAACAGACAATATCAAACAGAAGAAAATATTGTGGGGAAAAAGGCCTGCGATTGATTATATTATCTGTTATAACCCCGTGCATGCTTCACAGAGTTGAAATAAAGGTTCTTCATCATCATGGACAGTCAGATGAGGACTGAAGCCTGAAGACACAGACACTGCCTGGAACTCATCTCTCTCTCTTATCGTTTACTGGTAGACACCCTGTTCTGAGGCGGAGTTTTATGAATGCACTGCACCAAGAAATGCTGTTTGTTGTCCACGACATGTTGTTAAGATGTTCAGCAGTAAACATACGCAAAATGAGCAAATAGGTCAGTGCACATACAGGGCCTGTCTGTGACACAATGATAGTGAACATCGATCATCAATAGCAACTACTTCACAACTATGAATGTATCATGCGGTATGGCAAACAAAGAAAAATGTTCATGTTATTTGCACGTGGATGATATATTATAATGAAGCTCAAAACATTGGACTGAATTTAAGACACACACGCCTGTTTCATTTACAGTCACTTCTATGGAGTGTGGTGAAACAAAAGGTCTCGTAAAAATCCTTCTGCACGCACATTTTACTCATTATAAGACAAAAAACACTTTGAATTACTGCCACCAATGTTCCATCCGATGGGTCGTATTCACAGAACAAGCCTTCAGCTTGAAACAACAACAGGAAAGAAAATAATTGACAGCATCACTGAATTTTCACTAAGCTTGAACAACAGAAGCTGAGCTGTCAGTCTGCATCATATCTCCAAAGGGGCTCTGTGGACCGCAAGCCTTTGATCTCCTCACTGTAGAGCACCGGTGTTTGTGAGGCAGAGAGGGAATATCAATGGAAATATTTTAATATTTACAGTACAAAGCGTGAATGAAACTTCAAACATCAAAGTCGTGGATTCCCTACGAACACGGACTAAAGCAGCTATGCCATTTAACACAACAATGGACTACTTTCGTTAAACTTTTTAACCGGACATAAGTGCATTGATGAAACACAGCATTTTGCTTTTGCTGTAGGGAAGCGGGCATCGACACTTTTTGCAAAATGTGGAAGAAATGAAAGAAAAAGAACCTGTCAAAATACATTCATGAAAGGTAGAGAAAAGACAGAGCATTGCTCAGGGGATCCGACAGACACGTCTGTTCTAATGCTGTCAGACCAGCGTGTTACTTATGGCTTCAGCTCTTCCTTTCGGACCTGTATGGTTTTGCTGATTGATATGCTGGTCGATCTCTGTGAGCTGCTGTCAGAATATGAATCAGTAACACCAGCAGAACATTCTGCTCATTGGGAGATGGAAGGTACACCGTGTGTTTGTTGTTCTTTTATTTAGAAATAAAAAAATACCACAGACAAGTAAGATAACAAGATTGTTTCAGTTTTCAGTAACGATAAATAATAGTTTCACATAAATTACTTGTATTCAGAAATGAGAGACTTCCTCTGTATTTATGATCCAAAGTTTTCTGACTTAAAAGAATAGTTTGGCAATTTGGGAACTAAACTTATTCCCTCGAACAAGAGTTAGATGAGAAACCAGACACCACCATGCATTAACTATGGAGCTAGTTCCAGGAGAAGGTTAGCTTTGAATAAAGGAACAGCTAGCCTGGCTCTCTCCAAAGTTAAATCAAAACTATTTAAAAAAGAACTAATAGCTCTAAAGCTATTAGTTCTTATACTTATATTTGTTCAATTTAGTGTTTTACTAAACTTTCTCTGAACTTCATTTGAAACTGTATTGATTGTTGTCAGAAAAAAGCTCCAGTGGCCTCTGTATAATGTTGACAAATCATATATTTTGATAACCCTATTTGGTAAAGAAAGAAACACTGTGGTACTTCATACTGTCAAAAAAGCAGCTTTACTGCTGTAGAATATCATCAAACCTCCTGCGCGGCTTAGTCCTCGACATAATCCCCGGCAGCAGTTAGACCTGCAGCAGCACTATAAGGCAGACGTGATCGTGTTAGAAGATCATGATAATAGAATCTGAGTCGGTGATACTGGAAATTAGATGCACTGTAAAATGGGCTGCTAGGAAGTGAGTGACTGTCAAGGCTGCTGAATTCAATGTCAGTTTGTAAACACTTAAAGGCCACTGATACGGGATGATATTCATTGTTTTCAGTGTGTGTTTGTGTGTGTGTGTGTGTGTGTGTGTGTGTGTGTGTGTGTGTGTGTGTGTGTGTGTGTGTGTCTGTATGTGTGTCTGTGTGTCTGTGTGTGTGTGTGTCTCTGTGTGTGTGTGTGTTTGTGTGTGTGTGTGTGTCTGTGTTTGCGTGGGTGCGGGTATGCGTGTGGGTGGGTGGATGGGTGGGTGGATGGGTGGGTGGATGGGTGGGTGGGTCATGGCTGCAGGATTGTTATTTCCAGTGCGATGGCATGATGCCTTCCTGTCTGTTTTCTATTCCTCACTAAGCTTCGCCTCAGGGAAAGTGTGAATCCAATAAGTGTGAATACACAATTAACTCTAAACTCACACATTTACATACACACTCGCTGTGTGAGGTGTGTACTCAAATGCTCATATGTCCATCGATGGACACATACACCACAGCCCTTTTGTATTTACCTCTTTTCTCCCTTACTTGTTATGCATAATAACACACATTTGATCCATGCCCTTACATCTACACTTTCTTTCACCCTCGACTTGCTGTCTTGGCCAATAAGTGGATTATGTGTAACTAAAATAAGACATAAGAAAGGAGGGGGAAAGGGGGAATGGGGCTGTAAGGAGGTGGGGGTGGGGTCTCATAAAGGGAATAAATCAATCCTCAGTCAACCCGAGCTCTGCATGTGGCCCTTCTCTCCTGCATCATTACTCGGGAGGATCGGCAAAGACTGGCAAGCGCGAGTTTCAAAGTGTCCAATTAGTGGTGGGGTATTCCTGCGTTCAGAGCTCTGTTTATGTTAATACGTGCAGAAAAGAAAGATTTCTTTCAAGACATTAAATAAAATGAAAGGGGGAGGAGGAGAGGAGGGGGAGATCAAAGACGAGGCTGATTCCCCTGGCCTGTGGTCTGTTACCGCTGATAAGGTGGATCAGGAACGGATGCAGACCGACACACACACACACACACACACACACACACACACACACACACACACACACACACACACACACACACACACACACACACACACACACACACACTAAAATAGCCCCCGTCTTCATCACCGCCTGTTCTGTAACCACAATCCAGCCATATGATATTGAGAATGTGATCCTCAATGACACAAGGACTTGTCTATAATACAGAATGCTATCCAGAGAGGGAAAGCCAGCCAGCAAATCACACACACACACACACACACACACACACACACACAGTTTACTGATTTGGTAGACTGGAAGAGGTTAGCTTTCATTGACCCAGAGAGACAGTATCAGACGTCCCCTAGGCGACCCCCACCTGCCCTCCCATTATTGGTTTCCCAGTGAATTGATCAAACATGAGATTCACAACTGGCTCTGAGCAGAAACTGTTTGGTTTAATCCTGCGAAAGGAGTCCAAGCGATGGGCCGAGAGCAAAGTGACCTAGATAGAGGATATCAGTTTCTTCGTGTATCAGATGAAGCCACTTCTTTGTTTGTAGGACTCAACTTGAGGGATTATGAGCATCGTTATGCTTAGATGATGGCCCAAAATTCAATACGGAATAGCAATACTCTAGTTTATGAACCATCCATCTAATGAACCATTGTTACGTGACTATGCATCATTTCATATTGCACACCCATCCTTATAAAGTCAGGCATTTTCTCTTTGAGGTAACTGAAAATGTTGACTTCTGCATGCAGTGCATCGGCTTCTTAATGCTTTGATGGTTCCAATTATTTGCATGAAAGTAATGGTCCTAAATGAGCTCACTGCCACTTGTAACATGTAAAAGCACAGACGTATTACAGAACACAGTATTTTCTTATTTACCTGTATATGGAGACATTTTCTATGAGGTCTGTAGTCTCTGTGTCTGTCAGGATGATGCCCTTCGGTGAGACCGTCAATGTTACTTTACGAAACTTCTTAGCACTGGCCCTGGCCTGTGAACATGAAATATAAAAACACATTTACATCAAATAGAGAACATCGTGCCCAAGAGCTACCCTGTCACTCTGACATCAATTTAAGATGATCTTACTTCTGATAAAACACCAAAAAACCCTCAAATGCTACAGTGGCTGCCGAGCTAAACTAGGCGGCCTGCATGAGTTGTCCCAGAAATGTGGGGGATTTATAAAAAGGTGGCGGAGCTTGGGGGAGGAAAGCTGCAATGTGTAGCCCAGAATGAAGGCTACACATTGCAGCTCGAGGTCGGGCTGGCAGCCCCCTCACTCCCCCTGCCGCTCTGCTCCATCTGGTGTTTCAGAAAATACGGCCATAGTGCTGAGCTTGCGGTCTGTGAGAGCGCCTTTCGACAATGACAATGACCTCCTTAGCATGCAATTAGCAAGCAAATGAGAGCCGTTTAGTTTCACATCCAAATGGTATCAGGTTAAGAATCAGTCGAGCGACTGTGAAGGAATACAGAAGGGGAAGAAGAAAGAAATGATTTCATCATTAAACTGCACATTTCTACATTCAGCCTGCATGAGAACTCTTTCATTTCTGCAGAAGGTGAAGTAAAGGCCAACAGGGAAGAGGAGCTGAGGATGAAAAGAAGTGGGATCTTTGCTTAAACAGAAACAAGGACTTCTGAAGGACAGCAGGATCGGTGCCCCGGAGACGGTGACGAGGAACAGCCTATTCTGCTTAAAACCACTTCAAATATGGGAAAGGTATAATAGAGAGACACTGAGGCAGCTCCTTCATGGAGGAAGTGCTAACAACCACGTTTTCTTCGGTCATGTTCGTATGTCGTGCCACAAGGCAAAAAAAAATAAAAAATCTGTCAGCTTGAGACACGCCAAATTCAGCCTTTCTTTCTACGCTTGGTCCCTCTGTCTTGTCTTATCATGCCTGAATGAAGCATGGAGCAAATGGAAAAGTCACAAATGTATTCAGTAATCCCATTTAGGTTGATTGGTTTCCAAGGGAACAGACAGAGACAACTGAGTTACTTTTCCTGTCCTGGTAAAAATCAATTGAATCTTAATCCTGCCATTAGGTTCGGTTCAGTCTCTAATTGAGAAGTGTGTGTGTGTGTGGGGGGGGGGTTATGATTGGCTTTTCTTTCTGTAGAGAAAGCCTTCCGGCAGATTAGGCCTTCTTATTGTTGGCAGCGCTCAGTGAAAAAGGTGTGCAGGTGTGTGAGCATGGAAGAAAGATGGGAAGAGGGAATAAGAAGTATGCTCACAAAAACATGCAATTAGTTTGTTCACAGTTTTCAAAACAGAACTGTGAAAACGGACAGGATTCTGGATTGATGTAGAAATCCCCCATGTGGCTCAGTGTGATAAAGTAAACATCATATCAGTGGTTTGACTGCTGCACGTGTGCAACCACTGATAATCCTGGATTAGCAGCTATGTTGCTGACCTTGATATAAACATGACTCAACTATAACTCCATGCCAAGAGAGTTACAGAACGTTACAGGTGAATGACGCGGTTTAAAAGTCATTCTGCTGGTCAATTCAATATTTTACAGAACTTTTAAATTTGTACTTTTCCTCTTGAATGGCCTGTTTGTCCAACATGCTAACTTGAGAGGCAACACTGAATACTGAATTGTATGATTATGATTTTTTTGCCATGAGAATACCTTTACTGAGGTGGCAGTGACTACTGTTGTAGTGTATAGTATAGTACAAGTTGTATTATACTGTAGATACGGTGCAACAATTTACCAATGTATCATACAATGACTATCCTGACAAATATTGTCCTGCATCATCAGAATAACCGGCATTCAAATCTGCATTTGACAAGTAGTCATTCAAATATTATGCACTGCAGTGTGAGGCTGTAATTTCACAAATCCCCAAGAGAATTTCTATAAAAAGCATCGGCGTAATTGAAATCTTCACAATGTCACTTGTGAAATTTCTCGTTGCTATTCAAGATGCTGACCTTGCCTACAGATTTATATGCAACTCCGTTTTCAAACATCAGAATCAGCTCTATTGTGTGTACCGTGTTCTGTGCTTACTATGAAATCAAAGCATGTTGTGCATGCAAGCGTCGACATAACTTCCATTATAACGTCGTATGAGTCAGAAGGAGACCGGTGACTCACCGTGGCAACTATTCTGCGAATGGCAGCTGAGGCCATCTCCTCTCCTTTGGGCTGGCCCACCAGAGTCATGCCCAGGTACTTCACGTTGAACACCATCCCCTCCAGCAGAGTCTCCTTGGTGTCCGTCCAGTTCTCTGGCAGCTCTGTTTGGACAAAAACACAAAGGACAAAGGATGTCACCAAAATGCCCTGATCTGGCTAAACAAGGTTATATAATGAAAAGAATTCTGTAGTGAAATGTGCTTTACTAAATATAATATCCGGAACAATTATCAGCTCAAATAGTTGTGGACGGATGCTTGATAACGATAGATGAACATGTTACATAATCCACTTTGTCATATGACTCCGTGCATGGGATTAAATTCATTTTGAAAAAGGATTTACATGTTAGGAAAGATCTCTTTGAAATAAACTACATTTAAAAAGTATCTACATTGCATTGTTTGTTGAGCAGACCGCTTACAATAATCAGCGCAGACAGCATGAGGGTTAGCACACAGTGCTGTGTGGATATACAGACTTTTGCAAAAATTATATTAAGAAATGTTTTAATTTTTTTGCAGTGCCTGGAATGTCGGAGCTCTGCAAGTCGTCGTCTTCTAAACTTGTAGAAGTAGAAAAAGTGTGCGCTGGAAGATAAGAATACAATAATAAACTCTCTGAGAGTATAAACACGTGGCTTATGGTTTACTTCGTCTATGAATCCATCCATAAGGGACCCTGGCATCCCACACTGTGCTTACATCCTATTTAACTGACATCTGTTATCATTCTCTTCTCACAGGAGACATGCTGCAGAGCCCCAACAAACCCGCTATCAGCTGCGCTCTGGTAAACAGAATGGCTGCAACGTCTTGCTGTTGCTGGGACTTCCAACAGGTAGCACAGAGCTGTCCTCATGCAGAGAGCCTGACATATCTCCCAAAGACACCTGGACACCCCACAGTGGAGCATCAGGAGACGGATAGCTTACCAAACTATGAAACGGACCACATTCTGTGATAAACTTAATGGGGCGATAAGTGAAACACGAGCCACATTTCATAGCAATGTCGCCGCGATAAAGACAACCACAAAACGCATGCATAACCATCTGATAAATAGTCATATAGAGCCTATGTTTCCCCTGTCCAGAGGTATTTCTGCCCAAACACACACTGAAATGATTGTGATATTTAAAGAGAGAGAGAGAAAGAAAGATGAAGAGACACAAACACAATGGCTGTCTAACACTCTACTGGGCTTTACTGGCACCAAATTCTCCAAATGGGCTCAGCCATCTGTCACTGGCAGGCCCCATGCAGCTGTGAAGGCGAACAGCAGAGAACACCATCCCCTAACAACGCTTCCAACGGCTCTGAATTATTAACTAATCTTCAATCATACTATGGGGGCTGCTTCAAAACCAGAGAGCGCATTTCATGTTATTAAATGCTTTGATGGTGGGCAGCACGGTCGGTTGCTTTCGACCTGTTCTGGATGAGAGGTGTGTGACGATTAAAAGTCTCATATTTTGTCTAATAGAAGTTGTTATTCTTAATAATACTTTTAGCAATTCATGGTTGTGAGCCTGAAGTTTCACACCATGTATGAATGGTTCTTTAATGTGCTATGGATCCATCAGGATCTACCCTCTACACAGGAGCTCAGAGGTCAGGGTCAGTTACTGAACACAGCACGTTTCAGTTACAGCCCTGTGATTTCCGCAATGCGGAAAACACAGACAGAATCGTGGAAAGTGATGATTAAGATAGAGTCCGATGGGAAACACGGACTATCTCAGAAGCAAATTGGCATTTGCCTCGGATAGTCGGAGAGTCTCTCAGCTGCATCACCTAGCGGGCGACATATCTGACCTGTCGGGGAGCTGCAGCCAATGACAGCGAAAGACATGCGTCGGGAAACTTGAGGGTCGTTGGTTACTCATCCAAAAATCGGAGGAATTTCAGTGAAAAAAATATATAAAAATGGGTATCGCCAATTGCGAAACCCGTCCCCTGAACAACATATTGTTCATGTATAAATTAGCAACCATACCTCGGCACTACAGGCCCGGTTTTAGAATTTCCAAAACAATAAATACAAGAACAAAAGTGGACCAAATGGATTAAACTATGTGATTAACATACGCTTCAAACACTAGCAAGCCCAGCTAACATTACCATCTACCCTTCCAGGGCCACAGGTTAGTATGTTCCTAGTTGGAACATCTGCCGTGTGGGAGCCACGATGCTACTAGAGTTTGGATTAATAGCAGTTTTCTCCTGCTGAGTTTAATGAAAGCAATCGTAGTCCAACTCATTGTTTGTTCCTCACATAATGCAGAATTTTGTATTTGTATGCAGCATTTAAGACCCTTTTCCATTGTAAGCGTTTGAAAACGAGTCAACTGGAAGATCCAAAAGTCAGCTGGTGACGCTGTTTGCAATCAACTCCTGGAGTTAGCGCTAGCGCCAGCTAGCTGCTGCTGATAGAATCTGCTAGCAATGAAATCAGTGGTTATCACCAAAATGAGAAGGTTTGGTTTACTTCTTTGAGAGATCGGAGACCCGTTATTAAAAAAATGACTATGATTTTTGAATGCACCGTGCTAGAATGGAAAGCATGACAGGCGTGGTAACAGTCCCTAAGAGTGGAACTTAGCGAAGTATCAATTCCATACAATTAAATATGCCTCACCTTGATCAACTCCAATATCAATCCTTCAGTCCAGTTTGGGTCAGCCCAAGCTGTGATACAGCAACTCTTGGTCAAACAAATGTATTGTATGGTTGCGTCTTTTTAAAATGTCACATCACTGATATGCTGAAGTGCTACAGTCCATGTTGTGTCTTCAGCAGGCTACACACATGAATTATTAAAAGGGCTTCATGTTGATGCTGCAGGGTTTCCAATACATCATCCTCCTAAAAGAGGAGTGCTTCAATTTTTAATAAATCCTGTGTGAGTCTACAGAGGGACGGCTGATAAGAGTGACAGGCGCAAGCAGAGGGAGGCTAATTGGATTTTAACATGTTGAGGAAAATACTGGGAGGGGGCCTGCACATGGGCAATTTGAACTTATATTTTTCTATATGCTTCATTTGTCATCTGTGTGAGTGTGTGTTAGTGTGAGAGTGTGTGTGTAGATGATCTAATTTAAAAGGAGCACAAAACAAGATTAGGGAGGGCTGAGGCCATGGTGGTGAACGGATGACGTTTGCATCTTTATTAAACTGATGCCTGGCAACACTTTCACACCCAGGCTGCTGCAGCAAGTGCACTGAATCCATTATGTTCACACAAAAGCCTCACAGTTGGGACACGCACTAAAGGAATCGATGCATTACAATAAAAAGGCACAGAGCGATTTGAGGACATTTTGCTGCACTGGGCCTCAAGTGTATTCACATAAAAGTTATAATACAAGTTATAACAGCATTGCCCGGAGACGTTGAACACTGTAAAATATTCAGCACTGTTGAACGAACAAGTGACAAGTGCAGCCATTTCATAGTAACTGATCCGACTGCTGTGGTATAATAGGTACCGTGTGCTCTGCACGCCTTCAGCTACATGCAGTGATCACCAGCTGTCTCCTTGAGCTCCACGCTCAGTAATTGAATTTGTGAATTCTGCTCTGGATGAACACACTGACGGTTAATTAAAAACACAAACAGGAGCGCACAGATATGCGCACTGGCACGACTTAGCAAGGGCAAATGCACTGGCATGCTGAGCGCGCGCACACGCACACGCACACGCACGCACACACACACACGCACGCGCACACACACACACACACACACACACACACACACCTGAAGATGCCATCATTTAACTATAAGGAATCTGTCTGTGGCCTTTGCATATCTCAAGAACCGTCCGTTTGATCTGTTTAACACTTGGCGAGACGTGCGGTGTCGAGTTTGGACAAGCGACACGTTCAATATGAATAACCTTTGCATAAACAAGTGACGAGTTCTCTGTTCAGCAGTGGAGGGGGGGGAGGGCTTCAGGTCACAGCGGACCAGGAGTCGAGCATGTCGTTTGCAGCGTGTAAACCGCGGCTCATTGACTGCCGCTGGATGCTTGATTTACTTACGTTACAACCGAACTCTTCTTCACTTCGCTGGAGTCAATGAGCAGTTCTCCACAGCGCTGCACTTCCGGTAATCAGGCAATCAGCCCACTCCTACCCCCCCCCCCCCCCCCCCCCCCCCCCAAATACCAGAAGCCAAGCAATCAGCCTGTCCAGAACAGGCACACTCTGCAAACATATGCGCCCCCTGAACGGGCTCTGCGTTAATCAGAGTTAAGAGCAAAAACTGTTGTAATAAGTGTCTACTTCAGGGTCAAAATAACAAAAGCATTCCCCATTTTCAATTTCCCTACAGGTCAGTAAATAGGCCATTTTTCCTCACAGCATCTTGTTTTGAATCCAATGGAATAAGAACAACATTCAGCTTTTAGACCCAAGTGACACCCCCATCCTCCACATCCTTACAATACAATCTCTTTGCCTGACTGTTTTACTCATCCGATAGAACTTTGAATCTAGGACACCACCTTGACAGGGAAAATAGGCCGCACGTTCAGGGAAGATGGTGGGCAGAGAGGTAGTGAGTGAGTGAGTGAGTGTGTGGGAGGGGGGTGTAACTGGTTTCCTGATTCTGCCTTGAGGGGGAACCGAGTAAAGCTTAGTCCTTCCTTTCAAACTCTCGCTCTTCTCACCATTTTCTTAATTCTATCCCTCCACTCACCTCTCTCACCTACTGCCTCTCATTCTTCACTTGCTCTGGCTCTAATTGAACCCACACATTTAAAAAATAAATCCCCCTCTTCAAATATAAGAGACTATATAATAAGTGGGGCTTGGGAATATTTATTAATATTTCAGATCATCAATCAAAGCTACAGTCCAAGCCACTCATCAAACGTCAAACAAAGATGGAGTCACGGGATCAGCCTGATTCTCTCACTAACAGCCCAGCAGCAGCATGGAGGTGGTACCTGCACATTACATCACTGAACACTTTGGCTAGGCATCAAAGGAAGGGTACGAACCACATTTAAAGTGCTCAGATGAGGAGGAACTACCTTGCGCTTCAAACTGGAGCAGTACATCCAACTCCCAACTCTGACATTTAATATTACACATCCAGTGATTTACGGCCTACTGGGCCAATTAGGGGGTACAGCTGGGCCACACCACCTTGAATCTATGCTCCCAATGACATCTGATAACAGTGATTTACTGAGACGATAACAGAAGCTGTGAAAATGGTCATTACAATTTCCTATATCCAAAAGTGACATTTTTATACTGCTTGCTTTGTATGACCAACACTTCAACAATCCTTCAACCTCCTTTTTGTTCAGCAACTCAGAAACTGTGGACTGCAAATATGATCAAAAAACGGTCTACTTTACTTAATGGTGTGTTCTTACATCACCAACAGGTGGAGGTCATATGACCACGTTGCTTTTCAGGGGAGGGAACATATGTTGGTGCCTTGTTCCTTTATGAGCACTAACTCCAGCACAGACACGTTCTGAAAGCTTCCATTTCTTTTGACAGAAGTCTCATGCTATTGTGAGGCTTTTCATTTTCTGCATACGTAAGTAAAACCAATAAAATGGATGATTCCGATCCTTGAAGACTATAGAGAGATTTCATTTGGTTTGTGTATACTTGTAAACACACACAGTGAAGTCATGAGGCTTCTGTCAGGAAGTATCACCAGGGCAACATAATGAATTGGAGTTGTTCAGGACAGACTGGGAATAAGTAACTTGCATTATGTAACAGAAACTGAGAATTTGTTGAATCTGACCAAAGTGTTTGACTTCGGGTCTGGACAGAGCTGCTGTTTCCCTGTTTCTACACGTTGCTAACCTCAGCTCACTGGCTCCTAGCTGTAGCTTAACATGTAGCACAAATGACAAAGATAAAATAAATTCATGTCCTTTTTACATGAAAGAAAATCAGCATTCAACTGTTAAGTGTGCCTGGAAGCATGAAAGACACGATGTGATAAGTAAGTTACTGAAAATGATAAAAACACAATCGCAACGAAATGAAAGGATGAAAGACTTTCCTATAATGTCTTTAATGTCTTCCACAGGATCTGCATATCAGTAATTAGACAGGATGAGACCCACTCCCTTCACAGCAGCACCCGGACCCAGAGAAACAGGCGTCTGACACTATTGATACAAGAACTCTTTAGTTCCTCAAGCCTGCATCAGCCTGTGTGAAATCAACAGGTCACTTTCACTTGTATATCACATTTGAAGTGGATTGAATTCTGTATTGTTTATTCTGTCTCATTCTGAACATGGTCACATGGGTGATATGTGAGTATGCTCTTATCTTATTGTGTACGTTGTGGTAGTGGTTTTATTATTTGTCCTCATGTCTGGAGCACTGGACCAAAGTGTGGAATAATACAATTCATCTGAATATGAAACCAGTCTATGTTTTAACTCTTGTTGTGCCCACATTGCACCACATTGGTTCCTGTTAACTATGACCACCATCTATATGCGTTGTATATCTTTATACTTTTAACCATTTTTATTTAGCCAGTGGGGGGGCACTCCTCCACCTGGTGACCCGTGTCTCTGGACCGGGGGGTTCTCCCGAGGGGCTCCATGGCTCACAATCCCTCCCCCACCAGTACCCTAATCTCAACCACTCTCCTTCGCTTGACTAAACCCGACCACACCCCTTCATCTGTACTTTATTCTAACATACCTCCATCCATACCTGATCCTAACCACCCTCACCGCTACACCCGCCATCGTACACCAGCAGCTCACAGCTATGAATATGACTCCGTTATTCCTCCACTGCCTTTCTTTTAACCGTAAACAAGTATTTTTAGTTGCCTAATTCTAATAAAACCTAAACCACAGCAGTGTTGAGGTCTGCCGGCTTGCTGGCTTTATTCAGAAAAGCTTGTGTACATCCATTTAAATGCTCAATTAATCAAACACAACACTGCCAGAGGAGCGATTGTTTGTTACACAGACTGTTTACAATCTCCTGACAGTTATAGCTTATCATTGACAAAAGGGCGCTACATGTCCATTGAAAGTACCGTGGATCATTGTTTATTGAGCCGTTATTGTTTGTCTATGTCTAACATGTAGACTGCTGCTCTCTGTGAAATTAATACTTTGAGATTTCAATATAGACCTTTTTAGTGCCATTCTGTTTCTAGGGCAACAGCTTTGGTCTGAGTCAGTTACTTCCTGTCTGCAGCTGTAATAACAAACACTGCAACAGGAAGTACAAAGGGGCCTATTTCTACGATCTCAGTATGAAGCATTAAGGTACATAACGACCTGTATGCATATTTCATCCTACAGTTATTACTTTAACATTTCCAAAGCTGTTTCTACAGGTAGAAATGTGAATTTTAGACACTGAACCACTGACGACAAAATCAAAAATAAATTGTCACGTATGAAAAGAAAAAAAGGTCCAATCGACCTCAATGATGAGGTGTAGCTCAGTACAGTACAGATTTACTAGAGAAAGAGTAAAAATCATGGCAAAATAACGTAACCACATTAACGATGCAGATACTGAAGGAAATCTTTCCTCGCGGCTATTTATTCATAAAGCATAATTGCTCAGAACCGTAGGATTGTTTTCATTAGCAATTCAAACAGGGCATGGTTCTCTCTTTGCTGATACAGATCTCTCCCCCTGGAGTCTGCTGGCTCCCATTTCAACATCTTCATCAACTATAAATAGCTCCCTCGACAGAAACCCTTTCATGGAACAATAGCTTTCTTTTTAATATTTTGTTTTCTATTCAAGGGTAGGGCTGTGACTTGTAAAAGAACAAAAATAAATCCCAAGGTCTCCCAGTCCTGATCTCAAGCCGAGTGTTAGGAAAACACCACTTTGCCAGTGCAATCATTAGCTTTCCCTCCATTACTACAGCAAAGCCTAACAAGTCACCTTCCAG
Organism: Cebidichthys violaceus; assembly: GCF_023349555.1. NCBI lineage: Eukaryota > Metazoa > Chordata > Actinopteri > Perciformes > Stichaeidae > Cebidichthys > Cebidichthys violaceus. The sequence continues at coordinate 2,972,425 of NW_027176495.1, read as the reverse complement.
AGCTGCTAATCCCATTGGAGACAGTTCATCTCTCACAGATGAGGGCTTCCCACAGGAATCCCCTCTCATGCGGTAGATCACTTCAGACCCTTCCAGCTGAGTGATGGATGCTGGTCTGACACAGCCAGATACCTCCTGGAGTATCGAGGGTGATGAAGGGGTAATCGATGCGAGTGTTTGAGCTGTGCCGTACAGTCTGGATGTGGCCCATTCAAACTAATGTATACATATTTTATTTGTATATTTTTGCCTTTACTTTCACAGGAAACCGTTAAAAAGGTAATTCACTACATTCTGCTGATTTGAACATCTAGAGCTCATCTCAAATCTTTCAGTAGATCAAGATAACTTCTGCTGGGCTTTCTGGGCTTTGTTTTAACCCGTATAACACGCACACCATGTTTCTACACAGCAATACAAACGTTTTCCATTTTCCCAGTGACGGTACAGAGTTATATTTAGGAGTAGGTAACTCGGCTCTTGGTGCTGAGCTCAGATGGGGACATGATGTGTCAGAAATGGTGAAGGGAGTTTGAATTTTTCAGAGGAACAGAACACGGAGATGGGATTTAGCTCTCCAGTGGAGAAGCAGGTTCAGCTGAAAGGCACACACACTCACGCACATATACACACTCACTCACACTCTCTCTCACACACACACACACACACACACACACACACACACACACACACACACACACACACACACACACACCGACAGAATGACAATAGAAAACACGCTCAGAAAGACTGTTACACCGGAGTGACAGCATTTCCCACTTCACAGACAACTGCCATGGAAATCAAACAGAAAGAGGACTCGGGTGTTAGGACTTCACTCTCCACACTGAGCAGGAGGCTGGATGTGTGTGTGTGTGTGTGTGTGTGTGTGTGTGTGTGTGTGTGTGTGTGTGTGTGTGTGTGTGTGTGTGTGCGTGCGCGTGTGTGTGCGTGTTGTTGCAGCAGCTCTCTCAAGATAGGGTCTCTCAGTGTCCTTGTGTTGCATAATTCACTTTACTTCGGGCCGGGGGAACCTTGTTGGTGCTAAAAACAGTCCAAAGAGACTGACCAGAGCAGAATAATAATGAGCTGCATACAGGACACTAACACTGTGCTTTGATTACAGGTGTTGGTGTTTCTGGAGGTGAAACAAGGAGCCAGACATGTACTTAATCTGTGTTCAGACTGTCGGAGTGAAGGATGCCCTCAGCTGTCAATGTTACTACTGGTTCAGTGAAAAAACGTAGGCTTAGATAACCTAGAAGACTTTAAACGAAAAACAGATGAGTTACCAAACATAACCACTTACAGCACATAATATATATACACTGGGGGCTTTGACATAATGTTACACACTTGCCATAATGCAACTCTCAAGGGTCTCACAAAGAAAATCAATAAAGAATATGATGTGGAGCAGTTTTTAATAACATGAGGCCGAGGCTTTCAAAATCAATATTTGTGGAGTGCAACAGTGAAGAAAATATACTCGCAGCTTCAAAAAAAAAGTAGCCAACATGAAAAGTTGGATTCAGTATACATGAGTGTTGATCCTCCAATAACTCAATTTCAACTAAGATACAACAAAATCAATACGGCAGTTGTTGTTCTGAGAGACACATTTTAAGTAACATTTGCAGTGACCTTTCCAACTACATGAAAAACAGGCTTTAAAAGATTGAACCAAACCCCTGATAATATAGTCACAGCCGCACAAACACGCACAAACACGCACATCTTGTTAGATCCTTCATCCTTATTCCAAAGTGTCTTGTTATCCTTAAACCACAAGGTTTTATTTAAGGTGACTCTCCTCGGCACACTGGGGATTTAAGGCATTAATACAGACATGATACTTGTGGAATAGAGCTCAGAAGGACTCCCACTAAGCTTTGATTAAACCCAGACAGGACAGAAAAAGAATGAGACATTATTCAATTTCACAATATTCAAATTAAAACATGAGGAGAGGAGCATTAAGTGTGGTCAGGTTAAACAGCCTTGTTCTCACCTGCCCAAACAAACTAGAGCTTCATTTGACTTGTTCCAAGCATGTTTAATGTGACTAAATCCATTTAATGCTGTATCAAACCACAATCACCTTCGTAATCTGAACTATTCATAACGGTGGAAACAACACATTTAGCATTTGTTACAGAGATAACAGATTCACTCTAAATATTAGCTACAGTAAGAGAAACAGACAGTAGTCCAGTGACCGCTCTACATGCTAGCAGCGCTGTGAGGTTGTACCGCAGTAGAACCGCAGTGTGTTTAGCTAAATGCTAACATGAGCATGCTAACAACGCTAACATGCTGATGTTTCTCAGACAAAATGTTTACCAGGTTCCTCATCTTAGTTCAGCATGTTATAGAATTTGCCATTTAGCACTAAATACAAAGTGAAATGAGGACCTGATGATGACGTTAGATAAAACGTCAGGGTCTCAGTAAAGTTATTACAATTCATCCCGAGAGGAACGGGAATGTTTAAACATTTCTGATGGTTGGAGACATATTTCAGTCTGGACCACAGTGGGAAGGCAGCGTGGTAATAGAAGAGCAGGACAATGATTTTCTATGTCAGAGACACAACATAGGAAATAATGAAGGAAGACCGTCACTGAAAATGTGCATAAAGTTCCACAAAAATGAAAAACCAAGTGGGGTAAAAAGCCGAGTAAGCGCAGGAAGCAGACCGAGTCTGTGCAGAGCTGTCACTGAGGTAGCTGTGCTTTTGACAATAATCCAACTAATCACACTGTTGGGGGATTTAGCTCATGCAGTGTCAAAAAGGTCACGCACTCACACAAAATCATCGCCGCCATTATTCATACAGCTAAATAAAAGTGCATTTTAACATCACGTTTACTGAGTAATTTTGCCAAACTTCATATGCAAAAAGACCAAATTCTGATTATCTCATGATAACTGTGAGCTTTTTGAGTCCTGAAGTCTAAGGACATTGAGGAATACACAATGGGTTTAAATAACTTAAATCTTCAATGAGAACCTGTTTAATTGATTTCTTATTTCAAAGCCGCTCCATGAAAACCCATTAGCAGGCCTTCATTATCTCATCTAACCTCAGTCTGCGACTGGTGAGACTGATAAGTGTGATTTATGCAGCGTACAGGTGTGAAATCTGCTTAGTTAAATGGTCATCTGATACTCTGAAGCTCAGCTAAGAGCACATATTGACTTTAACTGGTCGTATAAATGACTGAATGGTTATACGCTACATAGATCCTGCAGAGTGTTTCTCCTTCAAACTGGAAATGCTGCACCACCAGGTTATCAACGCATCTCAGCTATTTCCTTAGCTTTGAGTTTGTTGTCTTCAACACGGTTGATGTTATTGTAAAAATGCTGTTTATTCTGTCTGTCTACTCTTGGTACATTGTGTGTGTGTAGATGTAAACAGGGCATTGCTGTAAAAGGTCATGTACTGTATGCAAATTCAACCTTTCCTGCAGACATGATGTTAAATAAATCCAGGACCTAGCCAGCTAGCATTCAGGCGCTGCAAAGATTATGCAAATGAGTTCCACTAAACTTGTTCTCAGCAAACTTTTAGAGTTATTCAGAGGAAACTAGGACAAAGACCTTTTTGATTTTCACTGGTTAAGGCAAGAAGAGTTGGAAAATTAGTACAGTGATCGATTAGTCGATCGGCAAAATAATCTGCAACTATTTGGATATTTGACTAGACGGTTTAGTCATTTTTAAAGCAAAAAAGAATTAAAAATACCAAAAATTCTCTATATAAATAATTGAAAAGTAATAATTGGCAGGTAAATCAATAATGACAATAATTCTTAGTTGCAGCTCTATTAGCAACACAAACTAAATTGCATCCCCCGCTATTGTACTGTAGTGGAAAACTGAGAAAAAGTATATCTCAGAGAAAAACATGATGGGCGGATCAAACTAAGCCGTCTACTGGGGGCGGTGGGGAAATATGCTTTCTGTGATTTGGGTAAAATCTCTTTTTACATTAGTTTCCAGAAAGACTATACGGTATTTGTTATTTAAAGAAGCACTGATGACTCGTTAACTCTGCATCATAACACCAATACAAATGCTCCATCAGCCCCCAACTATCAACATCTTTTTAAATCACATTAAAAGCTGAGGCATCCGCTGTAGTTTGCTACACAGTAACCCCACATGCATCCCTCTCATTCCTAATGTATTGCTGACATTCCCTCTATCATCATCCTGTAGAATCCCTCCCGTTGCTTCTGCCCGTTCTCCTCTTCACTGGTGTGTCCCTGACTCACCGGATACAGAGCCTTAACAAGCCATTGAGAGATAATTGCTCCTCGAGGGTCAGTGCTAAGTGACACCGCTGACTCCTGCATGTCATTCAGTCAGGCCCTGTCAGCTGTATTGGACCTGCAGGCTGTATTTGCTGCCAGAGTTTCCAACAATCTCTCTGCAATAAAAACACACTTGAAATATGAATTCAAGAACTAAAAGAAGCTTCTTGTTTTTCTTTGATATTGAGAACACAGCTGTGCAGCAGAAGCAAGCTTTGATATTTACAAAAAGAAACAATCGTGGACCGAAGGATGCAGCATTTCTGGATTCAACTCAGTCTGTCCCACAGCTACACCATTTTAAACTGATGCAGACTGTACAGCACGCACATCCTCGGTGCCAAGGGCAAATGTGTGTGTGTGTGTGTGTGTGTGTGTGTGTGTGTGTGTGTGTGTGTGTGTGTGTGTGTGTGTGTGTGTGTGTGTGTGTGTGTGTGTGTGTATCCTGAGATACAGAAAGTTCTGCACCGCTTTTACATGATGTGATCCAAAGGGAAGGCTTGTACTCCAGGCACATGCTGTGTCCTCCTCCCTCCTGCCAGTGGCTGTGACCTCAACAGATGACAACAGACGACCACGAGGGGCGATGGGGAGGTGCGGTACGTGTCGGTTCTCTGTTGGCTAAAGAACTGAAGACCGGCTTCATGCATCTCCATAAATAGATACTTTAATGGTAGTGAGGTAGAGTGAAAACGTTTTTTTACTAGTGTAACTCAATACATCAACGGATCATCGTGGATTTGACTTCTCATGACTCAGAAGAGGAGATTTGGGTGTAATAGTTGTCACAGGTGCTGATCAGTCAGACCTGCACACTGTAAGCAGAACCCGGCATTTAAAATGCACATTAGGAACGGTGACAATAAAGTACTTCAGAAGCTAACATTACATTTCAACCGTCTTTCTATTTGAGCTCTTTACAGACAGGAAACACACAACACTGCTGGCCTTACCTTCATGCTAAACTAATGGCTTTGGGTCATTTAGACGTATGTGGCTGTTGCATAAATGATCCTTATAGATGTATGCAGGCTTGCAGGACCCTCACAAAAAGAGACAATGCATAATGTTTGGCACCTACTGCAAGAGAGAAAGCTGCGACAGCAGGAAGAAAAGTGTTTTCTGTTTAATCACAGGCTCCATCAGAGTTGCATTTCAGAAGTTATTTTCCTGTTCAAGCCTTAAATAAAGACCGTTGTGTGCCTGACAAACACTCGTCTCCTCACCTCCTCTTCGCTTCCTGGATATATTTTCTCAGCAATTTCACAAAGTACCCAAGCAATAACAATATGTTCAGTTGGGACTTTAATATCCATTTGGTCACATGACGTATGTGAAGCAATTTGCGGCATATTCATATTTTCTGACATGCCCGTCTCAGAATGAACATCTAAAATGTGCTGATCTGAATATTACTGTATGGAGCCTCTACTGCTCCACAAAAAGGGAAACCATCTTTTTGTTTTTTCTTTGTGCATAAGGGCTGATAGTTAAGTGATGATTCCATTATACTGGCAAACAACACCTTTAGTTTCTATACACGTTTACCTCGCTGCTGCAGCCTTTAAGTTAACCTCACTGCATGTCATTCAGTGCTGTGCTGTGTTGGTTGTGTTACTCGGTGCAACCTAGAAAGATTGTAACCATGGCTTTAACATTCAACGCACCCTGGTGCTCATTTAGACATTAGACTGACATGTTAAGTGTCCATTCACTGTCCAGGGGACGTTTGACCTCACAGTGGTGTCACAGAAAGGTCAGGGGGCAACCAAATGAATCACGCCGGTATATTTAGTAAAAGCTTTTTCAAATGACTTTGGAGGGACGTTGCCCCTAAAAAAAGTCATCATCATCATCCAATCATATGCTTCCCTCTCAACTCACCTTCACATTACAGCGTCATTTAAAATGAAAAAGCTTTACCATTTGAACTTTCAACAGAAACTCATAAGTCCCTGCTGGAAGTTCAAATGGGTCATATGACTAAGTCTCTACATAATGTGTTAAACAACGTATCAAGACACAGTCACAGTCAGAGCTGTCCACAGATTAACTGCTTATTTTCATTAGATGTGGTTATTTAACTAAGGTGACCGGTCCTCTCATCCAGGCAGGACACAAATAATTCAGCTCTTTTTTTTCTACAACTTTGATCACACCTAATTTGCGTGGATGAGCCAAGCAGCTGCAACGTTGCCTCATTTGCATTCCGACAGGCAGCTTTGAGGCGTCGCCACATGCTGGCATACAGACGCTGTCCTCTCTCCAAATGTCCTGCTGATAGCTCCTGGACCTCAGCAGTCAGCCTGTCTGTCTGTACTGTTTGTGAGTGCTGTGTTCACATTTCTACCAGGCTAATTCCTCTGGTGGCTCTGAAGACACAAACCGCTTCTGTCATCAGGCACTGAAACACAGCTGGATTCTGTCCGACAACATCAGTCGGCCTTTTCTGACAAAAACTACAATAAGAGAAGAAAAGCACAACGCAGAGGCTCCTCCTAATAATGTCTTTCAGTATCACGGTGATGTTTGTTTGTTCAGCTTCTGTCAGCGTAAAGTCACCGTGGTAATGATGAAGAATATGGTGGTGTTGAGGGAAATAATAACAATACATCCATCAATGTTTGCACAAAACCAAGATCATAAGTTTTAGTCCAACAGCCATCAGCAGCCAACATCTTAACATCATTAAAGCCCTAATCCAATGAGAACACGTTTAAATCCCAAGGACTTACTCTTAACACTCAATAATGTATGTAGAACATAGAGAGTGAAGATACCAAGCACAGCTTCCTGGATGTGAAATTAATCAGCCACATTTAATTAAAGCTGGCATGGGCTGCCGATTATTCACAACGTATGAATCCACGATAAGGCACAAAAAAAGAGAAGCAACAGCACAGCATGCTAGCATTTATGGCAGCGAGAAGCTCACAGGCAATGCAGCTGCAGGGAGGAAGCAGTCAAGACACCACTTCACACATCGGAGAGACAGCAGAGCCAGCAGAGCCGCAGGCTGCAGCAGCCCGACTCCAACGTGTGAGGAGCACTCCTGACCTCCTGCACTTCACACTGTCGTGGCCGGGGTGCAACCTTTCACAGCGACACTTTCTGAACCATTTGGAAAGAAAATATTGTTTAAATACATGCAGAGGATCTGTTGGCACACAGTGAACTGCCTTATTATTGTGTGTTAGGGAGATCAAGACAACCACACAACAGAATGACTGTAGACTCACGTCCCAATTACATTCTTAAATGTATTCAGCACCGAGTCTGTTACTCAGTATTTATCTATTGTTGTAGGTAGAAGTACAAATTGCCAGATTATTTGGATTTATAGCATTTAATTTAAGGGCTGCAACAAAAGATCATTTTAATTATCAACTGATCTGCAATTTCTTAAATTGATTTATTGTATTCTCTGTGCAATGTGAAAAAAGAGAGAAAAACGACTTTGATGCTTTCAAATGTCGTGTTTTGTCCGAGCAAATGTCCAAACCCCAATAATATTAAATAAAATAAAATAAAGAATAAAAAATAATATAAAACACATCTGAGCAGAACTTCGACGTACTTTCAGTCAGAATAAGCTCGCTTTAATCCACGTGAAGCTACCCTGGTTGTTTTGGTACAGGACAGTTGGCAGCGGGACGAGCCAGGAGGAAGTAAAGCGATTACAACTGAGACTGAACTACACAATAGTCTCACAGCATGTAACTGAACAGCCGTCTACACCTCAGTGCGGACACACACCAGTCCACACCACAGCCAGAGAGGCACACGTTGTCCTTCCTTTGCTACGTCGCCCACACCTTTACAGCATTGTATCCCAATCCAAACATTGCAATGCACGCGTTGCCCGACTCACTTTCGTGCTTGGAAGTTCCCCATGTGTGCCGCGGAACTCCGGGGCTCTTGATAATCGCTCTGCCGGCGGATTTCAGGGCATCCATCCCGAGGTGTGTCTGATCTCCCGGCGGCAGGTGGATTCCCCAGTCTCTCTCCCGAGTCCGGACCACAGGGAGGCGGATACAGCAGGCTGGGCTCGACCGAGAGGATGCGCCAAAAGAGAGGAAGCAGGCAGAGAGAGAGAGAGAGAGAGAGAGAGAGAGAGAGAGAGAGAGAGAGAGAGAGAGAGAGAGAGAGAGAGAGAGAGAGAGAGACGACTGATAGAAGTTCCCACCCTGTTCCTCCCCCCCTCACAGAGACTGGCAACCAGCTGAGGGACATGCACCTACCGCACGTCTCTAAAGGTGAGGGCGTGTCCCAGTCAGCTGATGAGCTGTCAGTCCACGGTGCTCCAGTTCAAAGGAGCGTCAGCGCGGTGACTCGAACTAATGACTTGATGGCTAATGAGCTCACTATTGCTAGGACTGGCTGTGGTTTATTGACCTGTGATGGATGCACTGTTGACAAGATTTGTTCTGAAAGGGTTGTGTATTATTAAGAAACAATAGGCTGTTATTGTTTTAATTCATGACAGAACTCAATATATAAGATCAATTCGTGATCTCATTATTCGCTTTTTTCAGGCTTAGTCACATGTATGTTAATTGCTAAAAAACAATGTTTAAATAACACAATATATGTTGGTACAAATGATAAACTAACAACTATAAAATCAGGCTTCTTTCTAGGGAAATGCTTGAATATGTTTTGTATTTTGGCGCCCTCTTTTGATGACAACCAAATATTACAGCCATCTTTAGCACGGTAATATTTGGGGATATCAGTAGCACGACTAGTAGCTGTAGGTTATTGTTTTAACAAAATAAACTATAAATTGATGTTTGAATAATTTATGAAGACAATGGTTCCAAAACTGAGGATCAGGACACCTAAAGGGTTGCCAGATGAATCTGAGGAGTCTCAAGATGATTACCAGAGGAAAGCAGACAACAGCTCATGTCATCCGCACAAAGTTATATTCATCTTTTTAGATTTTCCCCAAATATTTGCTTATTTTTCTGGACAATTATTGGATAATTTTATATAACATAAAGTAATTCTAGAATTACGGCTAGTCAAATTGCAGTTTGTCATGTTATCCTATTAGACATTTGTGTGAAATTGTCAAAATGTCCCAGATGGACGGACAGACAAGCCGTAAACATGACGCCTCTGGCCGTGGCTGTCGGCACACAGGTGTCAGACTGTTGAACCAGACTTGGAGTCGGTTAAACAGGTTCACAAGAAGATATTTCAGGGGCCACAAGCCACACAGATTATGAACCATTGGGTAAAATGATTAACATAATCTGCAACAGCTCCAGTTCAACTTCCTTTGTATGACCTTTGCATTAAGTGTCCTGTCTGTACCTTTACTGTAAAGCTCTACCGTTCAGGTAAAATGCATCAAAAACTATTGGACCATATTAGGAAATGGACAACTTCCCCTGAAGACAAATCAATTCGTGACACAAAGTATGCATTGTGTTTTTGTCCTTCATGGTGAAATCTTTATTTCATTTCTCTCCACAACCCAGCACAGGTTATCATTTCATGTCCGAGTTCATCTCTCACAAGTATTTCACACTCAGGAAGCTAAGCAGAGCGTACAGTCATGTATTCCTCATCAGTCATCTAGTGGGGTTATTAGAGTTTAGCCTGAGGTGGCATGCTGCTGTTGTAATTTTGGTGCTCTGTGATCATTTGAGAGGGTCTTTAGTTTATATGTAATGCTCTCAGCGGCGCACACTACTGCAATTACACAGACTGCTGTGTGTGTGTGTGTGTGTGTGTGTGTGTGTGTGTGTGTGTGTAATCCTGGATACACAGCCAGTAGTAGAATCATGCAGCTACTTTTAAATTTAAGACTCTTTAGAAAAAGACTGCAGTTTAAAAGGAAATAGCCTCTTAAAGGCTAAAAGCTGCACTAAAATGATGCAAACGTGACATTGCCTCCTGTCTGCTTCCCTGGAAGACTGTGGATTTGAGATCAATAGTTTTAATTCATGGATTTTAAAAGCCATCCAGTCAATAGAATCGCTGCCATAATGTCACAGAGCACGTTTTTACTCCAACAGAGAGCAACAGTTACAGGCTTCAACAGTTTTCAGATGTCATTCTCAACTGGTTCACACAAGAGTAACAGTGCAGCATGCTTCGGCAATTTAAAGTTGTCCAATTTAGGAGTGACCAATGCATCTTAAAATGCTGGAGGTATTCTCTAAGGTAGAAAATAAAAATCACCCGTACTGTCCCAACGTGGCCTGGGAAGCGTGTGATATTTACTTGCTGACACAACAGTTGTATAGATTCTTAATCCCCCATAAAACAAATCATGCTTGTGGGTGTCTCTTTATTTGTAAAGGGAGCAGGAGGAGGGAGGTGAGGTCACTAAAAGAAGTGTAGAAGTACAGCCAGACGAAGAGAGAGTGTCATGAAATAGATGTATGACCGGTGGGATGTAAAGTAGTCTCTTTGAAAGGACAACATAGGAAAAAAAAAACATGCTCTCAGTCACTTCCGCTTTAGATGCAATAATGGACGCTATCCTGTCTGCTTTACAGTCTATCCCCCTCCACTGCTTATGTCATAGTCTCATGCTATTCGTCTCACACACACACTCGCACACGTTTTCATTTGCTCTCTCTAAACCCGCGTCTTCCTTAGAGGCTGGAGCTAGAAGGCAACTGGTGGGAGGGCCTGTCTTTGAAGCAGGAGGTGGCCTTGGCCAACGATTTTCAGGTCAATCCAGTGACATGTCAGCTCATGGATTTCTATATTTCTGTAAAATCTCCAACCAAGTACAAAGCCTGCATTGGAGGACTTCATACACCGTCTATTTCAAAGACTGGGAAAACTGTCCCTTCACCCCCTCCTGGTTTCTCTCTTCCCTCCTGCTCCTCTCCTCCTTCTCCCTCTCGTCTTCCTTCCAGTTCTGAGGCACACAGGTAGTCTTGGGACTGGGACTGCGAGTGTCCCAGGGACTCCACTGACAAGCTTCGGCTAGACAGGATGCTACTTAGGCTGGACTGGCGGGCGCCTCTGGGATGGGTCTCAATTTCCACACGGACCTCAATATTGGTTCCTTCCCTGCGGTGACAGTAGAAAGACAAATAAATCAATGCAAAGCAGCCAGCTAGTTCACCATCTTAGTTTTAGGGTGTTAGAATGCTAAATAGCACTAAACACAAAGTGCAGTAGAGACAGAGGCAACATTTACCTCAAAGGCAGCGCTGGTGTGTCATCGCGCTTGCTGTCAGGCACAATGACCACCTGGCAGTCTGATTGGCTGTCCTGCTGGGTGTATCCGTGGTGTTGTGTGGCTTCATCCAGTTCCTCATAGCTATCTAGCTCCGGGGGCGTGGTGCTTGTACTGGGGAGGACGCCCACTTCCTGCACACTGACTCGGACTTCCTGGACGCTGGTGTCGTTGGGCGTGGCTTTTTTCTGACCTGTCCAGTGGTCACTGACTACATGAGAGAATAGAAGATCTATAAGAGAAGTTGAAACTTCATCAGATCAGGTCGCACTTTGGAGCACAAATTACAATGCACTTAGTACTGATGTCAAGAGTCCTTAACTCAGGTTGATTACAAAGTTATAAAAGGAATAGCTCTTTAATTTGGGATATACACTTAATAACTTCCGTGTTTTGTTTATTATATGAAGCTAGCCAGGAGATGATTCCCTTAGCTTAGCATCAAGACTGGGATCAACTAATCTGGCTCTCGCCAAAGTTCAAAAACATGCCTACCAGCACTTCTAAAGCATACTGATAGACACAATGTATGGTGTTTGTCTGAACCACACACAGACAGTAATAGTCTTTATGCTAAGCTAATTTAAGCTAAGCTATTTGCTGCATGGCTCTAGCTTAATGGTAAACGTTGAAAAATAAGAGCGGTAGCCATTTTCTCATCCAGCTCTTGGGAAGAAAGCGAATGAGCGTGTTTCCCAAACTGTCAAACTATTCCTTTACTTTCTGTACTCACAGCTGGCTAAGTCCTCCAGCTGGATTTTGTGTGTTTCAGGAGGCTCACTCTGCGGTCGACACCAGCCGTTCCTACAGAGCGACATGGGGACGACCCCATAGACGTAAGTCAGCATTAGCGGCACACCCACACCTGCAGGAAATCAGAAAAGCATGAGAAAACAATTCATAACACATTTCTCATTATGATTGGTCTTGAGTTTGAGCCCCCCCAAAAAAAAGAGTACCCTTGCAATTTAGTTTTGCACTTCAATAAAGTAGGAGGTGAGGGACAAAACCAAAAGCAGCAGAGGACAGAATGTCCAGGTGTTTAGTCCCTGGTATAGATCAGGCTCCAAAGATACTGGATTCTAGACTTCCCATAAAGCAACAGGATCTTTTGGTAGACCCTCCATGCCCAATAAATCCTCCACATATTTCAGTCGTTCTGTTTTTACGTTTTTGTCTCCTCGCCAAAAGCAAGATGTAACTTGAGTAAATGACAGACTTGGCTTCCCTGGAACACATATGATATAGTAGTACTCCCTGTGACCGATAAATGCATTTATGTTAATGGTTTAACATTTTACGACATGTTAAATTGATGGACGGCCCCTTTAAACAGTTTTATCGTTATACTATTTCTGTAATACCGCAAATGAACACAAGAGGGATCCCCTCCTGCTTCTCTGTGCACAAAGCTCCTCTTGGCATCATAGCCTCCATATCGATGCAACTGTATTGTTTCAAATACTGGGAGCTCTGCTCATGCTCCAGCAGGTTATATCTTCTCTCTTTGCACGCTTATTAATCCATTCTCTTTTAATTGGATGCAAGCCGATCATGCATTTTATGTTTTTATTATAATCTGCTGCATATCTAAATGTTTTTGTATATTTATTAATCTCATTTCATGCCCTTGACATTATGTGATTTGTGAATCTTGATTATTCTCATCATATTTTATTTAATTCATTGTAAGTCAGTGTTATATGTTTTGAGTTCTATGAGATGCTGTTATGTTGTCCGGGACACTCTTGGACAATTGAAGTTGTTAATGTGTTTAAACCTTTAGTTGCATATAGTATACTGTAAGTTGAATATGCATTTATCATAATGAGAAGCGGGCGAGAGTGGCCCTGCATTGGACACTAGAAAGGTAAGAGCTAGAAGCAAAACAGCAACCGGTATATCGTAAGAAATGACTGCATCTAAAAAGCCCTTTTCATATTTGGTTATTAGTTGTCTGATGTTAGTAGACAAAACTATAAAATAATAGACAAAGTGTTTGTTGCAATAGATCATCAGCCTTCATAATAAGTCAAAATAAGAAAAGCACAAGTTAGATTTCTCCCAACTCTCCTTCCTTCACAAAAGTACTTTCAACAAGCCACACAACTCGATGAGCAGCAGCCTCCCTCCGCTGTGTGATTATGCAACCTGTGATTGAGACAGGAATTTGGTAACACAAAGCGGAGCCGTCCAAACAAAGGGACATCATTAACACAGCGGGAACACCGGGGCGCTATTGACTCAGCAACAGGGTGAAACCAGGGCAAGAGGATGAGCCTGCCAACCAAAACGTCCACAGACAGAGCGGATGTGTGTGTCTGTTTGAGTTAAAAAGAGAGAAACAACAAGACCGGGAGCTTTGAGTCAAATATGAGAAACAAAACAACAATGGTAGTGCTGAGAGAGAAAACAAAATGAGACTAAGGGGGAGTAGAGACAGGGATGCAAATAGAAGTAGAGATACACAGGTGGTGGGAGGTGAAGGTGAAAAGTAGAGTGCAGCTAAATTCGTTTGAGTGTGTGTGTGTGTGTGTGTGTGTGTGTGTGTGTGTGTGTGTGTGTGTGTGTGTGTGTGTGTGTGTGTGCCCGTCAGTGTGCGGCTCAGTGATGGTCGTGACGGCGCAGAGGGAAGCTGAGAAGCTGCTAGAGCCTTGAGGATTCCTGTCACAGCCGTGCATGTTTCCTGCAGCAGCCCTGAATGAGTGCGTTAATGAAATCTAGTGGTATGTTTGCATACAGACACTTAGCGTGTGGGTATTTATATGGCTGTAAAGGTTTATGATAGATCAAGCCTGGATGCATGTTCATCTCATGATTATTTTTAGAGACCTTTTTAGTGTTTGTGCACGAACATCTGGGTAACAACCCAGAAACTGTGAAATATGACTTTGAGGGCTGCCTGGATCAGAAAACATGTGATTCCACAAGCCATTCAGATTTGGCTCCCCTTCCTATGTCACATGCAGGCTAATTAGAATATACCGCCCCAATCGGAGTACCTCTACCTACAGCTTGCAAACTACCTTTGGAAAGGAACGCCATTCTTTTCTTTTCAGGAGGGGGACATTCACACACAGGCAACAGTACGAGAAAAATGTGCTTTTTGAAGGGTTTGAAGTATAAACCTGAAAATAAGCGTAAAAATGCGCCCTTAATGTAATAGTTTCACATTTTAGGAAATCTGTTCATTTGCTTTCCTTTCAAGAACAATTATACCATTTCTGTGTCTGTATGGTAATTGTAAAGCTCCTGCCAGCAGCTCTTTAGCTTAGCTTCACACAAAGACATGAGAAACAGGAAACCGGCTCTGTTGTAAGGTAACAAAATCTAGCTGCTCACTGTGTCATACGTTGTTTGAAAATAAGCATATTTCCTAAAATGTTGAATGTTCATTTTATTTTGAAATGGTGTGTTGAGTGTGGAAAGATGTGGTGTTTCTCTCTCTCGTTGATCCTAGTCTCTTCACTCATTATTATTATTATTATCATTATTATTACTCATTATTATGGAAGGGATTATTCGAGACACTCCACAGCTAGAAGCCCACATTAATCATCTTTTCTTTAATGGCTCTTTGATCCACATGAATACTGCCCTCAGATATTAGATTCATTTGAACTACAGCTTTATTATTCAAATAAAAAAAGATGATTAACATATGCTGCCTCTCTGGTGTCTGACCTAAACTGCTCTGTCTCAGGACATGGTGGTCATGTGATGCTTCTCTGTGAGCAGTACAGAAGGTAGCCATGTCGTCGTTGTGTTCCTTACCCACAGTGATAGCCGCTATGACCGGCGACACAAACACTGACATCATCACCCCACTTGCCACAGTCAAGTAGTGCTTACTTCCTGAGATATTGTTTTTCTTACAGCGACCATGGACCTAGAAGGCAATACATAGAACACAAATTAGATGATGGAAATTGAATTTGATTCTTGCTGTTCTCCTTCTCTGCAGCCACTTATTCATGTCACTTATTCATGAGCACTAAAACATGCGACCCAGCATGCATGAGGGGAAAGGAAACCAGCCTCATTGAGCCACACGAGCAATCACAGAGCTCCAACACAAAGACCGACACAATGAATGAATATTAAGGGGTGCCTTTCATTTCCAATTCACTTGATTCCATGTATGAGTTGATTACATGCAACATTAACATACTATTCAAATACTACTGTATCTGATGGAAGATGTTGGTTGATTCAGAATAATTCATTTCACTTTAAACATACTAGTCAGCCATATTTGTGGACTGCCTGCTGTCCTTGCTGACACATGCACAGACTCACCCAGAGTCTACACATGCATTCAAAGGTTGTTTGACGTGGCACAGGATTTACTGGTGGTTTGGTACCTTGCGGCCCATGTAGATTGGTATGCCCACAATGATGACTGGGATGGCGATGCCCGCTATAAGGGAGATGACCACCGGCGCTCCGAGCAACATGCCCACCTGCCACAGAACCTTGCGGGTTTGAGACCACGGCTTCTTCCCCCAGAATGTACATCCTGAGGGACTGAGGCACACAGGAAACACAAGGGAGATCAGATAGGAGTTCAAAATATCAGAATGCACGCAGTTCAGAAACCAAATGGTAAAAACTAAAAAACATGTAGCCATTGTAGCGCTATGGCTGTATGGGTGGCAACGTCGCTTCCGTCAGTTTGTCCTCCACTTTGGTCCAGACTGAAGGAGCATGAAAACGTTTTGAACAGACCCTGAGGATGAATCTTAATGAGCTGAGTGATCAACACACGTTTCTTCTAACAAATGAATCGAATGACCTGCCCTGACTTTTCATGTACTGTCATCATTCATCAGGTCAACATTTTAAAATGTGCTGATTACGTTTGTTTTGTGACCCAATACCTGGCAAGCTATGACCTGACATATTACTTATTACATATAGTACCTTGTTTTTATGTCAGCCTGCTAACAGGTTAAACTAAGACGTGAACGTGGTAAATAACAATAATACACATTAATACATGTTTACCTGCTGAACATGTTAGCATTAAGCTCAAATGCCAAACTTCATTCTTAAAATATACACAAATGGTGTGAACACTCACAGAGCCCATAATGATCCTAACGCTTAATGCAGCCGAACGCTGACTCTCACCTCTAACGATGTTGAAGGACACTTTGTTTAGTACTGACAACAGTAAATGTCTCATTGCTGTGTTACATCATTACACAAACTGAACGACCTCATCTGCATTTCTCATTCTAGCTTTGTCTCTTCTAATCAATTACAGTAATTTGCATCTACTATCACACACTCACTTATCGTCCGTGCTGCTGTTTGATCACTTAATATGACGTTGGGTACAACAAGTGTTGCCTTAAAGTGCTTCTTTAATGTAGTATCAGCCTGTGGTGTAATTCTAACTGCCAAGGAGAGCAGTGCAACACTGAATAACGCCGTTTGTCTTAATCAAGTAGCAATTAAGTTGTCGGAGCAGCAGTGACAACATGAGCAACACAAATAGCACCTCAAGGCTGTGTTATTTCTGAAAGCATGCGTCTGTATCACAACAGCAAATGTCACTTTGAGGGTCTAAAAGCCTGGGGGGGGGGAATTATGGGAAGGTATTAAAGTCGCACTCTGCTGCTCTAAATTGGTCGATTTGTTGTGAGATGCTAAAAGCTTTGCCCTTCTTTAGGGCGTTCACTGTAATGAGAAGTGTGACAGGCAGCCAGGGATGAGAGGAGAGAAGAGAAGAAGGTGTTAAGACACAATGAGGCTCATGCAGACAAACACAAGAACTCTCTTTCTCATCTGAGACATTCATCAAAACACATGTGACACCATGGAAATGATTCATGACAAATCCATTCATATCGACACACTTCTTCAAATGCAGCTAATCAGCTTCTAGCTAGCCTCACAGCTTGAGTTACATATTCTGCCGCATGGAAATATAGAAGCAGATAGAGCATATTAATTGATGACAAGTCAGCAGTGACTCCTTCCAGCACTGGAAAAATCAATGGAAGCTCAGACAATGACTCCAAAGCAGTGCGGCCCTGAGACGATGACATAATGACTGGCCCAGTGTTCTCATCTCAGACTAGGTATTGCTTAAAAACATACTGGAATGTATGTTTTGTGAACACAGGTATACTAGTGAAACTACCAGTGAAACTACCAGTGAGACTACCAGTGAGACTACCAGTGAGACTCTTCTGTATCTTACACATGCTGAAGTTACTTCTTCTCTCCTTATGCTGCAGTGAAACTACCATCAAATTCTGCTGATCTTTGTGTCGTGGTTTTTGTGCGCATGCTTTCTCTGTGTACAGTCGGTCACACACACCAGAAGAGTTCACTGTGCTGATGCAGCTAATGATCATCTTTTAGAATATAGATATTTTGTTGATTATTTTTCAGATTTTAGTTTCAAATACTTTGTTTTGACCGACCAACAGCCCCAAATCAAAATATATGACATTCACAATGAATCCTCACATTTAAGTATTCTGCATTTTTGCTTGATAAATGACTTGAATGAATGATTTCTCAGTCATTATATTTGGCGTTGATGCATTCTTAATCGACTGATCATGCGATCGTCTGACCTCAAGGTCAATGAAGCTACATTGTTTGGTTAGATGTGGGCTCTGGGTTTGGCGTGTCAGCGTGTTCATGAGTACCTGAGGTAGTGCACGTCGGTAATCTCCTGCATACACAGCCAGCAGAACTGACAGGCACACACAGTGCAGTTCATACGGTTACAGCTGCCATCGTTGGTCTTCATGATGTAGGCACCGCAGCGAGGACACGCTTTGATCTCCTCTGCATCTTCAGCAACAGAGTTAATATGTGAGGGGTGTCCACACCATGTATGCATCCATGATAACATAGTAAACTCAAAAGAAAAAGAGAAACAGGTAACAGCAGTTGCGAGTCTCACCTCCTCCAGGTTCTTCATTGAAGACGTACAGCGTGGAGGCATCGTTGCCGCCGGAGGTGTGGCGGGCTCGCTGTCGCCGGGCCTGATCACACGTCTGGTTGGGGTGCCACAGCTGCCGACAGTGGTAGCAGAACTCGGTGTCACATCCCTCACGGCCACAGCTCAGCTTGGGACACTCTGCACAGCCGTAAGCTATCACTGCATAGCTGAGGAGAGAGGAAACACTGTCCATGAAAACATGATAGAGGGGACATACTGAAGGGATTCTGACTAAAGGAGCATCAGGCGTCTTGGGAGGATTAAATGCAGGCGCTCTTCCTACTCACTGCTCCACCCTGTTGCTCTGACATCTGCAGCTGAGACTCGCAGCGGCTGCCGTTTGATTCAAACGTCACAGCTTTGGTTGGCTGACTGGAATATCTGTGAAAAGCTGAGGTTTTGTTCATTGTTGTCTTTGCTCACAAACATACAATTGTTGACTGTGTGCCTCAGTAAATCTCAATTCAAGTGTCTGAGGAACTGCTTTTCACAGTTCAACTCCTTTCATCTCTAGAAGCCATTATGACGATAACAAGGAGCTTGATGCCTGTGGACCTAATCTCACTCCTCAGAAGGGACATTAACATACATTTTAATATTCAAAAGATCATGCGATTAATGATCAAATACAAGTGAAAGAAGCCGTGAGTGAAGGATTTGAAAAGCTCCTCTAGGCTGTTTCCTTCAGCAGCTCCAGCCTGATGTGGCTTTCAGGTTTGTCAGAACGGTGGATGAATCAGAGGGCAGCACACACACACACACACACACACACACACACACACACACACACAAGAGGGTCATCACACTGCTGCCTGGATCCCGCTAGATTTAAACAGTTTGTGTCTGATTTTCAAGTTCAGTCCCGATGGCTGAACATCAACAGCGCTGCGTGGACCAGCTCATGCATAAAAACATTTCAGGTATCTGTGAACATCTTCCTCAAAGAATGCAGCATATTAACACCATCTGTGTATCAAACACCTTTACACGCTTCATCATGCAAAGATTAATGAGGTTCTGACAGAACATACAGTCAACAGCAATCATTTCAACATTCATATCAATCCAATGTGGTGCACTTTTATTCCTTGCCCTGTAGATAGATCAACATTTCATATAGCCTTTTGGAAAACACATCCTTACACACGTATAATATATTGATTGTTAAAGATCCCCTCAGAAATGTTTTCAGACGTCTAAAAGAGACATCTATGAATTTGCAAATATTACTATAACTATTGGACACAAGAAGTCTCCTTCAGTGAATGTGTGGTGGAGGCTTCAAGCTTCCATATCACAGACGTGTCAGTTACATATCGGACCATGATTGACTCACATAATCCTCTGAAAGGTTCACATTCAGACTCATGAACAGAACAGGAAGTTTAGCGGTCGCCAAGGCGTCAGCCAATGAGGATCCAGCTAATAAACAACAATAGACAATCTCTGGTAGAGAATAAGTGGATGTACCTAAACTCTTGAAATACTTTAAAAGTATCAGCTACGTATATATATATATATTATATATATTCTATGAGAAAGGAAAAGCATTTGTTAGGCTTAAATACACACAATGTGTTTTGGAGGAAAAAACTGAATGGAAACAGAACTTTGTTTGTTTACCGGAAAGCTACTATATAATTAACAAACTATGTTAGACAGAAATTCAAACAAAGATGTTTTATATTATTCAGATCAATGTGATGAGCTTAGATCACGGTGGAGAAGTTAATGTAACGCTGTGCTCCGTCAAACAGACCACACAAAAACCCTTCCTCAAACATTAGTATGGTTATGTTAGGTAAAAATACTTGTATTTGACATCAGCACAGAAAGACACTTGAAATACTTGAAGTACTGCGGCTTCTGTCTGTGTGCGCTGAAAGACCCAGTAGCATCACATATGCAGCAAAAACATGACAAAGAAAGAAGCACTTTTTGCCACACTTTGTGAGAGCCGACATAATCTCCAGCTAAGCTTCTGTCACTAAGATCTCGAGGAATGCGTGTGTGTTGGGAGCATAACTGTGACCAGATTACATAATGGGTCACGTCTTCAAAGGCTACTCTATGTGGGAAGTATTTGTTAATTCAAGTATTAAACTCTGCTGACCTCCACATGTAAACTTGTTTTTAATATGTGGAGCTCAGAATTCTGCCGATCTGTAAGAGAGGCTCTAGAAATCCGATCCCGTTTCTCTGAGTTATATTTAATTCACCACAGCATCAGACAGATTGGCGTATTGATTTTTGCTCCACTCATTCATCATGACCAGGCTGTGAACACCGACAGTTGGGGAGACACACAGTCTAGCGCTGAGTCCTGAACCCTGGTGCATACATGCTTCTGACCACAAACATTCACTGAACATATTCACACACACACACACACACACACACACACACACACACACACACACACACACACACACACACACACACACACGCACACACACACACACACACACACACACAACAATTTCCCATCAGCAGCCCTATCCTGTTACCCCTCCGTGAACATTACGGTGATCCAGCGATGTATCAGTGTCTGTACATTTTGTTAACAGCAGAGGAGATGAGTTAACTCAGAACATGTTGCATTGCATTGTGGTCTATTGTGAGAATGGGGAAAAAAACATATCTAGTATATATTTCTTCTGTGTGTTTCTCCCTGAATCATTTATGATGAAGTCTTCGATGGATGTTGCGATGAAATGACATTGTAGCTGTGCTTCAAACATCTCTATGTAACATGATGTAATCCACATAACAGCCAGTTCTCCTCAGGGAGCAGGAACAAGTCGAATGGACCCAGACACGCCAAGCACAGAACTGTTCTCTAAGTGTCACTGGAAGTGAATTAAAGGCGAGTTCATCTCCCAATGCAACATGTATTCAATGTTACTACATGTAGTCCCGCGTTTACATTGATTATTGTAGATGCAAAGAGAGGCTTGCTTCATCATTCACGACCAGTCAGTTCTAGGATCTGCAAACATATTTTGGTTGCATCAAACTTTTTCACAGCCTTGGGATGCATATACAGCTCAAAGTGAGCTTTCTGTTGCTGTCAGTTCATCCTTTCAAAGCCCCGTCAATCATTCTGACAGAGAAAAAGTGCTTCAAGTCTTGTGTTTCACAACATAAAGCCGGTGGTGGGATGACAGGGCTTTGACAAGAACTGCCATATTGTAACATTGAAATAGGCCTCTCTTTTTTTGTCTCATGGTAATTACAGTACAGGGAATTGCTACTGTGTGACTGAAAGATGTCAATAAAAAAGTACATGTTTCTACAAGTTTTGATGATTTAGAGAAGCCATTGTTTTCATTATTCAACCTTTATTAAATGTTGTTAGGTAACTATCTTCATACCAAAAAAGGGTCTTAGTCATTATTTGTGATTGTGAAGGGAAACATTTTTTAATATGCAACCGACGGTGGTGTTCTGATTCTCACCTGCAGTCAGGTGCAGGACACCAGCGTGTATCTCGATCAGCAGCCAGGAAACGCCTCAACTGGTACTCCTCAAAGCGCTCCAGCAGCGCCTGGTCATCCAGGATGGCCCGGACGTCCAGTGGCGCCAGCGTCTCGGGGCACTGCGGGCACGCGATGCACACCCGGCTCTCTGATATCTCGATGCGCAGGTACTGGCGGAGGCAGTCAGAGCATGTTCGGTGGGAACAGGAGGTGAGTCGTGGGAAGTGGCAACGTGGTTGACTGAGCAGGCACAGTGGGCACTCCAGGTGTTCATCCAGCAGCTGCTCCTGGCTGGAGGAGGAGACGGACAGGACGCCAGTGGAGCCGCTGCTGACCCCGCCCACGCACTCAGCTGTGGTGGCACCGTCCTCGCCTGCCTCCGCCGCCGCCGCCACTGCTGCTGCTGCTGCTGCTGCTGCTGGCGGACCTCCTCCTTCTCCTCTTTCTCCTCCAGCCTCTTCTGCTGTGACGCTGAGGTCCTGTGAACCATTACAATCACGTATATTCAAAATATTCTAATTCACAGGTTGACTTGTGAGGGTAGTACTCTGCCGCTGTTCACAAAAATAGTTTATACTAAGAAATTCAAAAAAAGCAAATGAAACAGCCTCAAATTTCTAGTGAAAATCATTATTACTGAGTGTGTAGGTGGATACGGTGTACTTGGTTTCTAGGCAACATAATTTCTCTAAATTACCAATTAATTGAATAAACACTCTAATGGATTTGGGCTATAACAGTAGGAGAAAGGGAGGGAGCAAGCAGAAGCTAAAGTTAATGATCTACAGCCGCGCTGCAACTTCTTCTTTGTTCCTTACGAGACATTTTAATTCTGGCAAAAAGAAAAGACATAAAGAATGATGAAACAAATATAAAAATACATACACATGAGTACATTTTATTGTGTGTTTGCAAAGACAGCAATACAGACAAAACTCCAAGTAAACTTATTAACAGATTGGAATATAATAAAACCAAGATCAAACATTTTAGGGAAACTAAAAAACTGCTTAACTAAAACTCACCAAGTCTACCAGAAGCGTAAACAAAACTTGGAGGAATAACAGGATAAATCTGGGATTACATGCTGAGTCTCACCTGCTCTGGATGCTCGCTCGGGGTCAGGGTGATGGCCACGTCCTCTCTGGGCCAGGCTTCCACTGGCCTCTCGGGCTTTGGCTCCGATTTGGGCTTCCTGCTGAAGAAGTTCAGGAAGCTCAGCGGCCCCGTCTGCTGCTTGGGCCTCTTCATGGTCTATGACTAGAGCGGTAGCAGCAGCTGAGGAGGACAGGCCAATGACCATGAGCAGGATCCAAAATATGTGTGTGTGTGTGTGTGTGTGTGTGTGTGTGTGTGAGAGAGTGTGAGTTGTGTGTGTGCGTGGGTGGGTGTGCAGCGGGAGCTCTCACAGCTCAAAGTCTTGGAGCTGGGCGGCTGCTCTGCTATGCGAGGGAGGAAGAGCGGGCGAGATGGAGAGGCAGACGACAGGGAGGAGGTAATCCCTGCCCGAGGGGAACATCACTGATTTGGAACCTTTGCGAGGCCTGGTCACGTGATTTACTTTGTCTCTCTTCGGGCTCCTTTCCCTCCTCCTCTTCTTCCTCCACCTCCACTGCAGTTCGCTCAGTCCGAGCTAGTCCTGAACCGGCCGACTGTCCTTCATCGTTTTGGGCCTCCTCTTCACCGCGAGCAGTCCCTTTCCCTGGAGAGACAACATCACAAAATTACACTCAGAAATGATGGGATGTGCATTCTGCCTTTTGGTCAGGAAATATTTTGTTCCCTTCAGGAAAAATAAAGCTGTGAAAGGAATCAGAGGCTCTGCGATAGTTTCAAATAATTCTTCATGACATCATGATGATGATTCCAAGAAAAATATGAAACGTAAAAAGATTTTGTTTTGTTTAATGTGATGCATTACAGTAGAACACAATTTATTGTATTCCTTTTAATCATATTTTATGTGTACTTACATTTCCCATATTTTAATACATATCCAAAAAGATTTTACATTAATATTAATATTTTGAGACTTCTGAAATTGTATATTAATTTAATTTTGTGATATTGATCTAAACCTGGGAATCAGGACGAGGGTCATAGGAGAGGAGAGCGAAGCAAGAAAACCATATTTCTGTTTTACAGAATTAGATTTATTTTCCTGACTTTACTCAAACCTTCTTGTGAATTCATGGGGAATTTTAAACTATTCAAATTAAATTAAATTAAATGATGTAAGCCACACTGTCCAGCCCTACATCAATGCCATTTACAATGTAATAATGAATGTAATAACATGTTTTAAATCATTGGTGTTTAATCAGCTGCAGCTTTGATTCATACTGTAATTGAGCGTTTATTCTTTAACATCTTCTTGTGTGTGAAGCCCATGCATAGAAATGTCATCTATGAACTTCTTCTGAATCCTAATATACAGAACAACAGCAGCAGCAGCAGGACTTTGAAACAATCTGTGCTATGAGGTTTCATTTGTTATATTATATTAATATTAATTACTGCAAAACGACTCCACATAAATAAAAGATATATCATGTTTTAAATAGTGAACCCAGTCTCTGTCATTTAATGAAAAACCTAAGCAGACACATTGACAGCAACTACATTTTAAAATCTGACATTTCAACAATGTCACAAAAACAGCAAATTCAAACACAAGCAATGCCATTTAACTCTGAAATCTGTACAATCCCTTGAGAGCCATTTCTAATGACCAACAGTGGAGCAGATAAGACACTGAGGGGTTTGGGTCTCTGCGACCCGGCCTGGCCGACATACCGTCTGAGACATGAGCAATAAGGTCACAAGAGACGCAGAGAGCAGATGGACGACAGAGCGCTGTGACTGGATTGACAGAACGGATCGGGGGGATGCAGGGTGACGCAGAGGAGAGGCAGTGATAGACAGCGCAGACAACTCATTCTGTCTCCATTAGGCAGAGGCGAGCTTTCATAATCAGGCCCAGAGAGCAAAGAGAGCATGAGGTGATTCATGCAACCCCAGACCGATTCAAGTAGCTGTCTCCAGGTTGACGCTGCTGCAAACCGGACCGTGGAACACGGCATGAAATATATGTGATGATATATTGACATCTATTTAAAGATCCTTTTCACATTCTCTAAAGTAAAATCTTGTATCTTTAAAAGTTGTTTTTTTAATATCAAATGAATGAGCCAGGGTATGCATGGCTACAGGAGCGATATGCCTCATCATTCTTCTAACAGGGATGCACAAAGACTCTGGATTTATGTAACACTGCAGTGCCTAACCTGCCTTCTTGCATAGAGACTGAGAGTTGCAGTAGTATTTATATTCTAGTCTTGTGGATATGTTCAAATCCCCATGAATAGCAGGCTCTTCTTGCAGCAGCACATCATTATATACAGTATGGTAATTTAAGAGTACAGAACAGACATTCCTGCCCTTTGAAAAGTTGGCACCATAAACTGATGATTACTGTTGATATTTTAAATGCAAGATATTTTTCCACTGTAGCTCTGTTGGAAATACTGTATCTCTGGATTTTGCTGTGATACAATTTGGCCAATAGGCCAAAACGTAAGAAGGCGGTTTACTGAAATGCACGGAGCATTGACAAACAGCTGTTAGTTATCGATAAAAAAAGCTGCACAACTTTAAGATCCTTTATGAAAGGATGTTCTAGGAAAACTCATTCAAATGTATGAACCAAATATTCAAATGAGTTAACAGATTTAAAGAAAAGACAACTGAATGGGGAAGAGTGCCAGATAACAGTAACCCTAACCCTAGAGGTGAAAGAAAGTGCTAATAAACACAGATTCAATCAACATCTCTCAGGCCTGGTGCTCTTCCAGGCAGCAACAGGAATATGAACTGGCTGGACAAGAGGTGTTTGTGAACACATTTCACACAGGCAGACACCACGGAGGATAGAATATCAAAGTCTACCGTATCCATGCAACTCTTACAAACGGCTTCCTGTGCTGACAAATTGAGCTCAGTGGAGTTTGTTCAAAAGGTCTACTTTACTTGTTCCAACATTTAGAATGATACAACTGTGTTCTAGTAGAGATTCAGACTCATTTCTCTCATGAAAACCTTCGTGTGCAGGCTTTACATATTTCATGTTTCCTTTTCACCAAAGGTATCTTTTCTGCATCGGATTCCCAGCCCGTGTTGTGCATCCGCCTGAATTTCCTCAACATCCGTATTCCACAGGGACTAACTTTCTGAGTACAAGAAAGCCAAGTGCAGGTTCCAAAGCACCGACCTCTGTGATGAACACATCACTGCACTGCTGTTTATTTATAGACATAATTCCCACATATGAAGACATCACAAGCACACACATAACACTTTCAAAAGAGCTCAATTTTGCATGCAATGCACATACTGTCTGCAGTGTATCTACACGTTCACATTGACACGCTCAAACACACACATGCACACTGATACATGCAGCAGTAGACACATACACACTGATACATGCAGCAGTAGACACATACACACTGATACATGCAGCAGTAGACACATGCACACATAGAGTTCAGTGTTTTTGAATTGCTTGGTGGCTTATCACTCCACACTAAAAAGACAGATAGCCAAGTAGTTCAAAAAAGACTCTTTGCAGCTTAACTTAGACAAGTTGTCAGTTTGAGGGAAAGTTCCCATCAGAAAGTCAGAAATGTTTGATTTGCACAAACCTCATGCTCTTACATAGCTGAGCAATGATAAAGCCACAGGACTGTTGATATGAATTTAGATCGGACAGAACATTCTGTCAACGAGAAGTCAAATATCTTACAACCTAAATGATAACATTGCCATACACAGAAATAAAAGGGACTTTGTGCTGAAAGTTCACACATAAATATAGACAATAAATTCATTTTCAGATGAAACAAATGAAATTATACAAACATAGTATTTCACTATTAAGTGTTGGCTAACTTTGCTGAGTTTTGGCACCAAAGGACCAAATATGAGCTTGCTCTGGTCCATACATGGCTGCCAGATTCTACAAGGATTTAGTGACTCAGACTTGGATCGATCTGGACAAACAACTAAGTGTGCCTAAGTAAGGCGAAAGCTGGGCCAAGAACCTCCGGCTACCTGGGCAGAACTTGTTCTTCATCTGACCAAACCTTCCATTTATCACAGAACATGTTCTTTCACTCCATGTGTCTTGTTCACAATCTGTGCAGAGAATCCTTGCATTGTTTTGGATCATCATCATCATCATCATCATCATCTTGAATCAGATCATGTCTCCATCAGAAACAAAGACCACTAACACACACACACACACACACACACACACACACATTTGAATTATGTGGATACAGAGATGGGAATGACAGAAGAAGAAGCTTCTCGCTGATGAGACGCTGTTTGTCTTCTATGATCAGAGGCTATGATACAAAATGAATGTGTAGAAAAGGATGCAAGACATTTGGGAATATTTCCACTGGAAATAACAGTGGAGCCATAAGTTTAATTTGACAAAAACCTCCTGCTGACAGTTTTATGTCCCCAAAAAAAATCCAGACTAACAGCTGCACTAATAATGAAACATCCTCTTATATCTTCCGCGTAAGACGAAACAGGAAGACTTTTTTTAAAATGATTATTATGTTGAACAAACTTTATGACCTCTCTCCGTAAATGTGCAATGACAAGGCATTGGGGGTGAGATTAAGGGGGAAATAAGAGTCCTGCTGTATTTAACGTCATCCCTCAGAAGTCTCAGGAGGACATAGTTAACAACACAGGGGATGGACACAGAATGCTGCTCGGAAAGAGAGAGTACATCTTCTGTAAACGGCTTAATGATTTTTCTTTTCCCTTGAATGAGAGAGTGTGTGTGTGTGTGTGTGTGTGTGTGTGTGTGTGTGTGTGTGTGTGTGAACAGGATACAGTAAAATGCTCCTGAGGCCAAAGACACACTTACCCTCTTTACACTACAGGACGCAGGCGCTCCGGAAACACGGCCTTAGCAAGAATTCAAATTCTTAAGGCGTCTCAGAGGATTACAGAGAATTAAAGGACAAATTCAAAATCTGTCCTTCGAACTTTCTTTCAGTGCCAGAGCACGCAGTAATAAAATCACTAATTCTGATTTTCACCCCTCCATTCTAAATTCTAAGCTATGAGATTAAATTACCTTGAATAACTGTGATAACACTGTAAGTTATGTGGCATACACACGAGTGAAACTGCAAAGTGAATCATACTGTAAGCTGCTGCTAAAGGTTTGGGAGACATCCAGTACCGCTGACAGTTAAGTAGCCACACCACTGGAGAGGGTAAGAATCAGTTACGTTGAATTCAGTCCCCTGGGAATTAAGATAAAGAAACAACTCTAGTCCTGAAACATACATCCTCTAGTGCCTTTCTGAGCGCTTTTACTGTTGGTCTGTATACTGTACAACATACAGTTATTCATAAAATAATAATAATAATAATAATAATAATAATAGTCATACAACCTGTTTCATTTACATATAACGGTATGACATGTGTCTCCAGGATGTGGATCTGTCTAACTCAAGAGGACTTCCAGAAGATGGCTGTTTGACCTGCTGAAGCACTTTACAACTGACCGACACTCATTCCGTGTACTAGCAGCTACGCTAGCTCACATTAACCGAAGCTTCGGCCGCACGTCTCGCTCTTTAGTCACGGCAGCAAACCCGCATGTTTTATTTATTTCCAACAGGCAAAAGAAAACTGATCCGTTGGCCAAAAGCACCAGCGGCCTCATTACATAATGTACAAAGGTTTTGGCTGAAGTCTTGTTGACATGATTCAGCATGTTGATTCACATACATTCTAATCCGATATCACAAGCAGCACACACTCAACACATTCCTGAAGGAAAAGTAATAAAGGTAAAACCTTGTAAAAGGGGCATTCTGCCAACCGTACACACGAATAAGTGTTTACCTGATGATGTCTCCAGGCTTATCGCAGCTGGAGCTTGGAGAGTTTTTATACAATCGTTCCAAGTACTCTGGCTCAACATGTGTTACAAAGTGGAGGCATGGAGTTCTAAAGACACATTCATTTACCAGGCAGAGAAGACCAAACTGAATTATACTATTGGGAGCATTATGGGAAATGTAGGACATCTCAGGCTGTGCTTTTCTGATTTTGACCATTATTTTTATAATCGGTCTCTTGGGAGTCATCAACTTTATGGAAGTGCAATACAAAGTAGCTGGAGTAGCCCTTTAAATAGCTTATGGAGGACACTGAAGGCACTGTTCAAAATGAATCATTAATTCATGTACAGGTGATGACACAGTGAAATGACTCTTTAGAGTGACGCCCTCTCACCGTAACATTTGACCTGTATGGTTGGCTTTGTGACAAGAGAATGTAATAGCCAAAGATAATGAATGTAAGTTACATTTGAAATGGGAGGTCATGACTTTAATGCTCTCAAATGAATCACTGTAATGCTGCGCATGTGAAAGTTATTCCTGGGTCATTATAGCCTTTCTGATTTCACAAATGACAGTCTATAGGTTAGTCTATTGTGGCACTGCTCCTATTGATGGCAGATCAAATGACAATGACAGATGGGATTATTACACAACCAGCATCTGCCCCGAAGCATCCCCCCCTTTGAAAAGCCAAACAGGCACGAAACGGGCCACCTTTTTTTTCATGATGTCCTTTGAATGAACCGTATCATCTCCACCGCCTTATCTCCTTAGTTTTGAAGCGTTTTTCGAGGACACTTGTTCACAAGCTGTTGCTACGCAATCGCTGATCAGAGAGGATGTCTGATGTTGAGTTCTGCCTTAGCTGAGGGAAACCTGATGCTACACCCTATTAAAGACCTCACTCTCTTCACTGGACACAAGCCCACATCAGCAATGCGGGTTTCAGAGGCATGAGAGTGACCTCAGCCTGCCCACACACACACACACACACACACACACACACACACACACACACACACACACACACACACACACACACACACCTGCACTTCACGGCATCCCTGACCAAAATGTTCTGTTTCTGCACCATGTGGCGCTCAACACTGAGCCTTAGTGACCTCTGGCAGCCTGCAGGCTACTTTATTTTGTTAAATAACCACAATATAAGGGATTGACATTTTTGCATGATATTGAATAGTAGCCTATATTGGTGTGGGATTGCATAACAGTGCTGTATGCGTTCGTAGTGTATTGTAACTCACTGATCCATATGTTTTGACTCCACAGATTAAATATGAGAAGTGTTTATAATAAGGGCAGGCCATTTATCGGGAATGCAATTGTAAACTAAAAGGAGCCTGTCATAATAGCATACTGATCAAATGCAGCCTTGCGTAACCTCCACATTTATTTAAGACAATCATAAACACATTTTCCTACTTCCACTTGAATAATTTACAGAGGGGTCTGTCCAGGGCATCAGTATGCTGTTGCAGGGAGTGGCATGTTTAATAGGCTACGTCTTCGCATTCACCTCCACCTCCAGACATCATAGGGTTCGGGTTATAAACACGGCGAGAGCGAATGTTAAGCGGTCTAAACGCGTCCCGAGGTCTGCAGATAAAACACACAATATGTTCTATTACGTAAAGGTCTCTTACCTCTCAGTGCGGCGCCTTCTCTTTGCAGCGTAGAATCAACAACTGGCTCCTCCCCTTGAGGACCAAACAGTAGCGCAGAAACCTCCCCAGCCTCCTCTTCCTCACTGCTGCACACAACACGCTATCTGGCCGTCAAAAGCTGCAGAGAGGCTCGGTGCGGTGGTCCCGGTCCGGTGTACGGTGCAGGAGAGGCGAGGAGAGGATATTCGCGGTGAGGAGAGCCTTCCCCCCCCCTCCCGGTGCAGCAGCAGCAGACTGATAGCTTTGCTGTGCGGCGGCCTGAGGGGAGGCACACTGCAGTGACATGAGCCAATGGGATGACGCAGAATCCCAGGATCTCCTATGCATAAATACCCAGTCCATTAAAACACACACACAGTGGTTCTCATGTTTTCAGTGCTAAATATACACACATGCCATCTCTTTTTATATTGTGTCCCAGTCAACCAGATATGTGTTGCTGATAATTTTATATTAAAAGCACATCGTATAGACCCAATACCCACGAGAGTGAACGTTTATGTTCTGTAAATATAATAAGATACATTCCAGTAAATTCAAAACCAACAATTGCTTCGGGATCTCCTGACGCCCCTCCTGAGGCCCTGGACTCCAACTGTTAAAAAACACATGTTGCATAACTCACAGGGCACGCTTCAAAAGGGTGTGAGGTCAAACTATACATTCTTTGAGATTAGCCTAATCCCAAATAAATATATAGGCCATGGATGTGCGTCCCTGTTTTTGTGGGACGTTCTGATGTGTCTGTGTGTTTCGCCACACTGTGATGAAGTTACTATCTCAGAGAACTCTGCTGTCACCTGGTTTTTGGAAGTATGTCTTCTAGTCAAATTCCGTTTCAACTCGTGAAATGAGTGCATTGTATTGTTGTTGGACTGATACATAGAGCTATAAATACGAACTACAACTGCAATGATTCAGTTAGGGGTAGCAACCGGAAATTGTTTTCGGAAACGGAAACACCCTTCCAACAGCGGGGGGATGGATACACACAATGGAATCAAGACACATCCCGCCAGCAACAATGACACGTCCGGTGTGCGCTCCTAACCTTCACGATAAAAGCTACGAATATGAACCGCTTAACAAATAGGTTCTGAAATACTGTGATTTGATATCAGTAGTACTGATTCGATGCAAAGGAACGACAGAATTGGGACACTACCCACAAATCGTTTTATTAGGACAGTAGAACATTGTCTGGATGAAAATGGAAAGCCAAAAACAAGTTGAGCTATCATTTAGCACAGTGACTACAAGGCCATACAACTCATTAATGCCAATATAAATAAAATAAATGCATAAAACAAATCATAAAATCACCTCATTACACAGTGTATAGTGTTTTTTCCTTTTTTTTTTTTTACACATACACAGATTAAATTACCAAATAACAAGAACGTTACGTCTGTTACGTATTCATTCATGTGTTCCGTTTTTTGTTTAATTGAACTTTTACGTTGCCGTTGGTGTATATGTCGCTTTTATTCTGAAGGATTCATGCCGGAAGTCCTCTTGTTGTCGCTGCTGCTGCCGGATCACAGGCGCATCAGAAAATCAATTAAGTTATGAAAAATACCATTAATTGCCTTTCTTTGTCACCGCAGCTCATGAAGAAATGGCGGATCTCCAGACGTTGTACAATTGAGGACAAACCTTCCGCACCTAATGGCGTGTATTCCGAAGATAACAACCATCTCAATCCACGGGAATATTTACGTTTTTTAGGTAAGTTAGCTTGATAGCTAACTAGTGAAGTTGACATTAGCTGCTCGGCTAATTTAGCTATAGGTTAACGTGTGAAACCACGGCTAATATTGACTGAAGAACGCACTTGTCAATCATTACTACGTGCTGATGAGGACGCGTCTTGTTCAGCCACTCATTAGGTTGCAAACAGTCAGTTTTTCCCCAAATCTTGCTAACATTTCATGTTGTAAGGGACCCCATCTGTTAGCTGTAAGCTACATGAAGACATCTTTCAGTTTTAAATTGCTAGCTGATTCGCTTGATTGCTCTCTGTCCGATTGCAGCACCAGAGCTAACGTGTTAGCCATTTTGGTAAAGTAGCCCGATAGCTGTTAGCTACTTAATGGTGGAATCTGTGTTTGCTTGCAGCGTAAATACACCAAGTCCAGGAAATCCACTCGTTTCACATCTGTTTCCTGTGATGTTAGTTCATCAACTGCACTGTGTGTAACGTCCGCCAACTGGCTTCATTGAGACACAATAGATATGCTGAAGAATGAAACACTGCAGCAAGACTCATGGCTCTGAATCAGTGACTCATGTGTTCATAGCATTTATTGTTAACAGACGTGCACGAGCTAGACAATCTACACGTGTTTCTGTGAAATGACTACGGTTGTTGTTTAAAAGCGTTTATGTTCTCTATGTACTCTGTATGTACTCTATGTACTCTGTATGTACTCTATGTACTCTGCAAAAATGCCACAAATTCAAGGGTCCAACTTGTCAAATTTGAACATTTTCTGGTTTTATTATTCTGTTCTGATATTCATGTGAGTTTAGGACTGTTGGTAACTTTTAAAATGTCCCCTTATGCTTGAGGAAATTATGTTGGGCTTGAATTTAAAACCCCAAAAAATAAACTATTCATCTACGAAAATAACAACTACGACTAATTGATTTGAATTGATTTTGTCTTTCATCTATAGAAATACGGGAGAACACCTTTCCATCGGAGGACAATGAGCTGATGGTTTTGGAAGTCTGCAAGAAGACGTTGCAAAAAAGAGAGCGGCTGTCTGGAAGATGCCAAGAAAAAAACAACAGAATCCACAGCCAGTCAAGTGTAGGTATTCAAAGATCTTTTTACATTGGTGCGTTGGTTAAACATACAGGAACTGAGGCTTCACGTTTAGATTAAATCCCTTTGAATGTTTACTTGTGTCCTCTTTCTCTGCTCACATCTGGAC
Source organism: Cebidichthys violaceus (assembly GCF_023349555.1). Taxonomy (NCBI): domain Eukaryota; kingdom Metazoa; phylum Chordata; class Actinopteri; order Perciformes; family Stichaeidae; genus Cebidichthys; species Cebidichthys violaceus. The sequence goes on along the minus strand of NW_027176495.1, from coordinate 2,938,876 downwards.
ACCAGGCGTGGCTGTTTGAGTACTGGAAATGTTTCACATTCTGCATACATTCAAATCATTTTGGAAATGTGCATACTGTATGTAAAGTCATGTCTAAAATTCATAAAGTGAGAGGTGTACAGATGTAAAAACGTTCACGTTAAGAGATCAGATCCTCAGTCACTCAGTGCTGGTTATTGTTAGGTATGTTCTTAATAGCAAACATCATGTTATTGTCATGCAGTAATAACACAAAGGCTTCCCTTGACCAGCATAGACTAGTGAGATAGTTTATGTTTGCACCTATTATCTAATTAGATTTGATGTGGTTTTGAGAACCGTCCCACCTGATATATTATCGTCATCGTGTCAAACACCCAAACGACCACTAGATGGCAGCATGGTGCCGTTTCTCAGGGATTTGCTCAGCAGTCCTGATGAGCGAGATGCCCTTGAGTTGGCCCTGATCAGTGCCAGCTGTGTGGTCTCTGTTTGGATTCCATCAGGCTTGAGAGACCAAGTTAGGATTTCAGGCATCATTAGCTGTAACTGCAGTAAAGGAGCTCCATCTGTCAACTGTAAGCAGTTCATCTGTTTCTGTGCATAAGACGGTGTTTGCACTCTGTAGGGAAGTAAGAGTGTGTTAAACAGATGACCTTGTAGTGTCACTGAGAGGATTGTTACCAGCAGAGATACACCCATGTTGGCATGCTTTACTCAACTTAATTATTACTAAGCTTAATTCTACAGTTGTACAGTTGTTCCCCGAATAGTTAAACAACTGCAACACCTGCATGGAGGCTGGTGTCCCAGGACAGGTGACCAGCCAAACGGCAGGGAGCGGGAGCAGTGTGGTGCTTTAGGAGATCCAAACAAAGCATTTTGTAAAGTCTGCAGGAAAGAACAATGCTATTATTATTATTATTATTATTATTATTATTATTATTATTATTGACACTGAGTGAAACCTGAGGGAGACCAAGCCCCCAAATCTGTTGCTGTGGAGTTTCTCTGAAATGTTGCTTTCTGCTTTCTGCTTCATTAAGAGTCACCAATAACTGTGACATTTTCATGCGACTTGATTAAAACTGAAATGATCGTCATCAAATGCTGATCTGCTCGTTTCTGTGACTGCAGTGGATTCTGAAGATGGAGTAGCCGTTGAAGCTCCTGGAAACCTCACCTTAGACACAGACTTCCTTCTAGGACAAGACCTCGAGTTTGGTGATCCTGATCATGACCACAAGATTCTAGGCCTGGACAAATTCTCAGGTTTGTAAACCATTTTTTTAAGGAAACGATGAAGCATTTAAAGTTCTAATCAAGATGTCAGTCCGTGGTCAACGTTACCGTGGAAACAGCAAGCGCTCGAGCCGCTGCTTTGTCATAAATGTACAACTGGAGAGCAGCTGCTACATTTCATTACATCACACTCATGATAGTTCAAGACAAAGCAATGTTGAAATAGTTTTATTGACTGCATCCAGTGCTGCCTTGTGACTAAACACTCGTTCCTGTGATTGTTCACGATGAACCCGACCATCACTGCAGTGAAGCCAGCGTCGTCTCTGGAGCGAGTAAGAACCGGTTTCAAAAGAAACAACACTCCAGTGGACGTGATGGGCAGTCTGTCAATAATACATGAACACAATTATTATAATAATAATAATAATAATAATATAAACCACCTCAGTGTCACTCAATGGGCTACATTGGTCCTTGCATGAAGTATAATTGACCTGTCTTTGATCACGTGTAAAGAACTGACAGTTAGGGCTGTTGCCTGGTCTTCCTGGTGTACTTGTACTTCAATGTATTGTGATACGTGTGAGTTCGTTCTTTGACAGCCAGTGCTGAATGCTTTGTGTTGTTGTTGTTGCATTGAATGAACACGTGCAGTTCTGCATACCAAAACATCTGCTTGTTCCATGATCCACTGTATTAAATGAAAATTGAGTCAAGGAAGTTGAGAGCCGGAAATAGAATGCGCATAACTGCATGATTTCATTCAATGCGACAATAACCCAGGCAGAGCATTGGCTGTGGAAGAAGGTCCTCACGCCTATATATTACATACAACATTTAGATGAGCACAAGTAGGAGAATGAGATCAGGATAAACCACTAATCTGTCATTGTTCATTACACAACGTGAACAATGGCAAATAAATGAGACTTCATGCACCGACGTACTTTCCCTCTAAATTCATGTTGAAGGGAATCATCCTGTTTCACTTCAGAGTGAAGGACCGCCTCAGCGTGAGGACATGCTGACATGTCATCAGCTATGTTCCCTCTAAAGATTAGCATTAGAAGGAAATGTCCTGCTTCCACAGACCACCTTACAGTAACAATATCAGGACATTCTGATGTGGAGTAAAAAGAATAAACTCATGAGCCACATTCCTCCTAAAGGGAACGGCTCAACGCTACTCCAGTGACAGCAGACCACCTCTGAGTAACTGACAGCATCGGGACATTAGTTTGACTTTAAAGACTTCTAACTCGTTGCTCATGACTCTGATACAGCGATGATGATCCTGGTAATCCCACGTGTGAAGTAGGTCATTTTAATGTAACCGTGATTACAGAGTGTAAATACATTCGAGTTTTTTTAAAAGGCGGCGCTGTCAGCTCGTCTGTCTTTATCTGACTGTGTTCATAAGTAGAGCAGTTCTCTCGGTGGGACACATCGTCCTCTGACAGTCTGAACTGTTTCCAGGTGCAGGTTCACCTTCCTGCTTGTTTCTGTTGGTACACTTCCTCCACATCGTATCCCACGTGTGATAGATGAGTATTGATTATACATAAAGGGGAATGGGAGAATCACACAGCCTGATCATTATAGCACTTTTCAATTGACTCCACAGTGTGAACCACACCTTCATGGTGGAAGGACAATAGAGTCATTATGTTCTGTAAAAGCCCATATTTGAACTTCCTGCTGAAGACACTGAATGAATCGTCGTACCTCTAAAGGATCCGCTCCACAAAGAGGACTGGTAGGTTTTCACAGTGTTTGTCAGCGTTGCTCCTCCGTGCCACCGAAACAGAAATGGAAGTAGCAGCTCATTTTTCCCAGCATGCCTCTTTGTCAGAGAGAATGATCTGAAAAATGGAAAAGTAGAGAAAGGAGCTGAGACACCATTCCATTATTATATAAGGGTCATAAAAACAGGACCATTACCATCAAGGACACCATTATAAGAGGGCATTTATTCATCATCATCATCATCATCATCATCATCATCATCATCATCATCATCATCATCATCTGCTGCTGCTGCCTCTGCTCCCACTACCATTTCCCCCTCATCATCATCTACATCTACCCTCATCATCATCATCTACCATCATCATCATCATCATCATCATCCACCCTCATCATCATTATCATCAGCCGCAGCAGCCTCACCATTATAGTCATCATCATTACCATTAGGCTCGGTAATCATCCACGAGGGGTTTCCATGGGGCAGATAAAAGGGCAGCGTCGACTCTCCTTCCTCACATTTTTGCCTCGGCGTCTGAAGGAGGGTTGCTTTTCTTCTGGCTCCCTGGTTCACTTTCGGAAGAAGACACCGAAGCCCAACGAGTTCTCCGTCTTGAAGCTTTCCTTCCTGTCCTCTGCAGAAAGTCTTTCCTTTTTCTTTTTATCGCCTGAAGCAGCACAGACCCGGTTGACCTTGCAGGGAGCACAGTGAGTATGAAATGTGTCTCTGCTGTGAAGACTCTGTCTGTAATGAAGTCCTCTCACTCTCTGATGGAAGCCGAGGGGCGTTGTGTGTCGCCGCTCGCCGTCGCTGGCTGTTTGAAGTCGTTCAGAGACGTGTTCAGAGACGAGTGAGGTGGATGTGTGCCTTCAGGAGTCTGACCTCCGTTGTATGTTAGTGAGCGTCTCGGTAAAACTCAGCGTGAACATGACAAATGTAGTGATCGCATAAATGCTTTAAGTGAGTTTAACATTGAACCTTTCACAATTTATTACAAACAAATCAATTATTTGTAAATGAGATGTTTTGGAGTTTTCTAATAGTTATGTTACTCCTCCTGTTCGACTTAGAGAACAATACAAATAGTCTCAGTGTATAATAGATGTGTGACGGCTGTTTGTCTTGATCTTGATCTTACTGTCCTTACCTGAACAAGGGCTGTACTCAGTAGAATATAAAGATGGATTCAGGACCGTTACAACTGTGAACCGTGGTGTGAAAGATTGCAGCTTGAATGATGGTGCTATAGACATGTGCTCTTGTTTGTGGGGGTCTTTGTTCTGAAAGCTGTTTTTCTGTTGTCGTCCCTGTTCAGAAGTAGCTGCTGAGATCGGTTTCTCTGTGTATCCTCTGGGTGATGAGGAGAGCCCCGCCTACAGCCAGCTCAGCATGGAGAGTGAAACAGACAACTCGCACAGCACCACCGACACCGGCAGGGAAGACGAGGGCGGCGCCGCTCAGTCCGAGCCCACCTTTCCGCCCTACCTGTCCTGCAGGGGCTGCGGACAGCTCCGCGATGAACCTCTGGGGCCTGGCATAGACCTGGTCGGTCCGTACTGCCTTAGGTGCTGCAAAGCCTCCCGGGAGGCCAAAAGCACGGACTTCTGCTCCCCCTTCGGGAGCATCGGCGGGATGCGCTCGGCTGCCCATTTGCAGCTCGACGGCGAAGGCTTGGGAAACGGGATGAGTGACAAAGAGCTGTCAGTTGAGGACAAATTGGCCAAACTGCACTCGTGCCACCTCTGTGGCTTCTCGTCGCGTTACGCCAACCACGTGAAGCGCCACATGAAGACGCACAACGGGGAGAAGCCCTTCAACTGCCCCTTGTGCACTTATGCCTCGGCCCAGCTGGTGAACCTGCAGAGACACCTGCGCATTCACACCGGGGAAAAACCGTACAAGTGTGACATCTGCACGTTTGCCTGCAGCTCACTTGGCAACCTCAAGAGGCATCAGCGGATGCATGTGCCCTCTGCGGGGCTGCGGCAGGACGTCCCGCCGCGACCCGCCAGTGGCCCAAACAGCCTGAAGAGGCACGTGATTGGACAAAGACCCAATGAAGAAGTGTCTAGTACTTCAGCCAAGGGTATGTATCATGTCCTTCATTCAGTATTTCATCTTCAGGACTACTTTTGTTTGCTTTTTTAATGTTGTGACTCCATGAAGCCTCAATCAGTCATTTGGTATCTAATAACTCTGTCATCTTTTTTTTCTTTTTTTTCAAGTTTCAGAAGTTGCAAGGCCAACTTCAAATCTGAGTTTGGGAGCCCAGAACAATGACTACCTGTCAGCCTTCGATGGCTTAAAGGGGGCATCGCCACCCCCCATACCGGCCTCTAACCCAGCTCCAGGCCACCAGCCTCCACCCGGACTGAACACCGCAGACGGCGGCAGCAGCAGGGCGACCAGAGGGGGCGCAGCGGACGGCGCCGCTCTCCCCTCTTCACTTTTCCCCTTCACCTGCCGGTTGTGCGGCATCGTCCTGGAGGACGAGGACGGCACCTCGGCCCAGATTTGTGCCAAGTGCACCCTGGAGATGCTGACTAAAGACGCGTCGTCGTCTCCCAACAGCCCCGGCGAGCGCAGTGACAAGGTGTACACCTGCGCCGCCTGCCCTTTCCTCACGCACTACCCCAACCACTTGGCGCGCCACATGAAAACTCACAGCGGCGAGAAACCATACAAGTGCCCACAGTGCGACTACGCCTCGGCGCACTTCGACAACCTCAAGCGCCACCACAGGGTGCACACGGGAGAGAAACCTTACAAGTGCCATTTGTGCGACTACGCCTGCGGGAACCTCGCCAACCTGAAGCGCCACCAGCGGGTGCACTCGGGGGCAAAGCCCTTCCAGTGTGCCGTGTGCAGTTACAGCTGCAACCAGAGCATGAACCTGAAGCGCCACATGCTCCGGCACACCGGAGAGAAGCCGTACAAGTGTCAGGAGTGCGGCTACACGACCGGCCACTGGGACAATTACAAGCGGCATCAGAAGAAACACGGCCTGGCCACGGACGGATGGGTCAAAGTTCCAATGACCGGCAACGACGACGGGGCGGAAGTGAGGAAAGGGATGGGAGTCGGCGCTCCGACTCACAGAAAAGAGACGGCCGTCGACATGCAGTACATGTCCAGGGAGGGAGGGCAGACTCTACACTCGTGCTACAAACTTGAGATTGTATAAAAATAGAACTCAGCAAAACTAAGCTACCAGCAACTTGTTTTTTCCACAGAGCCTTTATATCGTTTCCGTGTGTGTCAGACGTTTAGTGTTGTCAGATGTCTTCAGAGGCTGCTAATTGTTTTATTTGTAGAATCTCGCACAATTTGTTCTGAATATTTCGATGGAGTGGATTTGTTTTCTACTCTGCTTTTTGCGTTGGGACAAACGGACGTCTACTGTGGAAGCCCTTTGACCCCACTCTGCTAATTACAACAACCCCTCTCATGTTACAACACATCTGGTTATTCCTGTGAGGATACACATGTGCACACTTCTGCCTGAGCTGTTGAGCTGCACTGTGTAGTAAATATATATATATATATATAGGTTTGTTTTTTATAAGGGGGATTTGCTTCTTTTTTCTTTTAAAGTTAAATTTTTTTTAGTTTTGTGCCAAAAATCTAATGCCAGAGCTTCAATGTTACTGATAGAGGATGACATTTAGCTGGCTACACAGTGCAGCTTTAAGTAACGATGGGTCCTCATAAGGGCCAATATTGAGCTTTGTTTGCATTGGGGCCGAGCTCTGGTCATGGCATGCCTTCATGTTCTATTAGCAAAGTGCTATCTAATAATACTGGAGTTGTTTTTCCCTTCCTGAACTATATGGATCATTAGGTTGTGTTAACCTAACTAAGTCAGTCCAGTCTTGAGCCCTCAGGGTTGTGATCGGGAACATTATAAACATTATAAACATTATGAAGAATCTTCAGTCGTCACCTGGTTAAAGTAAAAGCACAGTCGTACTTACAAAGGGTTAAGACTAAGTTGTGCGGGGGGGGGGGGAGCATTGGTTGACATTTATTACAAATTGTAATCGAGCATGTTCAAAGATTCATTTCCTCTCAAACTTGTAATTTCTACAAATAATTCATTTACTGAGTTCAAATCATTCTGGGTCTTCTTGGTCACGTTCCTTTTGATTTTTACTGTCGACTGTGAAATTAGCCCATTTCTCGTGTTTTTACTTGAAGATCACACTATTAGTCAGCATGTGTGTGTGTGTAATACTTGTTTTATTTTTCTAATGTGGCTGTAATACACTGCTAGAAGTGCATACTTTAATATATAGAAATGTCTTCTTTTTTTATCAGTTTGAATGTGTGATGTCATTTAGTTCCCATGGGAAAGTATTAGGGACTGATTTAAGTTTACACTCGTTATGAATTACTATTATATGCAAGTGAGAGATTTTTCAGGTTGCCAACTTGCCACGACACAATGGAGAATTGATTAGTACCGACGTCCCCAAGTGTCTGTGTTTTGTCTGTTATGCAGTGTCTCATAAATGCCTTAAGTGAAGATTTGAATAAACATTGAATTCATTTCATTGAATGTCAGACAGACTGGATCTCCCTTCTTCCTCAGATCACACGTTCATTCCATCGCTCAGGTCCTGACTGAAATATGACCTTGACATTTGTGGTTCTGAGTAAGCGCCGCAACTTTTAAATGTCCCGCACACATTTCATGTTTAAGTAAAAACTGATGTTTTGTCATTCGGGCTCTAACTAGATAATAATTAAAGAACTTACAACAATCAGCTTCATTTTTAGTTGCAAGTAAAGTTCAATGGCTACTGTGGTAGTAAGAACCAACCGGTGAAGAGAGGAAGTGAAAATAATACGGGTCGACTTTAAATCCCTCATGAGAACGACCCTGTTCACTCCAGAACCAGTCACTCAACTACTCCTTCAGAATGCAGAACTATGAACCGGTTAGAGGCAGAACTCAAACTCACCGGATGTCTGAGAGAGAAATAAGTTCCGGTGTTGGTCTGCTCCCTCTTCACCTCCTCAGCACACGGGATTCTGTCCGCAGTCGTCGAGGTGACGCCATAGAAAGGAGCCGAAGGTCTTCTCTCCTCGGCGTGCTGCACAGCTCCAACCTTACTCCTCCTGTCCTCAAACAAAACCAAAACCCCCTCTGATTTTCCTCCCCCTTGTTCACCGGGCCACGCCCCCTTACACCTGTGGGAACGGAACACCTGACCAGTGTTGAACTGTGGGAAGTTAACCGGCGGGCTGAGAGGGGCCGTGAGGAGAGTTCCTCCCTTAAGATGATGTTTAATGTGAAGCGATGTACTCGTTACGACCGAAGTGGACATCAACAGACAACAGAAGCTCAGACTCGCCTACATGTGACTTTATTTCAGCATCATGACAGCGGTCACTGACCTTACCACTAAAATCAAAATGAACAGTGGACTGAATCTAGACAATACAATCATGACATTTGACATTTTCTGGGAAAGCAATGCTGATGATAAATGCACTTTAATTTGGCACCTACACATGTATTAACACCCAGGACCCAGCCGGTTCCATGTACGTGAACAGGAATCACCAACAGGAACGTGAAGAGCGGCGTCCATCGCTGCATGAAGACGAAGAGCGGCAGTGAAAGAACCAGACAATTAGTATATTGAGAAAAGATGTTTTTCTACAGTTCTGCTACCAGTTGAGCGTAAAGCTGTCGGAAGGTCGGCATCGAGTTCCATGGAGAGGCTCCGGAGCCGCGATGCGGCGCAGCAGAGATACAAAATGGAATGAAGTCTTATAAAACAGCGGGATATGTTCACTTTGTTCACTCCAGCAATTGAGATCACATGAGCCACTTCACCAAAGCACCTTTTCAACTGAATCCTCTGAGATGATTGGCACAATGTACATACAAATCACAATGAACCGAACACCGTCACTCGCCTCCGAGAGAAACAAGACAAAGGAGCTGTGAAGCGACGTCTGTAAACACTTTACATTAAAACTAATAAAGTCCCTAACATGATGTAAACAGCGGTACGTTAGTCATCTAAACGTTGTTCTCTACAGCTCAGGTTACATTTGATCTATTGGATTACAAGAAGCTATCGGTGATGAAGATATTAGTAAATGTTCAGAATACTTAATTGCATGTACATAATATAAAAAGTGACATTGTCATAATTTTTATGTCTATTTTGTGCAAAATGCTTTAGTAAACTATAATTTGGCATTGATGAGAAACCTTTAAAAAATTGTTTAAAAATAAAATAAAATCATTGATAGATTTACAGACGGGAAAATAAATCTCCACACAATGTTTGAAGTCATCTCACCTGCGATACTGTGCAAAACACGATGGGTTCAGCAAGTGCAAGCAGCTCGGCCAAAACCAACCATCCGCCGAGTTCTGCAAGATTCTAGGCGACGCCGTCGGTCGTTCGAAGCTTCGACCGACGTCTCGTTAAACGACAAGTTTAAAACAAGCTCAAAGTTAAGGCAGCATGAGTGACTGGGCCTCAAGCGGAAGCTGAAAACACCACCGGCATCCTGCTAAGCTAGTCGCTGACTTGGCACATGAGTAGCATGACACACACACAGGATCCCTAACGGTATAAAAACAGGACCTTTTGGTATATAGCCAAGCCAAGCTTTGATCATCCACACAAGGAAGCAGTTGATCTGAATAAGTCGACAGATTTGAGATCAGATTTCAACACATTCACTAGACTCTGGGTCGGGTCCAGCTCTGCTGCAGTGTCACTAGTGCCGGGTCGAACTAAACATTTGGCTCTCGCGTTGGTGGGGAACATGCAGCCAGCGGGGGAAGAATCCAGGATCTAGTTCAGAATATATTAATTTACTTTGTACCTACTGTGATGAAACAGTAATCCGTGTGAGTGAAACTGAAGGAGGAATCGGTCAGTAACAATGAAGCGGACCTGTAGCTCTACATGCTGTTTACTGTACGCTGCACAGGTTGAGTACTATCAGGACAAAGCTGTCATTGGATGTGACGAGAGGAACTGAAGGAAAGGGAACACGGTCAAAGATTAGGTGAGAGCTTAAGGCGGCGGTTTCTCCAGGAAGAAGCTACAATCTTGCAGAATCAGAGGTGTGTGTGTGTGTGTGTGTGTGTGTGTGTGTGTGTGTGTGTGTGTGTGTGTGTGTGTGTGTGTGTGTGTGTGTGGCCCGCTCGGCTCGGCTCAGCTTGTAATCTTTGTCGTCCCGGTGGCTGACGGTGGAATGAAGAGGAGGGGGGGGGTTACAGGTCGTCATCCCCGATTCCCTCGAAAGCATAGTTGCCATGGAAATCGTTGCCGCTGATATCATTCGCCGAGTTGGAGGCGCTGATCCCTCGGAGAGACACGGAGCTCAGCTTGGTCTGAATGGAACAGTGAAGAAGAACAGAATGAGGTAGAATACTGAACACCTGACGGACAACAATAAGCTGGGGATCATTCGGCTGCATGTCTTTATGGAGTCAGAGTATACTCACTGACAGTTTGACGATTTGTTCACGGTTCGGGTCAGGAGAGTCCTGCAGACAGAACAACAAATGATCCTGAAATCAACACCAATCAAATTCAAACCATCAAACTCGGCGTGTTATCCCGCTCCTCACCAGTAGAGGGGGAGATTTCACAGCTTGCTGACTGTCTGAGCGGTGGATGGAGCCGTTGAGTCGTTTCCTCAGCATCTAGAAGGAGACGGGACAGCAGGAGTGAACGAGACGAAACACACGACTGAGAAGACTTCCTGTGAAGAAGAAGCTTTGCATGTGTGTTGTGACTTCAGCACTGCATCATCTCCACAACCTCCAAAGTAAAAACCAAAGAGGCGAGTTCACATCCTCTGGTGTATTAAATAGAAACAAATCCAAAAGAATCTACCAGGGTTACCGGAGTATTTGATCTTTCTCAACACAAACCTTCTTAATGCTGCCGCCTGACTTCTTCACCATCAACTCGTCCACCATAGACTGAAGGCAGATACTCATCATGATAGCCTGGAATCACAAACTGAGTCAGTACCATCATGGGACGCTGTACACTATAAAGTACGCTTCTAGTCTGGACCCGGACCCCCGTCAGCACCTACCTGTTGACTCGTGATGGTGACCCACTGGAGGCGGTCCTTGCTCATCAGATACTCGAAGGCCAGCTCCAGTTTGACGTCGCATTTGGACGCGCTGCAGGGATTGGTGGTGCCGTTGGCTATCGGGACTTGCTGCAAGAGTCAAGAGGGTCGCATCGTCATTCTTATGAACGGTCGTCAACAACCACGTATGATTTATGTTTATTCTACTGGGGACTCCTTCAAGTTCAATACACACACACACACACACACACACACACACACACTTAACTATAAGGAATCTGTCTGTGGCCTTTGCATATCTCAAGAACCGTCCGTTTGATCTGTTTAACACTTGGCGAGACGTGCGGTGTCGAGTTTTGACAAGCGACACGTTCAATATGAATAACCTTTGCATAAACAAGTGACGAGTTCTCTGTTCAGCAGTGGAGGGGGGGGGGGGCACACACACACACACACACACACACACACACACACACACACACACACACACACACACAACGAGGGGGGTTGCAGCGCTGCACCAAATGAGATGTTTTGAATAGTTTGTTCAAAGGGCTCATTAAAATGACTGACTGCCCCCCCCCCCCCCCCGGACAGCGCGGGGGTTCAGCCTGTAATCAGACGAGCCAAGATGCATTTTAATGTGAGAAGTGTTGCCATGTGTACAGATCTCACAGAATCATAGAAAGCTTGAGAGGACCGTGCCGATGCAGAAGTGAATCTCCGTTAAAGGAGGTCTTGGGTCTGAAGACGGGGATCTGCATGTGAAGCTTTTCTCAGCTGTTCTCAGAAGTGAACATTGATAGGATGGTTTGAACTGATGCTGATACTGGGGACACTTTAAATTCTGGACGAGTGAGTACAAGCAGAGAAATCCTGGTTTTAGTCTCAAGTATTGGTCAAGCTGACAATCCACTGGATACTACATGTCCCATAATGCAGCGGGATCTAAATCTCCATTAGACCCACCCTGCATCCTGAATGCACACCTCTTTAAAAGAACACTTGGTGTAGAAATGATCAGATTCTAAACAGTATGTTCCTCTGTGACGTCTGCAGCACTGTGAATGTACGGAGTGGGCTGTGCTGCGTCAGCTGGAGTAGAGGATGCTGCTCTATATGCGAGGCTGCGGGCTGCGTGTTTGGGTAATTGGAACGATGAGGATGAATGTGTGAGGTCAGCACCAACGCTTTGTTTGTGGTGAGATGAGCTTCTCAGAAGCACAGGAGCCCTCGATGGTTTGAGATGGCCTCGAGCCAAAGCCGGCGATTCTCTGCCGGCTCATCGTCTAATGTGGAGCCATTCCAATCTGATCACTTCACAGCTCCGGAGACACAAAGCGCGCTTGAAGGTGACTTCCCTCGTCCTCGGGTCCGTCACGCGCGTGAACACACACGGTTGTACTTACGGAGGACGTGACTCGCCAGCACCGCATGCGAGTCACCTTGAAGCTTCCCTCCTTCATCTGTTCGTTGGGCAGCTTGACGTGGAAGTTGAGCTCGTTGTTGCCGGCGCTGACGATGACTTGGCAGCCCTTCTCGGGGAAGTCGGTGACACAAGGGTCGAACTTGATATAGCCGTAATATTTGAGAGTCTGACCCAGATGGATGAACTGAAGGGGGGGAAAAAAAACAAACTTTGATCCCTGGAGAAAATAACTTGGATTGGTGTAATTCAAAATTCATATCAGGGGAAAAAGGAGGCTAATTGCATCATAGAGAGCATTAGAGGCAGGACTCTCCCCGTCTGCAGACTCATCTGAAGAGATGCCCTCTGCTTACTTCTTTCTTGGAGCCTTTCTCCTGAAGCGATTTGAGCTGCCGGTGCTGGTCTTTGTTGACGAGTATCCAGCCCCGCTCGATGTCAGACACTGTCTGGTGAAGCAAAAACAAGACCTGAAGTTCATCTTTCTGCACAGACGCACAAAGCGAAGCGGGTGTTTTTGTTTCCTTCAGTGCATGTGGGAGAAATCACGCCCTAAGCCCTTCAGTGAAGCAGTGCAGGTCAGCAAACACTCACACAGAAACACAATTTAGTTTTCTCTCTGCTTCAGAGGCAACACTCAGCAGGTTCCACATTTTAATCAAAATGTGTAGCCACAAAAAAATAGCTCAATACAACAGATCACAGCTGTCGCCGTTAATAGGATCAGAGAGGAAACACAAAGAGGGACAGGACGCGAGGTGCTGCAAAGCCAAAACAAGCCGACATCCCATAATGGAGACCCGGGAGGAGGCGGAGCTTGATTTAGTTTCCTCGGTGTGAGGCTGGCACCAGGCAAGCTCGATAAAGCACAACGACGCAAGATGTACACAAACCAATCGCGTCTAATATGGATTGTTTCTGTTCATGTATTTGCTGTGGCTGAGAATAAACCTTCATAACGAACCTCTTACCTGGGCGTAGAGCAGATTCAGGCCAACTCTGTTGTCCATGACGTCCCCGTCGTACGCCATGTCCCAGTAGCTGCAGAGAGAACAAGTCAAACACTCTTTACACATCTGTACGCACGCAGGAATCAAGAGGAACAAAGCGGCTCAACAACACCGACCAGTGTGAGCGACTCGAGGAGACGTTTGCCACCAAGAAGATCCTCTCCTCTCGACGCTCTGCACACCGAGCAGCAGCACACGGCGCTGCCGCCATGTGTTCATCAAAAGACATCAGATAAACACAAATCAACACGCCGCTGGAACTGTGAACTGCGAGTGACTTGAGGACTGAATCCCTTGACTCAGTGTCAGGAAGGAAGGGAATAAGAGTGTGTGTCTTTAGCTTGTACTTTAGCCAGAAAGAGCTTTTCAGTTCATTTGACCTGATCCTGCTGATCTTGTGCACTGGGGGTCTGTTTGTCCTCCTCTCGTTAGTTCTACATTCATTCTTTCCTCGCTGCTCTACACTCCACAGAGAAACTAGGTCAGGAGTACTTTGACTTTCCTCGAGGCAGAGAGAGTAAACATCCTGTGTACCTCAGTCAGCAGGAGGACACACAGGAGGAAGTAGAAACATGTTGCACTGAAGAGGGAGGCGGTCACTAACTTCAGCCACACATTCATATCTGGAACTGAAAGGACAAATGAGCCACAAAGGGACCAGAAGCGTGCTTTCCTCTAAAGCCAAAGACAAACAGCCTTTTTTAAAACGGTGTAATGTTCAGATGTTGTTGGGAGACTATATCAGAGACGTGGAGGTTGAGTTTCATGGGAATTGTTGTCGGCTTTTCATTTCTCCTCAAGACTCAAGCCGTCCAGCTAGCCGTCCAGCTAGCCGTCTAGCTAGCTCTCCGCCAGGCGTTTGAATGTAATGAGTCGGTTCTCAGTGGCCATAGCTGAGGAGGACTTCACCTACAAAGAGCAGTCGGGCTGGATGATGATGATGATGATGAGCAAGATAAAGGATCATACATGTGGATTAAATGTGCATGGACTTCCTTCATGGGGCTGGCTCAGTTCTGGTTCCCATGTGACCGGTTAAAGATAACGGGCTGTTCTCTCTGGCTGGTTAAACTTCAGGTTATTGTCAGTTCATAGACAGTAATTGAAAAGTAGAACAAGAATACAATTAGATCATCAGATTCACGTCTCAGTCTAACCCCAGACGGTTACGACATGCCAGTCAAATGCACCACCTGTCTGGCAATGATGAACTGTTGTCCTAATAAAATAAAGAAATAATATATATGGTCTCTCTTCCACTTTGTAGAAGATCAGAAGTCAGATAAGAAAACCGCTGCTCTGAAGATTAAGAACAAGTGCTTCTCTGTAGATAAGGAAGGAAATGAGACACACCCAGAATGAAGACAGAACACAGTGACTGGTTGACTCATTAAAACGACATCAAGCACAGCACATGTAGTTAATGTACTGCTCACCAGAGCAAAGAGCACAGGCACGTGTTGGACAATAACACTTTGGGAAGAACATGATCAAATCCAACGTCATGGTGCGAGCAGGAGGTGGGTGGGTACCTTTTCCGTAGGAGAATGTGAAATTCAGAGCTCCGCAAGCTGGTAATGGACACATAAGGCAGCTCGAACTCCTGCAGCTTCCGCACAACTGAGAGAGAGAGAGAGAGAGAGAGAGAGAGAGAGAGAGAGAGAGAGAGAGAGAGAGAGAGAGAGAGAGAGAGAGAGAGAGAGGAGAGAGAGAGAGAGAGTAAGGAACAAGGGAAGCTCCAGAAAAGTAGGTCCCAAGGACATGTGGGGACTGATGGCAACAACAAACAATGAGGAGAACTCCATCTGGACCGGTCCCAGCAGGCAGAGTAAAACTGTGTGTGTGTGTGTGTGTGTGTGTGTGTGTGTGTGTGTGTGTGTGTGTGTGTGTGTGTGTGTGTGTGTGTGTGCCTAAGGAGAGTGAAGGAGGTCTCGGGTGCTTAGTGGGGCTGCTGCTGTTGAATAATATTGATTATTATATAATATTATGATATAACTGATGATCATTGCTGCTGTGTTTTCCGGCGTCTATAAATGTGATGACTAAACATCAGGTTCAGTGCGTTCGGGCAGACAGGCTGTGAACAGGCTGTGTTGGTTTGCTGTTGGAAATAAAGGAAGAAACAAAAGAAAATGAACTGAATGCTTCAAATGTTTTTGTTCGACTAAATCATCGGCAGAAAACTGCATAAAGAGCTCTAACATGCAGATAAGACCGGCACCGGCGGTTCAAACCAGGTCCTCTGGACTCGTCTGCAGATTTAACCGCACTGATTTACACCCAGACGTCTGGAAACTCAGCAACCGTCAGAGAGGAAGGACTTCTTGGAGCTGTGCCGTTGTGTCAACACACCCACCAGCAGTTGGGTTTGATCTGCGGCCTGCAGCGCCGGACTTATTCTGGTAGTCGAGTCACATTCAACACACGGACGTTCTCTTTCAGAACCCTCGGAGATCCAGATTTTAAACTGAGAATATACGACACGCCTGCGATATGTACAGACTCCTCCGAGTTCACCGGGAATCTTTTTCAGCCTGGAGTGGGTTTGGCGTGGGGAGCGTTTGGCAGGTGGAAGACGAGGGAAGAGAACCTTTGGGACTGAGGGGATTTGACCCGACGGGGCTGTGATGACTTGGAAAAGAAAGGGATCGTGAAATTGAAATATCTCAACGTGGAAAGCGATATGCCTGTGCCACCGTGGTAGAACATATTCTGCTAGGATTCGGTTCACAGTTACTAAGAAGTAAATGAGTGAGCGCAAACAAATATGCCCCCCCCCCCCCCCCTCTGAGTACTGGTGTGAAGGCTTGAGGGAGTATTATTGATGCCCAGGGGGACATGGTTACGTTCGGCTGCTCTTTCATATAATCATGAAGACGTTTGGACGCTCTAATATCTAAATGGTAGAATCCACTTGCAGTCGTCTGGGAAAAGGCCCGACTAATCAGAAGTAAGCCGGTGAATCAAATGACATTTTTGCATTTAGCCAACAAAAGATTTTAGCGCTTCGACCAACAGATACATCCTCAACACGGCCGTGTGCAACACAAGGTCTCTACAGGAATTTGGTGAGCTCATGCTCCATGAACCAACAAACACGGCCCTCACTGAGGCCCTCACTGAGGCTCTCACTGAGGCCCTCACTGAGGCTCTCACTGAGGCCCTCACTGAGGCCCTCACTGAGGCTCTCACTGAGGCCCTCACTGAGCAGCTGATAAAGAGATGATGCACCTCACCAGAGATACAGTAGAGCTCAGACACAAGAGGCAACTGTCACGAGGAAACGCGCTTCTTCGTTTTTGAATTAAACTGCAGTACATCCAAACGGTGAGAGAGGTAAACAGATGACTGTCGCCAACTTGATGCCAAATTGTGGGGAATTTAGAGAGAAAACTGAAATGAAAAGCGTCACATTCCAGCACATAATTCTCTTCGGTTACCCAGGAAGTTATTCCTCAGTGCACCATAACAGATGTCTCACTTCTTCCTTCTGTTTCTGTTTGCTGGAATCATTTGTCAGCCGAGGTCTGTGTCTTCTGAGAAGAGTCCTCGGCTGGCTGATGAAGTCGCTTTATGGACTTTATTTAAATATTTTGTTTGCTGGTATCAGATAATCAGCTGTAATGTTTCATGTTTCAAGCCTGACAGTACATTCTAAATACTCCGCAGTAATGAATTATGGAGAATCAAGAGAATACTTTAAATAGAATTCTGATTAGACTTACATGTCAGACCTCCATCCACACCTTCACGGACGAGGAAGAGGCTGAAGTAACCAACCAGCTCGTCTGGAAGATCGAGCTTTGTTGCAACAGCCTGCAGAGAAACGAGGGAGATAGATTCCAATCATTGAATTTCATTCAGTCATAAGAAACGCAGAGACGTGATCGAAGGATGGGATTACAAAAAAGATCAGTATTAAATGGGATTTATTTTCTCCATTATGGAATATTAGGACATATCTCCTGTCCTCTTCTACACCCTCTGTATATGTTGTGACAAGTCTCAAGTTATGAAGTGGTCAAATCAAACAGTACATGTACTTTGAGTATATCATAAGATAGTTTCTTAATATCTATATCCAGCCTTCAGAAGGCATAATTATTACACTCTCACATGAAGCAATGACACACACACACACACACACACACACACACACACACACACAGAGAGTGATGAACAGAGGTCAACTGTGGTTAAACTTTCACAAGAGCAAAGTGAAAGTTCTAGCGCAGAGCTTCACAGCCAGAGCAGCAGCAGGACGAGCAGAGGCACTGAACCGTTTGGTCACAGTCACGATGTGAACTGTAAAAAGCCTCATGTTGAGATCAATCGGTGGAGGAGTTCCATTAATACTCTCATTTGATAGAGTAGCTCTGACTTCACAACGTCTGTCTTGAGTTCATCAGAAGAGTCTCTATGAACAGAGAAGATCAAATGTCTCTAGACCAACAGACACAAACACTGCAGAGGCTGAAGACACACAGGGATACAACACAGACGAGGTCGACCATGAAGACGTCGTCTGGTCACTTCAATAGTTGATCAGCTCTACATCGTGTCTTAGTGGAACTACTGGCTGTTAACAGAGCTTTCATGTACTGGTTAACAGAGCACGCTTACATCAAGGACGTCCTCCGTCTGATCCGAAGTCAGAATGTTGACGGTGACCTTCTGACCGTTGGAGAGGCAGATGTCGAGAGAGACTTCTTCTGTGGGAATCTGCTGCGTCTCCTGTGGGAACGACACAAAAACACAACAGGCTTTCCTTCAGCTTGGTGGGTCAGCGATGTGTTTTCATTCCTATCGGTCAACAACAGAATCAAACCGAGTCTCGGGGGCAGAACAGACGTACGGGCTGGTCAAGAGGAGGCAGATATCCAGCGGAGACTAAAAACATAACAGAGCTACCCCAATGCCCACCCCAGTGTCCCAGAGCTCAAAGTGAGCCAACCACACACACTACTCTGAGCTCACACAGATATGAAGGGAACGGCATTCATTATAAAACCCCCACAGAACCAATGAATAACAAGCAAGCACCATAAACTGCCAAAACCTATGAATATTTCAAGACCCTGAGTAATAGCTTGCAAGCTAATAAAAGGAGGATGTGACATGTTGAAGAGGAGAACCCCGGGGCGCTGCTGTCCTCAGTCTCTCCCCACCGCTGCCAAGTCATCGCTTATCTTCCCTGTTTGGTCAGCGGGGGGGTCTTCCAAGTACAGCCCGACCACTGAAGGTGCAGATGAAACGACAACACCGGGTGGCAACTCATCTACGATTCTGCACCTGCTGTCCTCGCAGTGCATAAGGCGCTAGGGGGAGGGGGAGGGGGGAGGAGGGGGGGAGAGAGACAAACACAGACTCTAATGAGAGAGGAGGAGAAGCAGAACGGGGGGGTGACGGGGCAGCAGACGGATGAATCCGTCCGTGAAGGTTATTGGATTTACAGCCCTGCTGACGACGCAGGTCACAGCCTGAATGATGACGAACAACCTCTACCTGCTCTGCATGCGTCACTGAAGCACCACTCCTTCCCCTCAGGCAGCAACAACACATGAGGTTGTGTTTATTTTACAGCATCATCCACTTCAGCTAATATCGGTTTGCATGTAAGGATCTGGTGAGAGGACTCATTAGCTGACTTTCTTTAAAAAGACGTGATGCAACGATCTCCCTCTATTCGTTAAGAGCTTGCTTTCCCCTCGGTCATGTGTCCGACGCGATCGTTTCTGCTTACAAGGCAAACTCAAGCCGAGATAAGATACTCGCTGCCGCAAACTGCGACAGACGGTGAGAACACGGCTACCTCACTACTAGACTACCAGTCGGGCACAAATGACTGCATCGGCCTTTTGCCTCCTCAGCAGAGAAAGAAACTCGCTGATGCCGGCGGTCCAGCAGAGTGAAGCAGAAACACACGACCGACCTGCTGCGCCTTCCTCAAGAAGCTGTTGAACATCTCACTGGCTCCAAGCAAGGGATCCTGACGCACTGTGGAAAAGACAACACAGAGCAGAGAAATGAGCACCTTGAGAACACAATGAGTCCTATCTCCCTGAGGGAGGAGATAACCTAACAATTAGTTAAGGTCTTGAAGTGGACATCATGGAACGTGAACCTCAGAGGAGCCAGTTCCCAAACGTTCTTCATGTTCCCTCTTATCACAGAAGTTCATTTTGTTCCTGTGGAATTGCTTTGACCTTCCAAGTCACTTACTGAGGCAGTTCAGCTGAACATGTAGAGCGAGTGTTTTCTGGCATCAGTTCAATTGACTGTAAATTATTACAAGCCAGATTCATGGTAAAGTAGTCCTCCGAACTGGTAAACAAAAGACCAGATGACTAACTCTCATCGCCACGGCTGTGGCTTTCTATTGAGGCACCTTTTAGTTGCAGTGTAGTGCATTCAATTATCTGCATGATAACCCTGTATGACTAACATGACTGTGTGTGTGTGTGTGTGTGTGTGTGTGTGTGTGTGTGTGTGTGTGTGTGTGTGTGTGTGTGTGTGTGTGTGTGTGTACTATTGTCCTTTTACAAATGAGTCTAACCCTTTGACAAAATGTCAGAGCTCTGAGCCATCTGCGTCAGAGCAGATTGTGTTTGTGGCAGGTCATTTTCCATAACTATGTAAAAAGCCATGATGTAACCGAGTGAACTTGTAGCCAAGAACACCGTGTGTGCGTCTGCTCCCAGACTACCAGCAAACACACACTTGAACAACGCTTCCTTGTTCTGCTGTAACTGCCAGTGCTTGAGAGGATTAAAACAAACCCTCTGCATTGCTGCCAGTTCCACTTATTTGAGCCTGTGTGTGTGTGTGTGTGTGTGTGTGTGTGTGTGTGTGTGTGTGTGTGTGTGTGTGTGTGTGTGTGTGTGTGTGTGTGTGTGTGTGTGTGTGTGTGTGTGTGTGCGCACCCTCGGCCTGTTTACAACATTTGGGGCAATATGGTGAAAACCTGCCAAATTAGGATAAGAAAACCTTGAATTGGATTGAGCACTTAGCACTACAAAGCTTTTAACCCGGTCACATGCAGACGCTGTCACCCAAAAATAACTAGCTTCTCTCCTGACAGCACAGAGTCTGAATTATACTTTCAGAGAAGAGTATGTATCTCATGAGGTGGCACATCATCACTAGGGAATCCAGACCCACAGAACCTTTAAAAACCAGGTGTGTCCAGTGAGGCTTTGGCTCAGATCCTCAGCTGCTATATGGCATGAATAGACCAGTGTATGCTGGACTCCCTGCAGACACACAGCCAACTCACTCTGCTGATTGTTGTGTAAAAAGCAAATATTTCAAAATAAAATTGTGTTTCTGCTGCAAAGCTCTACTGTTACAAAAACAACAGAACAAATGGATTGTTCTGTTCCATCATGACATCCCTCAGGGAGGCTCATTTCAAAACTGACAAAAACAACCACACTGGAGCAGGAATTTAAATTCAGCCAGAAACGGAGTGAAATGCAATACAAGCCATCTGTAAAAAGTCCACTGGGCAGGAATAACTTACCAGCCTGCATGTATTTCTCCAGCTGTTCTCGTCTCTGCTCGACCTCAGCAGGAGTCAAAGTGAAGATCTTCTTCGGAGGGAATGCAGGCACCACATTGCTGCCATATTCCTTCTTTATCTGTTGGCACAAAACACAAGTTGTGAGAAGGTGAGGTCACAAGATGACAAGCTGACAACATTTTCATTTTAAATGTAGAAAATCAATGAAAACAGATTTACAAACCAATTAACTTCAGTACCGAGTAGCAGCGCCTTAAATGAAAGAGTCCTGGATTCATTTCTCTAAGAGGTACATTCATGCTGCTGGAGATGAATCACAGGTTTATTTTAAGCCCGTTTCAACAACGAGCTGCTGGAGTTTCCGTGCATAACACACACACACACACACACACACACACACACACACACAGACAGACAGAGACACACACACACACACACACACACACACAGACAGACAGACAGACAGACAGACACACACACACAGACAGCAGACAGACACAGACAGACACACACAGACACACACAGACAGACACACACACACACACACAGACAGACACACACACACACACACACACACACAAACAGACAGACAGACAGACAGAGACACACACACACACACACACACACACACACACACACACACACAGACAGACACAGACACACACAGGCACACACACACACACATCTGGAACCCTGGCCGTCTAGTCATTCCAAGTTTACTTTGTCTTCCAGCTTCTTGACTCATTTCTCCCTTTTCTTTTATCATTTAAGAGCTGTAAGCTTTGAACCGTGGACGTCTTAAACTAAGCCCTCACAGATCTAAAGACCACACGTCACATGTGCTTTAATGAAGCTGGACATCACACTCATCATGAGGGCGGTTCTTTCTCGCTATAAAGCCCTCCGGTCCTGCACATATGGCAGGATGAAGGGCTGGGCCCCAGAGGGTGCTTGAGGAAGAGACAGGGGATTTTCACCTTCACACACTGCCCTGTGGTGTTTTCACTACATCACTGGTTCCACACACCAATCAGCTCTCATAGCCAACAGACACTGAGCAAAGGTTACAGACGCACCAGAGTCCCCAAATCAATAAATAGAATAATAGAAACAAATCGGTTTTCACTGTCGGTTTTAAATAAGCTCTAACAGACGTGTGACCCTGTTACACATCTGTAGAGAAGAACACAAGAGAAACAGTTAACATTTTAATTTATGTTCTGTGTGTGTGTGTGTGTGTGTGTGTGTGTGTGTGTGTGTGTGTGTGTGTGTGTGTGTGTGTGTGTTTTGGGGTCATGCGTGCGCCACATGAAGCCCTCTGAGGTTCTTCAAGATTCCAGTGTGTCTTCCCCACACCCTGTTGCCAGGCAACAGCAACTGTCAAGACTACAGCCGTGAGGACGGAGACGGCAAAGTTTGAGCCTCACTTTGCTTTCTTATTGATGTGTGAGAACTTGTTTAGGGCTGATACACATACACGTACATATAATATGTACATTCACAGCCCACAGAAACACAAATCTACGTCTTTAGACGACGCCTCACCTCGGCAACAGCACCTGTTCCCAAAACAATGTACGGTAAGCACTTCCACAAGAAAGTCAACTTTTAACCGCAGCGCTGCAGAAAAACAAGTCGATTCTAAATACACCAACAGCTGTGTCTGCGTAATGCAGGCAGCTCAACCCTTCGTCTTCAGATGAAGATGCTTTTCCCAGCAGGTGAAGTGAAAGAAAGGCCGAGAACATTCCTCCACGTCTCCGACCCCTCCGACCTCTTCCACAACACTGCTGCCTTTATGTGCAACAGTTTGGACTCCGGGAGGAACAACGGCACAAGACTTCAAGCTGCCGCGTCGTGCTTCAAAGCGATGGAAGGTCAAAGACGAGTGGAAAGGTCGTCGCCCCCCCCCCCCCCCCCCCCCCGGGTCGGATGTGGTGACATTCAAACAGAGTTCGGCTTCACCTCGCAGTCACTTCTGGTCCAAAGCACAGCAATGGGGTGTTAATGTGACGGCTTGAGTTTTACCTGTTCGTGGAGGCCAAGAAGTTGACTGTAGCGCACCCGGCAGTGCAGCACGCCGTTGACGTGGATGTTGTAGGCCTGTGGGAGAGAGAGGAGACCAATGAAAGATGTGAAAGATGTGAAGGTCTGACACGGTGCTGAGAAACTATCAGCAGAAGCTTGCTTCTGTCTGACAGGCTTGTGGATGGACATCAAGTCTAAATAAAACAACATATATAAGGACAGGAATATAAGAAGGAAACATAGACAGACAATATCAGCCGTTCTTCTAGTAGAACGTTAATTCAACAGAATACCAGTCCACCTGACCTCATCACACCACCTCAATCCACCTGACCTCATCACACCACCTCAATCCACCTGACCTCATCACACCACCTCAATCCACCAGACCTCATCACACCACCTCAATCCACCTGACCTCATCACACCACCTCAATCCACCTGACCTCATCACAGCCCCGTGAGGTTCCTCCCGATCCGATGGACCACCATGTGGGACCAGAAGTCCAAATATCTGGTAGCCATCATGTTTAGAGCAGATCTGAGAGCAGATCTAGTTTTCGTGTCCTGTGCCTCATTGAGCATTGAGAATGAGACTAAACCACAATAATAACAAAGTGATGCTTTACTTCTGCATTCAGGAAAAGGAAAATAGATTTTAGTTTGCCCAAAAACTGGCTCACTTACAACACAGCTCTGTTGGACTGGAACAGAATCTCGTCTTTCGTAAGGTACCACAAGTTTGTTTATTGAAGGTCCATTTCTTCTTCTTCTTTTTAGAAAACATGACATAGAAACTTTTTCCCACCACACTGACAATAACTCACGGCCAAAGGTTTGGCAAACATTGTGATTAAAAATCACTAAATCATCATACGGCATGAAGATGACAAAGAGGAAGATGATCTTCCCTTTCCTTTTTTCCAAAGGAATATTTATAATCAACCTGGTGGGTCATCTGTTGTTGACCTTCAACCAACCAATCAACAGCAAGACAAAGTCAGAACACAGCAGAGCGTCCAGCGTGAAACAGGAACGACACCGAACTAACGGAAAGATGAGCATGTCGGCAGAATCCAGGCCGGACAGAAGAATGCGTACGCAGGATGTCTCGGCTCCGTTTGATCACACACAGAATAACCTTTTGTCTTTCTGCATAGCAAGCAGTTCATCTCAGGGACAACGACACAAACACTCTATTTATATGATCTATTGCTCTTTAGATTTTACATTTAGGTCGAACTCATTTAGACTCGATGATGCCGTTTTTGACCTGGTGAAGAAACCAAAGGTTCTCTTTGAACACATCGGTACTGAGTCAGTCTGCAGGCGTCGCTCTCTCTATGATGTCCAGCAGCCCTGAACCGACGCCTACATCCTGCCACCAGCATGAAGTATGTGGAGGAAGAAAGGGATTCTTTTTTAAAAACACATTAGGTTTATACATATTGCTCACTGATGCAAGCTAATACAAAGCTATAAACAGATGAACTTGTTCTCTTTAGTCCCAACCTGTTCCTCATCTAAAGGGTCTCTCTAATGAGTCACCACCACTGACAGGGGCAGCACCTCTCTTTTACACAGCCTCAAACAGAATACGATGAGAACCCGAGAGTCCAACAGACAAGAGGAAGTGATATGTCCGCTTGCACCATATTTAAAAGAACAAATAAAAAACTGCAGCCCTTGTAATTCTAAAACGCTGTTTGCAAACTCTGCAGTTTCTGTGGCTTACTGGTTCCAAAGGTACACATCCCATCGCTCAGCATTATAATCAAGCAAAGTCCCTTCCTGTGGGACAGATACAGGAAGGTCACAGTGACAGTCACAGGACCGCCAGCCCAGAGGTTCTGCAGCACCGGGTCAATAAACGGGCTCAGCCAGGTGGAAACGAGCCACGACTACAGCAACACAAGTAGATTTCAGTTTCCACCCAAAGCTAATGTTGTACTTCTTAAGAAGGCAGCAGGACACCGACGTGTTCACAATGAAGGAGCTCAGTTCCCTCCTCTCTGGAGC
This sequence comes from Cebidichthys violaceus, assembly GCF_023349555.1. Lineage (NCBI taxonomy): Eukaryota > Metazoa > Chordata > Actinopteri > Perciformes > Stichaeidae > Cebidichthys > Cebidichthys violaceus. Next base: position 2,913,815 of record NW_027176495.1, on the reverse strand, counting down.
ACATGGAGTCAAGATGGAGGATAGTCGTTCACAGGTGTGTGACACCGAGAAGAGCCAGCGTGATGTCACATGAAAATCAGATGTTGCAGATGTTATTTCACAGCATCTGGTGAACATCACAACATTCTTCTATGAAACCTCCACATGCAAAAACTACAGGAAGAATGATGGAAAAAGTATCCAAGTGTACGAAGGAAAGCTTCACATGTTTCACTGCAGCAGTCCTTCACCAACCTCCATGAACCACTACAGAACACGTCAGCAGGCCTCGAGGCACAGCAGCGCCAAACACAATGGTCAACACGGAGAGAAACAACATTAAAGACAATGAGACATGTAAACACAGTTAGGGAATGGGAAAGTTGCTGCACAGCAAGGTGATGGAGCCACAGAGTGTTGCTGCTCCTGATGTGCGGTCAACACTGCTATACTGCTGTTAGTCGAGGGACATGACAACAAAGTGAAAGCAATGGTGGCTGTAAACAACAAGGAGTGAGACATCATGGCAGCAAACCTCAATTATCAGAGAGAAATCCAAACCTGTACAAGCAAAGTGAGTCCCAGAGGGCAGTTCAGGGTTCCTACTGATGCGTTCAACGGCCTCACACAATCACATGCAGTGTGTGCAGTCTGTGCAGTGTGTGCAGTGTGTGTAGTCTGTGCAGTGTGTTCAGTGTGTGTAGTGTGTGCAGTGTGTACAGTCTGTGCAGTGTGTGTAGTCTGTGCAGTGTGTAGTCTGTGCAGTGTGTAGTCTGTGCAGTGTGTAGTCTGTGCAGTGTGTAGTCTGTGTAGTGTGTACAGTGTGTGTAGTCTGTGCAGTGTGTACAGTCTGTGTAGTGTGTACAGTGTGTGTAGTCTGTGCAGTGTGTACAGTCTGTGCAGTGTGTGCAGTGTGTGTGTGTGCAGTGTGTTCAGTGTGTTCAGTCTGTGCAGTGTGTGCAGTGTGTGCAGTGTGTGTAGTCTGTGCAGTGTGTTCAGTCTGTGCAGTGTGTTCAGTCTGTGCAGTGTGTGCAGTGTGTGTGTGTGCAGTGTGTGCAGTGTGTGCAGTGTGTGCAGTGTGTGTAGTCTGTGCAGTGTGTTCAGTCTGTGCAGTGTGTGCAGGAGGATTGCATTAGAGGTACAACGTGTTATCCCGTCGTCTGACTGAGGCTGTAGCTGACTGGTTATCTGAGTGATGCACCACCGTTCATGCGATCAGATCTGTGATAACAGGAACTCTTGCTGCATCGGCATCAGCCCGACCTGTGGGCAGATGAAGCCATGCAGTGAAAGCGGATACAAACACTACTTATCGTTGCTCACCACATAGGTTGATCCATTTTCTCCCGAACGAACCTCCGTTTCGGGTATGGAAAAATGCATTTTGGCGTCAGACGACCAGTCCTTTTTGTAACGCCACCACAGCTCTGCGATGGAGAGGAGACACCACGGAAGTCCCACTGCAGTGGCTGTCGGAGGAGGCGGCTCTCTCACGGTCTATCCGCTGGTTTGTAGTCCGAGTAAAAGCGCTGCCAGGCTGGGGGGGGGAGAGACCGCTGACGACTCTAATCTTTGGCCAACAACTCGTGCACCGAAGAGCATTCGCATACAACTTCTCCACGTCAGTGTCAAACTTTTCTCACTGCCGTTCCCGCAGCAGCCATGTTGCAAGTGTTAAGTAATTGCACCTTAAGTGTTGGCGTTCAAAATAAATCCCTTTTAACCCACTTTTTAATAATTCGAGATAACTTTAAAACCACCTACTGTGATGTTTGAGTTTCAACGTGTACAGGTGCCTGAATTCATGCGCGTAACCAGATGAAGTTTCGGCGTAAAAGGTGCAGTTGCTTCCTGCAAAAAAACCACAGCGTCGCAGAGCCTGTTGGCAAACCTTTCGCAATATGAGGGGAGACAGTTACACGTCCTGTGCTTTCATTTAGTTGGCTTGTCTCCTACATTTGCGGCAGAAAAGTATAAACGACGACGGAGGAAACTCATAGATAAGACGTGAAAGGTATCGCAGAGAAGGAAGATGTACCAGCGCCGTTTAAGCCATCCTGTGTTCGGAGTATCTGGTGGCCCATCGAGAGGCATTGCAACAATTCGTCTGGGCGAAACCATCTCGTCTTCAGTCAGGGGGGGTTCACTCTTCTTGGGTACGAAAAAAAAGGCAAAACAAGCATAATTTCCGTCACACGTCTTACACTGGAACGCATAACGCTGTAATATGATAACATACATCCGTCACTGACATGTTTTTTATATTCATTTTGAATCGTATAAGATCATCTAACTTAAATTGCACACTTTATTTGGTGCAACCCAAAGTGACAGTGAGAGCGCAGTCAAAATTCATTAGTCAGAAAAAAATGCGTCTAGATTTTGTCAACAATTGTAGAAATGTAATGAAACAGAACTGTGACGTTATGAGACACTTTGACTGGTGGGCTTATGTCATAAATAGATTATAAATGAAAACAATGTTTGAATGCATTGAAGGTTTTACATCCATTGATTAAAACATTACATTAAGGCATTTTGATTCGCTGCAAAATTAATTATGTAGAAATCTTGTTATTCGTTCTGCAGAAATGGACAAACTAGATGGTTACAGTATGTGTTCACGCGCTGCAGTTTGTTATTTACTGCATAATCAGATACTATAAAGGCTCTAAATTGAGTGTATGCGTAATTGCGGCGCAAAATCGAGTTGGACTTGTAGATCGTGTGTCGGACCTGCTTCCTGTCACATGTCCGTTACAGTAGAGTCATATGACTCCAGTCGATGAAAATGATAGCTGGATGCAGCCAGCTTAAACCTGTAGTGCTTGTTTTGATCTTGAATTTATGTTTTTACGCAAGTTATCAACTGAACGAGCTGCAGGTGAGACTTAGATTTGGTAATGTCACAGCTGTGGTTTATTGTAGAATACGTAGACACACACAGATGTCCAGGTAGTGGGCTTCAGGTGGGAATGTTGTTGTTTACAACCTCTTTCCTTCCTCCTAATGGCTCGTAATCGCAGGTATGTGAGCTCTGCAGCGGCGCGGTCCTAAACGGCACCGCAGTGGGCCAGTTCTGCTCCTCGTCCGCTGGTCGGATTGACGGGCGCTGCTGCTTGAGACATGACAACACGGGCGACACTGAACACATCATCGGGTAGGGACTTCAATGACGCCTTCACTGTCCGTCGTAAACAGAGATTACATTTGAGTACGCCTTGATAAATGGCTTGTGGAAAACCAGATGGGGTAAAAGTAAAGCAAATGTATGTAACAGTCGTATAAATTAATAAGTACATAGGTTACCAGGCAAAACAAGTGAATGTATTTTTAGTTATTTTATCTTTATTTATTATCTAGCTGTGCTTGTTTGTATTTGTTTATCTTTGTCAATATGGTAATTAGGAGAGAGGCTGCCGGTGCTAATGATGTCCTCTTTGTCTCAGTGTAATACCGATGACATCGAGTGTAACTTACACTGAAATCTTCATAATAAGGTTTTTGTTTTTTTTGTATCAGGCTGGATCTGTCTAATTGTTCACTGACTCACCTGGAGGATCTTCATGGAGCATCGAAAGCATCAGTGATGTATGTACAGTTACTAGTTCACAACACTCAGTAAAGTGTTCAGGCAACACCTCTGAAGACCGGCCTCAGTGCTCATCACCACTGTACATGTCGATTCCACGGGATCCAGTTCACTGCTGCACTCAGAGAGAGAGACGCTCGTGGGCGATGCCTCACAATGTTTCAGTGTTGATACGTTTGTTAGGAAGTGAGGAAAGCAAGGACCTCAACTCTTAAAAGACTCCGAGTAAAGAAGACTTGTGAGAGGAGAGAAAAAAAGAAATAGAGCAAATGTAGATTAACTCCACACGAGTACACAACCAGAGCCCTTCTAATACAAGGAATGGACCAGCATGTCTTCTTTATGACTCATGATCAGTGTCCATATAGAACCATTTGTTGTTGCCCTTTTTAACTTTAGAAACGTTTGCTTCGCAGAGACCTCTCACTCAATCCCATCGTCAACATCAGCGACACGGCATTTCAAGGATTCACGGAGTTAAACTACTTGTAAGTATTCTGTTGCAAACACTGAACTACGACAGCTGCTCCTGAGTACAACGCATTATGTCTTTGTGTGTCTGTAGGATTTTGCCACAGCACATAGTTTGTCCAGGGGGCAACACTTCTTGGGAAAAGGTGGAGATCAAAGAGGGAAACCGCCTTTGTGAAGGCCAGAAAGATATGTGCAACCAGACTGCACAGCTGGGTAAGTCCCCATCTGGTCTAAAAACTGCAGTAGCCTTCTGGTAATACTTGACAAGCGTTCATCTCATAGTTATTAACAATCCTCAGCCATTAACTGCCCCGAGAACTCCCTCTGCGCCCCCTACGGCCCCAGCTTCTTCGAGTGCAGCTGTGCGGTCAACTTCCATGGATACAAGTGTCTTCGAGAGGTCAGTCTTTGTGTCGATCGTTCCTGTTGTCTACTTCACTAGTTTAACATTGGTGAATCTTTTGCTTATTTCAAGTTGTGTCTTTCTTGTCATTGGTCAATAGGGGGCGTTCCCCAGTCTCCTGGTGTTTGGGCCTCTGGGGGCGTTCACGCTGGCGCTCTCTCTCCTGCTGTGGGCCACGCAGAGACGGAAGGCCAAGTCACTGTGAGGCAGAACCGACCCGCTTACCTGCAATGATCGATCGACTGAGCTGAAACTGAAAGGGAAGATGCTGACAGTCTGAGATGACCCCAGACTTCTTTTAAACATTATTTCATTTAACTTTATTCTATCTACGTTTTATTTGTTTTACTGCATCATCAGTGCAATTTTAGAGAGATAATTAATTTCAACATGTTTTAAATTGTTTTTACATTTTTGGCAATAATACCACTGTTACCATTATAATTCTATTTTTTAAATGTAGTCGACTGACACGAGATATTAACCAAATGTGTAAGAAAATTCTGAGAATTTGTTTGCTGTTAATTGTGCCAAACGAGCACTGAATGTGTGAGTTCACACGATGGAGCTACGTGTCCATATGCACATCAGAGGACATCTGAAGAATTTGTCAAATTGTTTACTTCATGTTGAACATGTACTTCACTCAGAGCAGAGTCAGGTTCCCTCTGAACCATGATGTGAATCATGATGTGAATCATCACAACTAAGGTTTTCTGTGTGAAGTTATATTTAAAAGTGAGACGCTGGGTTCAAGGACTTCAGTACGTTATCGGTTTGCTTTCATGCCGTCACCACAGCTGGTGTGTTTCGACTCCAAGATGAAACAAGTTAGTTTCACTTTGTCATTCAGGGTTCTAAAAATATTAATAATAAAAATATATATTGCTTTGCTTGAGTTACCACCATGAAATGACGCAAAGACAAGCATTTGTAAATTTGAACACCCTTTATGGAAATGTCGTCTGATTAGTTCAGACATGCGTTGTCATAAGCAGTCCTGGTATGTTCCTCATATAAACGGACGGATAACATCAGTGCATTAACTAATAAATGGCTACTTTCAAGGAAACTGTGGGTAACTTTTTCTTCTTCTTGTGTTCAGGACTAAAATGTGTTGATATGAGATTTGAAGCTGTGAGCGCCATGTGTTGACCTTTTGTACATAACAATAAACAATCTGACATCCTTTGCCAAAAAAACTATATTTTACTTTCTGGTTTATGTCTCACTTTATCTTGTTCAATTGATCCGGTCCTTAAAAACTAGTCAGAGGACTTGTATGGCTCTCATTAATTCTTCAGGGACTCCTGCAGCTTTGAGTGCAGTTAGGAAACCAGCTCCGACTAGTTTAAGTTGCAACGAGTGCGTGTTGTGAACCACAGCGGAATTGTTCTGCTCTAAATACGGGCAATTAAATGTTGAGTTGTAAAGAAAGATTCACAACAAAGCTCTAATAAAACATCTAGCCTTTACCCAACATCAAATGAAGACAGAACTACCCTCCTCAGCCCAGGGAACGAATCTCTGTAATTATCCAATCCCATAAACCACACATGGACTCGGTTTAAAAAAAGCCTAAGCCATTTCAGATATATATTTATTGCATGCTCAAAGCATGATATTTTGTGTTGTGTGCAAGCGTTCAAGCTCACAAACTCCCCCATCAACAAAAAAACCCTCAGAGGAACCCACTGAGCAGCAGGTGGTTCACTGGTCCACGTTTTTCACTCGGAGCACCACAGGGACCGAGGTGCACGGGATCATTCCCAGATCCGTGATGACCAAGTCCACGAAGTCCGGCGGCGTCACGTCATACACCAGGTTGAGCAGGCCGAGTGAGGGCACCTCCTGCCAGAGCTCCAGCTGGGTCTTCCCTTTACGCGTCACGATGAGGTCATCAGGGTCATCTGGAAAGCACAGATGAAGACTCACTCTCTACTGACACACGGGTAAAAACTGACATATTGTAACGGAACAATTCAACAAACCCAACCAGACACGGACTCTTTGTTTTCCATACCTAGTTCATTGGACACGAAGGAATCCGTCTGCACCCTCTCACAAAACTTGTAGGTCTCACAACACACCAGCACCGGCACGTTAAAGGCTCGGGCCACCAGAGCGATCTGTGACGTCCCCACGCGGGACATGACGTAACCGTTGGCCAGCAGAGCGTGAGCACCGAGGAACACCTTGGATACCTGTGGAGGTCCAAGACCAAGGCTTTATCATGACATAAACACACACACACAACAGAGAACATTTTTGTTTTGCTTTGGATACTCTTTGGGTAACGTGTGAACGTACCTCTGGAAGAACGTAGGAGACGGCCGAGATGAGGACGTAGGTGCAGCTGATGCCTCTCTGGACGAGGCGCCTCAGGGCCTCCCGGCCCTCCAGTCGGGGTCTGCTGTCCACCACGATCACGCGGAACTTCCTCTTCTTCTCAAAGGCCTCGCACAAGATGTGGTTGACCAGCGACGAGCTGAGGCAGAGATGGAAGAAGAGACGGCGGTTTACGTTAGAGAATGTGGAAGGAAGACGGGAGCTTCACAGGCGAGGCAAGAAAAGAGAAGAGAAAGTGTTAAAGCGGTTTAAACAGTAGCTCTGGAAACACCAACGACTCTTTAACTAAATGCTTTTCCTTGCATGTCAGCTTTAAGAGTCTTACCATCCATAAACTAGGATGACGTCTCCGTCACTGATCTTTTCTATGGAGTACTTGGCAATAGCTTTAGCAGCAAGGATGATCTTCTCATCAATGTAGCAGTCGATACAGCTCAGCAGTTTGCTCTTTGCCTAAACAGAGGAAGAGAGGAATCATGAGGGGGGGGGGGGGTATCGGTAACATTGAGTGTATGTATCTATGGAATAAACAACATGTTGTATGAGTGTTTCAAGTGTGACAAGAACCTCTTCTTCTTTGCATTGACTAGGAATATTGGAGATCTCTTTCTTGATGTATTTGATTGCATTACCCATGCTGGCTGATAGAGGGCGACACTGATTCAAAAAACTGTGAGGAAAAAAAGACAGTGACACGTTAGGAGAACCGTAATAAAATGTAGTAGGACTCAGTAAAACTACACTAGTGATGATACAATTGGAACACTTGCTTGTACCTGATATAAGGTTTCAGCTTGTTGACCAAGTCTCTAGATAGCTCCTCATTTGGAGGCGTAGTATAGTCTCTTATTACCTGGAGCGGGGGGGGGGGAACATTGCTTTAGTTTGTTGACTTTAAATCAATCCACAACAAAAACATAATGTGTGTCAACAAAACAGTAGGGATGTTGCTGGCTCGCATTTTAATTATACTGGATTACAAACAGAACCAGAGAAACGGGACCTTGTGGTTTGTTGCATCGGTCTAAAGGGTCAACGGGTCGGTACTGCAGTCAGACCAGATAGTGCTCCGTACCTGTTTGAAGGCATGCAGCAGGGCGACAGAGCGAGCGTTGGATCCGGCCACGATGCCCTGTGAATACTGGAGACCCAGACGAACTACAGCAGGATGAATCACTGTGGAGGGAATGCTGCAGCAGACAGAACAGAGATGTAAGATAATCTTAAGAAACTAGGACAAACTACTGGCCAAACATCCGACTGTACGGTACGGTCAGTTTACCCCAGCTGCTGTGTTAGAGGGGCTTTGCGACTGTACTGGTGGAGATGAGAAAACAGGCTGACTTTGTAGCCGTAGTCCAACCGGAGCGGGATCTGAAATTAAGCAGATCAGAACCAAAAATAAACACATTTTGAGACTTGTTCACATTTACCTTTGGCAACACAGGAAACCTACTTTTTATAATGTATGATTATGTTGTAAATACTCTCCAAGTACAAACAGAGCAGTATGGAGTGCAACCACAGACCTGCACAACAAACAGCTGGGCGGCGTCGGTAAAACACAACAAACAAAACGATACATTTAACACGTTTTCAGCTCCTCAAACGAACACACACCACCGACACACCGCCTCCGTCCCAACGGACCCAAACAACGCGTCTACATCCTCAAAGTACCGAGCGGTGCCGGAGTACGACAACGGTTACAGGTTAGCGAACAAAACTGGACGAATGTCAACGGCACACATTTAGATTTAAGAAAGTCAGACCTTGACATTTGTAGCAGCATTGCACCCTGGTGTCTGAAAAAAATGTCAGGTAGGATCACATGCAGTTAGAACTGATTATCTGAGGCTGCAGCGAGTGACAAACACGATCAACACACACTGAAGCTCAGCACATCTTAGGATTGTTGGTGATGTTTGGTGAACTGTCCTTGTTGTAAATGTCATAACATTAGAGAATCGGTAATGCAAACAGGAAATCCAGAACGCTGCTTTGTGAGTGACTGGCAGTGAATGCTCATTAGGTCAAGACTCAATGAGACAAAGCATGTTTTCAAGACTCACGGTTGTTGTTTTTTTAGAGATGACACATGAAGTTGCTAACCTGTTGTCTTTCCAATTTCTTTGCCAGTTTCTTTAAAACGTCCGGGTTGTCCACTTGGACATGTTCTGGGAGCCTCTTCACCACTGCAAACACACAGAAAGTGTCACTTTCTCCGCACTACATAATGTAGAAACCACTACTTACTCTGGCCTGCTGGCCACCACAGTACCTGGCTGCAGCTCACTAGGCGGGGCTTTGGGTTTTATCGTGGGGGCCGGCTGCCCCACGTCTCCCTTCTTGCCCTGTTTTGAGGCCCTCTCCGCCTCTTGCCGAGCTCTCCTCTCCGCTTTCAAGTCTGCTTTACTCTTCGCTGGCTTGTCTGCCGGGGCCGGAGTTTCTGAAGCAGACACGGGAACCGGAGCAGGAGCAGGCACTACTGAGGGAGGGTCACAGCTGTTAGAGAGAACATGTCCTTGACAAATATCACAGATACAACCAGTGGTGCGTCCCATTGATAAGCACCTTTCTGTGAGGGCTGTGATGGAGGCTGGGAAGGTGAACTCTCTTCTTTCTTCTTCTTCTTTTCACCTTCATGCGCAGCCTTGTCATCTTTCTTCTCTTTGTTTTTCTTCTGCTGTTTCTTCTCTTTCCTCAGCCGCTGCTTCTCCTCTTTGCTCAGCTCTTTGCCTTCAGTCTGTTCAGCAAACACGTCACAGAGTGGGTTCAACGACGACGTTACAATCGTGCAGACAGGCAGCCTTAAACGAGGCTGTTGCAAAATTCAAGAACACACCAACCTTTGCTTGTTCAATGCCATCTGTACTGCCGAGTCCATCTGTAAAACAACCAGCGATGGTTACATGGATGCGTGAGGCTGTGGTGACAGGAGCAGCCTTCGTTTAGCGTCCAGTCCTTCAGCTCTGATGCTGTTAGCCGGACACAGTCATTACATGTAACCAGACACGGGACGAGTCAGCAGCTATCAGCCGCACATAACAGGGACACGTCAAAACAGACAGCTTCACTTATTCTGTTCGTTTCAAAAAAATGATGCAATAACACGACTGCCTCCTGTCTCGCGCAATGGTACCGCTTGCAATGCTAACGTTAGCAGCACTAGCATAACTTTGCTACAAGACAAACCCAAAGACCACAAAACACGCGCCTACAAGCGCGAGACATTTCGTCGCTGCGCACATCGTTAAGTCATGAAAAATACCTGTAAACCGTAAAGTCCAGCTGTTACACACTCCCGAACTCACCTGTCACTCCGCTGTCAGCCATGTTTACGATGCTGCTCAACTTCCTCTGCTGCTTCAGAAACTACCGCCAGACAAAACCTGTATCGCCCCCTGGTGGCTACACGTAATGCTGCTATCGCTTCGATTCTCCTGTAGAATAACATGGTTTATTTCCTATCATTAGTTATCATGTTATCAAGGGTTGTTCGTTGTAAGCTTTAGTTGTATGTTACACCTCAGACGTTTGTACCTTGTTACAGTTACTTATATTTATTTTTAATACATTGATAGATGATTGATTTATTGCATGGCGTTTCTTTTATAAGTTCAACTACCGTATAACCTATGAATCATTATGATTCTGATTATTGATTGATCGACAAAATACAGCGTGTCTACAGGGATTCAGCCATGACTTAATACCTCCATTAAAAACATTAAAATAGTGTTGCATTTTCAATTCAGCTGATAGATTCTAAAATGTTGCTCCTTTAAACAGATACCTACTGTTTTGTTGGACTTCCACATTTCCTGCAGTATAATACACAAAACATCACTGAACATGGTTCTTATAACTGTGTGGATCACGGAGGCAGTCCGTGGTTCTGGATCATCTGGTATAAACTCTGAACTGATATGTAACTGGACTGAAGAGATTTAAATACATTTTTAAAAAGAATCACACAAATAAATAAAAGAGGATGAAACATTTGTTGTAGGAGATTCAAGACAGATACTGACATGTTTGTAGTGCATTTGTTGTCCAAATCCATCTCACATGTGTCACGAGGAGAGTATCTAAAAAAGGCTTCATATACTGCGATGGCCAGCCACACGGCATCTATCAGACAAGCATTTATTTCTATTTGTGTTTGTTTGTTTACTTGTTTGTGACAAAAAATAAGCAAATGATCTGTTCCAAATTGAGCAATTTCATTAACAGCACTCTCAAATCAGTTGTTTTCTGCTGCTGTTTCTTAATATATACTGAAGGAAAATCAAATCATCTCACAAAATAATCCTGGAATTATGATGAATGGTAAACAGGGTGGACAAAAGCATCATAACATTGTTATTATTATTATTATTATTATTATTTCAGTCACCAAGTCTTACTGAGTCTCAGTTCCTTTTAAACAGGTCAAGTAAGACTTTTAGTGGAGGTATTCTTTGCTGAATAATCTATTGCGCATTCTGTATAATTCACGTATTGAGTTTTTGGTAGTGCAATAAAATATGTTTTCATCAGACTTTAATTGTAGATATTTGGAGAAAATGTACACATTTCACACCACTCTCAAAACCAATCAAAACGCAGACACACAGTTTAAAATGCTATGAAGAAAACTGACTCTATGAATCTGTATTTTACAATCATGAAATGTTTTTGAGGCTTTAGACATTGAGAAGAATTTTAATTCACCACTGTATGTTGTCAGCAATCTTTTATTTGCTTTTTTCAAACATCCATTGCCATACAGGAAACAAACAACAACACAATACTGAAGAAAAGGATCTATGATTGTCAGAAGACTACCACCTCTAAAGTATGCAGCATATACACCTCAACGCCACTGTGTCTTTGATTCCACGCTGACTGAATTCACGACGCAGTAGCTGGTTGAAGGGGACCAAACCTCACAGAAACACCTGACTTGGTTCCGTTTGACCAGCCACAGCAAGGCGTGTTGCTTCAGCTGCAAGAGGCAGAGCGAGTGAGAGCAGGACGGGGCATGCAGTGAGGAGGGAGGAGAGGAAGAGGGTAGAGGGTAGAGGACATAGAAAAAGAAGGAAATGAGGGAGGAGGAAGAGTGAAAGTAAAAGGTGGACGTCATCTGTGAGCGATCAGGCCGTCATGTCCTCTTCAGCCTTACCTGATGAAACACAAAGAGAGAAAAAGAGCATCATCACCGAGTCTTTACTGATACATCCTGCATACACAGAAACAAGAGCCACCATGGGACCAAGATAGTTCCTATTTAGAGGTTTGGGAACCCTGACAGCCGGTGACATCGCCCTATTTCCTTCCAAATCCTCCTTCCCCCTCAGTGACAGCTCCACATCTCCGCCCTCCCTCCCCCTCTTCCTTTTTTGAGAGTCCTGCGGTTGCTATAATGGGGGACAGCTGTGGTCTGTCAATCCTCCCTGACTGTCAGCCGCTGGGGAAGGGCAGGAATTTTTTCAAGAAGTCCCTGAGACCCGTCATTGGCGCTGAGGGTAATACTAACTGTGCCTGAGCTGAAGGAGAGGGAACAGGCCTTTCACCTGTTGTGTCCTGCCACACATAACCACACATGCTCACGAACCCTGACATCCCCCTCCCATCTCATGAAACAGACAAAGGAGCACTCAGGCAATCACGCTGAACGAAGCTCCATCTTTTATAACCGTCATTCAATGTTATAAATAATAATAATAATAATAATAAGCACAAAATAGGACCAGTGTGTCTCTTCTTCCCAGTGTGGTTGGTGCTCAAAACCCCTTGAAACCACACACTTCCTTACATTCCATAAGTGGTGTATTAATATGGCGATATAAGGAAGCATGTCCTCGCAAGGGGCAACAACTGGATTCACCGCTCCTCAGACACAAAGCACCCTTTCATAGTCCCAGTTGGAGAGTAGCAGGAACAACCGGCTTAAGAATGGTTAACTGTGACAGAGGAGGATGGGGCTCAAGAGACACCATCATCTGCGCCACAGAAATCCAAAGTTCAGTTTGACAGACAGCTGAAGTTTAATAGCTGTTGAAAGTGTGACTTATTTGAGATTCATTGTCCTACTGTTATTGTCTAATACAGGCAAAAAGTAGGGCCTTGTAATACTAAAAGAAAAACAGATGAACTACATTGTTTGTCCCTGACAATACGTATTGACACTGCTAAATACCAGTCCATGGAGCTCTTTGATGGGTAATGCCAATGTAATGATGCTTAAACCCCTTGTGATAAATAACTGTGGAGGGCGAGGCACACAAAGGTCACAGTCTGTACTATTTCCTAAACATTGTGCCATGCCAAGTCCTGTTGATCCCAACAACTGTGCCATCGTGTCCTTTTTCAAGAACAGAAACAAGAAGAAATCAATGTTAAAAGGAATCATCTTTGAAATGAAATTGAGAATATGTTTTACTCACCTTGACTGAGTTCTGTTGCGTCTCCTCTTGTGCTTTTCTGTGCTGAGCGGCTTGAGGCCACATTGGGTTCAATAAGCTTCTCCTACACTGTCTCGTGGCGACTTCCTCGATAAACTAACCGCTGCTATGTCAACCAACTCCAAACCAAATGGCCACTGGAAAGACTTGCCCTTTTTCTTTGATTAGACTGTGATGAGAAGTTCCTGTATTACACCTCAGCTTCCCCTCACCTGACGAAGGTGTCAGGCTCTGTGTGTCGCGTCTATCGTAAAACTTACAGAAAGCATCTGACAGCTGGTTTGACGCCTGATTTTACTCACATGGTGCTGCAAATGAGTTATGAGTCAACAAAAGCATGTCACTGCGTTGCCCATTTGTTGATGTCAAATATTAACCTTTTACATTAGCCAATACAGAACAAAAGGTTCCTACCAAAAGTTGTTGGTCAAAAAGCAAAAGTTTGCGACCAAAAACAAACAGAAAAGACCAACCTCTCAGCCCAGCCTTGTTCTGCTGCCCTCAACACCCTTCAAAGCTCACCTCAGACTCTCCCTCTGCTCCCTGAGAACCTTCTCCCCCACTTCATCCTGCCCTTCTGCTCTCCTCGCCTCAGCTATCCTGCGATCAACCGTCCTCCTCCATATCTGGCCCAGTGGATTGTGTCCACAACAGGCCTTGCAGATCGGCCTTTTCTATCCCGCCAGGAGCGCCCCCCTCCAAAGCGGCCTCCCACCTGTTGGTGTCCTTTAGAAGCCCGGGCCTCTCCTGCACCTCCTGTCCGGCCCAATCAGGGCCCTGACAGGGGGGAGCCAGCCTGTGAAATCACACCTCTCAGCTGTTCGCACTGGGCTCGAGACACCCTACACCCCTGCCGTTCCTCTGTTCAGCATCCCCACCCACCCCCACCCCCCCACCCCACCCTGCCTCTATTTTACACCCAATGTCAATGGCTCCTTTTTGGAGAAAAAAAAAAAAAGAAAAGAGAGAAAGAGAGGGATACAGAGAAACAAGGAAGCAACTGTACAATGGGCGTGTTTTATTAGGTTTGGGGTACAGTCAGAACAGCAGTCACAGCTGAAGCCAAGGTTGAGCTTCATCCCAGTATGGTTTCCCTCTTCTCTCTAGTTCCATTGTATCATTTACAGTGAAGGAAAAAGTGACTGTCGAAGTATTCAGCGACCTCTCACAATTTTTATTTGACAACACGATGTCTTGAGACGATGACCTTTGTGAGGTAGCCACAAGACCAATCCATCTGCCTCACAGTCGAGTGTGGAACACCCTTTGATAAAGCGTAACGTCAACCTCCATGAAGACGTACAGCCCATCATATGTGAGGACTGAGACTCAGTTATATGGGTGCTCTCCTGGCACCGTAAAAACAAGCAATAAATTCTCCGGCGGCCACAAGGTGACCATCCTGCCGCCATGACACTTACAAAACAACACTGAATGTAATCAGCAGGAAGGGCAAAACAAATCAAAGAAATGGGTAAAAATGATTTAAAAAATCAATGAACTAAAAGAGTAAGTTACCATTAGAATACACTTTTGTCAGCCAAAACCTTTCAGCTAGAAGTTTTAGTGTTCTTCTCAGTGATCTCATGGAGCCGTAGTTCCTTATAAGACGGTTTAGGAGCTTCTGTGTGACCATACACTGATCACCATTACTGCAGAGGCAAAGGGCCCGAGCTCAGGGGTTCATTTTCCTCTGCTGCAAGCACAAGCCGCTCCACTAAGGTCAACACCTGTGTTCTAAAATCAGCGCTGGGGTTGGGTGTGATAGGAACCCGGGCCTCATTCACAGAAAGCTCCAGCTAAGAGAGGGGGGCTTATATTGAAACTTAAAACTCTCGCTATTTTCGAGGCACTCGCCATCCACAAATAGCTACCCCATCGCATCTTTGTAGCTCCCGTTTTTCTCCGCCACAGGATGTTGTCTAAATGCGACAGTTGTTCAATATTTCCCATGGCCCAAAGCCAGGGTGTATCACAAATGCAACATTTCCACTAATGTCAGCTATGCACCAAGGCCTTGCCAGATATATCTGGGTGCTATATCTGACTTCTGTTGTTGAGTGGATTCTTGATCGCTCACACCGGACACAATGGTTAAGACACAAATCATAATCCTGCTGTTCCTCTTAACGGAACAGCTGATCACGTCACATAGGAACTCATCGGCCGACCAACAGTTCAGCCAAAGTCTCTCATCTAATCATCCGCTTCTCTTTCATCATGTGTCATGCATCATGCATAAGATCTCTTCTTACTCTGTGATTCTTTTTTTCCATCCGTCAACCCCTCTTCTGTTTAATTCATTTGAGTTCCAATCATCAGTCTGGTGATCATTCATAGATCTTGTGTCCCGTGAAAACTCTCACAAAACATCATGCTCACGTAAAAGTTCAAATGAGTTTCAACGTGGAGATTCTTCTACAGTTCATAGATCATTTTTAAGAACAATCAACCCAGAATGGGAAGAAGACAGCACAGGGCTCAGCGGTTGGGCTGCATGTTATCTACAAATTGGGTCAGGAGGTTATTTTTAACCCGTGTTCACATACCGGGGCCCCCGTTTGCTAATCACTTTGTTCCCCTCTGTCATACCCATCTACCCCGCTGCCAATGTCCCACTGCTTCTGGGGAGGTCACAACACAACTCAGGAGGAAATAATTCCCCTCGGGACAGCAGGTAGGAGACACCA
Source organism: Cebidichthys violaceus (assembly GCF_023349555.1). Taxonomy (NCBI): domain Eukaryota; kingdom Metazoa; phylum Chordata; class Actinopteri; order Perciformes; family Stichaeidae; genus Cebidichthys; species Cebidichthys violaceus. The sequence continues at coordinate 2,897,879 of NW_027176495.1, read as the reverse complement.
GATCAGTCCTGCACACGCACAAGATGGGACAACCTCGCAGATTAACCCCTGTACTGTGGAGGAATCTCCCCTGTGGGAGGTGGACAGTTTGACAATTTAACTTAAATCACCTATTACACAACACCTCCTGTCTGACTCAATGCTTTCTTTTTGTCGAGATTGCGTGCTAAAAGTCTGGATGATATGTTTGAGATGTTAGAGAGTGTAGTTACGTTCACAAATAATGTCTCCATTTGCAAAGTAGGTTTAGCAATGAATAAACATGTAAATTACGTGAGCAAAAAATGCTGCATGTAAGGCGTAAGGGGGGAAAACTCCCACAATATGACATTACAGTCATTTAGCAGACGCTTTTTTTATCCAAAGCGACTTACAATACAATATGAGGGAGTAAAACCTGAAATTAAAACTGGTAAAGGATAACAATGCTCCAATGACAAAGCAACATGTACAAGTGAACTGCTTGACCTGGTGTTGCTGACTCATTACGAGGCCTGACATTAATGCCACTCTCTGTCCTTCTCTGGGCACAACAGTTGCCAGGGCTGAGGTTGACACAGCTGTTGCAGGGAGCCTGGTCCCGAGTGGTAAAGCAACGGAGCAGAAAGGTGAAAGGTCACCAGCATTTAGGCTAAAAGAGAGAACAGGTGATGGAGAGGTGAAGGCAACTCCCTCCCATGATTCACAGAGGGGACAGATTTAGACGGACGCTATGAGTTCACTGGATTTGAGAATGAAGGACTGCAAAAACAACTTGTTCTGTCTCTGAGAATGAAGCTGTTTGGTTACAATCTGAAACACATCTCCACATTGGCCATGTAGTTAAACAAAAGGTGGTCCCCTTGATTACATTAGAGGTTTGTTCATTTAGATTGCGTGAAATATGGCATCCTAATTAGGCTGTGATCTGTTACTGAAGACCCAAAAGATGTTATGACAGGAAACACATCCCAAACTTTTCTCACCAGCCAAACAATTAGGAGATAAAGGGATTCTGGGTGTCACTCTGGGGCCCGTGTCCCCCTTTAAATGGCCCTGTTGTAATGGTGAGGCGGCCTCTGAGTGACCGGGTGACAGGTGAGATGCAATGTGGTGGATCAGTGTACACCAGAGTCAACATGTCAAACACCAGCATGTGTTATTTCCTCACACATAAGGTAAACTTCTCTTTCAAAGGTGTGAGGGAGAGAGAAGGCTATGAATGAAATGTAATAAAACAGCCTCTATTTACATGTATAGCATCAGTTTAAAGCATTAGGATCAAACATTGTATTTAAAATACTGGTGGGATGTGAACTCTGGTCAATCAGTGATATGTACAAAGAAGTTCAACGTTATAATTCTAATTACAGAGTCAACAGTTCACAAGACATAATAATGGTTTCAGGCACAATTCAGTCATTATTGAAAACTCTTTTCTTTGTGAATATTGAATGTTTTGTTTGCCTGTAGACACATTTGATGTGACCCGCTGTGCGCTGACTACAACAGTCAGGCGTCGATCTATTGGAAGAGTACTATATGTATATAGAATATGTATGTTTATGTACACATTCCTTTCAAACAACCTCCCTATGACTTTGCTCTGCATCAATGTAGTTTTAGGATGTCATAGAAAACTCTGGCAGCGGTAAAAGTAAGTGTTCCTAAACATACAGTGTAAACAGTAATGGGCATGTCAGCACATTTTAAGATCGACTTCAAAACCTATGTTTGAACCAACACATATCTCTTATACAATACCAACATACATATACATCATGTAAGTCCAACCTGTCTACGAGTTCTCCCTTCGTACTACATTGAACATATTTTACACACGATCCTTTATGTGGCTCCTGCTGAACGAATGAATGTGGAGCAACCTATGGACACCCAAGCGCCTGTGGGGGTCGTCAGTCAGCTGCCCGACTCCCACCAAAAGGAAACGACAACTGCAGGAGAGGCAGCAGCAGCAGCAGCAGCAGCAGCAGCAGCAGCAGCAGTGACACCACGATAAAACAAGAGATGGGGTTTATGGTGGGCAGGGAGCGGGGGGGATCAGCTGAATCAGACACCCAGCTGAGGATGTTTGAAGCAAGTGTCAGCAGTGATCAACGGGAGTCTCTGTTCCATCCTCAAACCTGTTCATCCGGAAAGAAAGAGACAGCATGGTTTAGTGTCTTTAATAATTTACTATCCTTCAAGTGGCAAACCTCAAGATTACAGTCCTGCTTGATTTAGAATGTATACTGGAGTGAAAACAATCTGGAGACTTTTGTTGACATGAGACCTTCAAGTTCTCAAAATTGTGATTGTTGTGTGTACAATAGAGAAAAACTGTAGTTCTGCATTTCTTCCCCCGTGAAAGTTGCCACAGACCCCCAGACTGTCACACGTGTGTCATACGTGTGTCATACGTGTGTCATAGGCTGAATCACCTTCGATCGGCAGATATCAAAAAGAAAATTAATTTAGACTTTCTAATTATATCTTCCTTCAGAGAGTGTTTCTGAATATTTGTGGAATGCTCCTTCAGCTCCAAAATGTCATGGAAAAATGACAGTTATGGAAGTTATTTTATGTTCAAATATTGGGGAAATTAATTATTATGTGGGTCATTGCTTTCCTACATAGAGGTAACATCAGATCAAAAGCTAAATTAAGTATCGTACGTTTAAATCAGTGGTTTGAGATCTTTGCTTGTGGCCACTGACTAAACAACGGCGTCTCGTTTGAGATCTTTTGTCATGTGTTGGATGTCTAGCAGTTGTCAGCAGATACATTCACCCTTTTAACGTCTCACATTTTAATTTGAATAACTGATCACAATATTTCACAAAACATGTAAGAGCTTATTAGAGATAAGTCCAAAACATGAAAAGCTCTTCTTTCCTCTCTCTTTATCTTATGAAGGAACCAGTAAACTAAACAACTTAACCGTCATGAAAACTAGCCTGACCAGCTGTAGCAGTAAGATACTACTCACACATGCATGCTTCAGTATTCATATGTAAGTTATTATAAAACCTTAATCCCAAGAACCTATTTTCTACCAAGCAAGTGTTTAGCTGATAATACTTTAACTGTAAGTGGTAGTGGTACTTTTACTTAAAGATCCGAGTACCTCCACCAGTGATAATCATTGTACAATGAATAATAACACAACACGTAGTACAACGTTTGTATATAAGTATACAGCTTTTTGTGTTACAGTCATTCAACTCCTCCCCCACCCAGCGCCTCCCTCGTCCTCTCCATCCCCCTCATGGGCGGTAACAGCTGTGGTGTCACCCTCAGTCACATGACATGGGCAGGTGGGAGAAACCTATGTGGGACATCAGTCCCCCCTTTCTTCCCTCCTATTCTCTGTGAATGTCAAACGACCCCACACACACACACACACACACACACACACACACACACACACACACACACACACACACACACACACACACACACACACACTCTTTTCAAGGGTGTGGCATTTTGCGTCGCTGGAATGTGCTCCATGTTTATAACTCATACTGTATTTCTGATCTCCCACATTGATGACATTCCTCACTCAAATGTGTCCCTCTTTCCAGTCCCTGCTTGTAGCTGTCGTGTTGCTGTCCCTCCTCATCAATGGTCCAGTGGTCTAACACTAACACTTCTATGTTTCAAATTGTGAACCGTGACTCTGTTGTGAGGACGGCCTGCTTGCATTGGACGGGTCCAACTCTGAAGCTCTGAGACAGTTTCACCTTAAAGTCCCAAAGAGACAGTTTGAGGACCTTGAGATTCTCTAATTGTATTGTATTTTATATTGAAAGGGAAATTAGAAAATATTACAAAAATAACAATTCCATTCACTTTCTTTTCAAGATTCATAGTTCATCAACCAAGATGCTTCTTTTTTTAATGAATGGTGAATCAATGGGATACAACATGGAAAAGGAATCTATCTTTTAAAACCGTCAGTATGTTGAGGGTTGTATTTTACAGGGATGGTAAAAGTAAAGAACCTCTTTGTAACAGATGCTTAAGTAATTTCTGGTATTGTGGAACAGTGACATGCACAGCTGGGGGGCAGCTCAGTGCAGTGAAGTGGGACAGTCTTTTAACTTGAGGATGGAAATTCAAGCATATGGAGGGAATCTGCTTTGCTGCAGTGCCGTTGTGCAAGGCACTTAATCCCACTCTGCTCCATCTCCTTTATTTCACAGTAAAGAGAATATGTTGGACCAAAGCCTCCCACGTTTACTGGCCTAGTTTATGACACAATTTAAGAAAAGTTCATGTGCGTCAACCTGTTGCACATAGATGCACAACATACAGGTTCATTTGTAAAGAGTTATAGTTAGAAGAATTGACCATGTGACAACCAGGAGTGTTTTTACTTGAGCTTCCGTGATTTAAAGAACTCATAAAGCTTATTTTGGGGTTTGTATTCAGTGTCACCCTCGCAGTGGGAACATTGTGTGCTGGTTGAGTTTCCGGGGACGATATTATCGAGCGGACTGACCGCGGAATATTCGCCCATCGTTAAAATCGCGTTCATATTACAGTACGTAGTTACATAGACGTGATTAAAATCACGTGTGGCTGAAGACTTAGTTTGTATCAAAGAATCGAGTTCGTGTTTGACAACATGGCGGCAGCCGCTGCTGCGCTCTCGTCTTAAACTGACCCGTGTTGTGGACAGAGGTCGGTAACGTCAACGTCCAGCTAACTTCTGATGACGGACATATTCATGAGCTCGAGTTCCGGTGTCTTGAGGTGAATCGTATTGAACATTATCTGTCTGTCTTTGCTGAGGACGATGTTGCTCTCGGCTCGCCGCCTCTCCAACGTGCTGCAGCTCACCCTGGCGGTGCTGAAGCCGGATGCTGTGGCTCATCCCGTGATGCTAGAGGTGAGCTCTCGTCTCCTACGTCCTAGATCAGTGAGCTTGATCCGGACACGGCATGAGCAACACGTACAGAAACATAACAACACACACCCATGCACGCATATACATACACGTTTATTGAACTGAATTCTGAATTAATTTAAAGTCAATTCCACAATTGGACTCCACAAAGTGAGATCAAGTGTGAATAGTATTAAGTTTAGCTTATTTAGTTATTCTATAAGATTTCAGTGTCTCTTTTTATTCATGCATTATTTTAGCTCCCTGTCCATTGACATGGTGTCAACTGTCCTCTAACTTCATCCAGACAGTAAAGAAGAAGCCGTGTCTAATACTCAAATGTTCCATTAGTGAAAGTCTCTTTTTATCGTTTTGATCCAAACATATTTGTCGTAGTGTAGCGATCATCAGCTGCAGTGCAGTAGAAGGACTTGAACCACTGGTTCTTCTTCTCCTTCAGGCTCTTCACCAGAGGATCCTGGACAGCAACTTTGTGATCGTCAGATCTAAAGATCTGGTGTGGAGGAGACGGGACTCTGAGAGCTTTTATGCTGAACATTCAGGTGTGTGGAGACAACTCGTGTGTGCTCCAATGTATTCAACAGAACAAAGTGATTCACTCTGACCGAACGGTGGAGCCAGCAGCTCCTTCTAGCAAACATTACAGGACAAAGGGTTAAAGCTGTCTTCTGTTTGCTTCTTAGGGCGATTGTTCTACCAAAGACTTGTTGAATTCATGTCAAGGTAAGCTTGAATAAATGTTGTTTCTGATGTGGGAAACACTCACAACCCACAGGGCTGACGTCAAGTGACTGACGCTGCTCCAATTTCAAGCCCAGCAAGTCGCCAACGAATCGTTTTCTGAACCTTCACAGCAGGAGTTTCAATTATCAGAGGACAACAGCCCTTGAGCAATTTGTCTGAAAATAACGGCTCAGCCGCTCACAATAGCTCACAATAGCTCACAATAGCTCCACACGGGTCTCTGGACTCAAAAGGTCCTCGTAATCTCGCCGTCATTCGGCGCTCTCTTCCTAGGAGTGAATAAACTGGACTTTTGACTTTATGTTGAAGCACAAAAACAAGCATCCGATGTTTAAAATGTGAACGTCTGTAACGGCCACACAGAGCAGCAGGTGGTTCTGCAGTGACTTGGTTGTTCCTCCCCGCAGTGGTCCGATGAGAGCTTACGTTTTAGCCAGAGAGGACGCCGTCCGTCACTGGAGAGCGCTGATGGGACCGACCAAAGTGTTCCGAGCCAGATACACCTCGCCCGGTACCATCAGGGCCCAGTTTGGACTCACGGACACACGGAACACAACGCACGGCTCAGGTAGGAAGTATGTCGAGTGTCTTTACATATGTGAGGATGTCAACACGGTGTTCTACAGACATGCATTACACAGCTTTTCAAATATTCATTGTTTTTCTCCAGATTCTGTTGAGTCGGCACAAAGAGAAATCCGTTTCTTCTTCCCGGACTTCTGCGCGGAGGAGTGGATGGAGAAGGAGGAGCCATCGTTTCGATTGGGACGGATACATTACGACCTTAAAAAACAGATTCACACACTTTCAACGCACAGCTGACCCCAGAACTGAACCGGCCTCTGATCCCCAGAGAGGAGCGATGGCGCAGACAAAAACACACGGTCCCAGAGAGGACGCCACAGTTTGACATGCTGTATAGATATCACCTCTAATGTCTGATGGTCCCAGAAAAGTGCATGCTGTTTATGTCACCACAGTTCCTCAAAGTGTTCCTCCCATGTCTTTGTCAGTAAAGGCGATTTCTCCGTGAACATGACAGATCTACAGCCATGAAGTCATTGACAAGAAGGACCAGGAATGTTTGTTCAATTTATTGTCATTAGAAAACACGAACGACCAGATAAGAAATATTATCACCGTATTGTACAAAACAACAGGACGTAGAAAGACGAACTCCTCTCCAGGCTTCACTGTAAACAGTCAATCGTCACGATCGCTTTCACTTTAATGAGCCGTTTAGATTGTAGCACAGCAGCAACTACACGTCATGTATCGATGTCAAAGAACAGAACTATATGAAGCAGCGTGTGAATATTCACCAACGTGAAATAATACTGTAGTAATAGCTGTACACGAATATTTAATCCTCAAAAGCATCGTAAAATAGCAACGAGAAGACGTCTTAGATTGTAGTCACTTGAAGCTCGTCTTCTGTGATGAACTACGAATCCTTCCTTTGTTTTTGGTCCGATGCTGATGTTCAGTTTACGTGTCGGTATGTTCTACAGTACAGCAAGACATGAGGCAGCGTAGAAGTCCATGTTACAGTAAGAAGAACCAGACACACTGTGGAGGGTTATGAGAATGAGCATGTCTGCAGTGTGACGATCACACTTGTAGAGTTCCTTGTGCTTTCATCGGCGCTCCTGTTTCACCGTCCTCCTCCTGTGCTCAGGTGTCCTGTGAGGCCGCCTGTTTCAGGCTTTCCACGGGCTTCATGACCTCGTAGGTGGTGAGCGACTTCTTCACCTTCCCGTTCTTGTCCACCTGATGGATGCTCTGCGTCACCGTGATGGTCACTTGCTTGGTCGACATCCGATTGTCCTGCCATTTTGTCTGATGAGGAGGAATGAAAGACAACGCAGTGTTTGTGAGGGCAGATTGTGGCACGACGAGAAGGAAGCTACGTGTTTCTAAAGCGGAGCATCGATGGACGTCATGGTGTGTTCTTAAGTGTGTTCATGTGTTTAACAAGAACGAAGAGAAGCAGTAACATGTCACATCTGAGAAGCTGTGAAATTACCAATGTAATCATTCGTCTAGCAAAACAGCTGCTGTTTACTTTTCTGACAATCGACTAATTCATTATTTCACAAATAGCTTCAGCTCTAACTAACATGTGAGCAGAACATGAAAACAAATGACTCCTAATCACTTGATGCACAACAAGAGTCTTACGATCTCCTCGGTGTGCAGAACGCTCCTGCGCTGCACGGTGGTGCCAGACGACGGAGACACCGCCTCACCGGGCGGAGAGCCCAGGACTGCAGGCGGGCTGCCGGGTTTCACGTCGTTCAGACTGGCTTCAGACACGGCCGAACAGACCGTGAGGTAAGCCTGAGCCGGGAGAGGGAGGCCGTCCTCAAAGAAATCTGGAACTGGAACAAAACGAAAGCTCAGCTCGGTCTCATCCTGGGTGTGAAAGAGGAACCGTCAGCGTGGACTTCAGAGTGTTTTTAAGCAACGTTCACTCACAGAGAGCTGGATGAAGCTCATAGATGTTTGAGATAAGATGGTTTTAAAATGTATTTTTACATGAAGTAGCTGTAAACAAAGGTAGGGACGTCCAGACAGCATGCTAATCAACCCAATCAGACAACAAAGAAAGAACTGTTAGAAACATTACATGGAGTTATCTAGACTCCGTGTTGAACAACAAATCGTATGAAAGACTTAAAACCCAGATAGCACATATTCATTATGTGGACTATATTAGAGGAACTATTTCAGCGATTATCCACATAGTCTGGAAATATTAATTCAAATGATGAAACTGACATTTTTCTGATACATTTGGATTCTGGATCTGTTTTATCTCTGCAGAATGGAAGACATGATTTGTCTTCACAATCACATCAAGGCTCCTCTCTGCATTCACTAACCGCTGTATCGGTTGCCATGAGAGCCGTCCCGCCTCAGCCCAGTGGCTTTTGATGCTGCCTATTATGTCTATTATGTCCATTTACACATTCATTTCCTCTTGGCTTCAAAGAAAATCACAGACGCGCAATTAGGAGCACAGAAGAGCAGTAGAATTACAGTCCGATCCACTGTGTGTGTGTGTGTGTGTGTGTGTGTGTGTGTGTGTGTGTGTGTGTGTGTGTGTGTGTGTGTGTGTGTGTGTGTGTGTGTGTGTGTCTGTCTGTGTGTGTGTGTGTGTGTGTGTGATGACTAAGTGAACAAAGTGTCAGGTCTGCCACACATCCCTGTGTCATACATAAAACATGTCCACACATGAGGCTCACAACAGTTCTTCTACTTCAAGTACGTTCTCTGTGCTTCTCGTTTGAATCGGTCGTGCAAAACCTCTGAAAGTGTTCGACGTCAAAAGGGAAACTGTTACTCATGCAGATTTTCATATCAACGAAAAGATAAGATTGAATTTGCTCTGTGGTGGGAACCTAATTAAGTGCTAATCATACAACCATAAATGCATTATTTATTGGTTCAGCAGTTAAATTACTGGCCGTTCCTGTCAGGAAACCAATTAAGCATTCATTCATCCGTGATTGATGCTTCATACCAGGGCTGATTGTTTTCTCCGAAGCGAAGCCGGCCTCGGAGTGATCAGACGGGATGCTCTGGATGGACGACAGCGGGATGTCGGTGTCGGTGCTGGTCAGCCAGGTGGACTCCGTCTCTTTGGTCCAGCTCTCCAGGTACCGAGGCTCCAGAGCATCGGTCCTGCTCCCCCCACAGCCCATAGCTCTGCCTCAGGTGCCCTCAGCTCCAGCTGGACCTTTCTTCAGAGCGGGAACAAGAAAAACCAGGTTTACACTTGAGTCTAGTTTAACGATTGGAAGCTGTGATGCTGACTGAGTGAACTGGTTTGGGAGCTGTAGTGCTGCGTCAACACCAACCACAGATACATATATTCGTAATAAACGTAATACATATTCATTGTTCTTAGTCATGTTTCACAGCCGGGTCTCCAAGAGACTTGTTGGTTGGAAAAAATACAAAATGCCTCGCCTTTGGATTTGTGGAATTTAGTTTTTCTTCTTTTATAATAGATAAACAATGAATCTTAACAAACACCTGGCAGATAAAACAACGATGACAATAATCATTAGTTGCAGGCCTAAAATAAATACTGCATTGTTCCAATTCTGTCCATTTGACCAGACAAGTTCTTATAGAACCAACACAAACACAAACTACTTACAGCACAGCTCACAGCGGTGGGGAACACCTGGCATCCTCTTAAGGTCAGGCTGCAGGACTTCTATCCTTCACAGGGTAGGTCGAGTGGTCCCCTCTGTCCCTCGATCTCGCTCACAGTTCTCCACCTGCACCTGAAAGCACCATCTTCCTTATCAAACGCTCATCAAACCAGCTACTCACCTGTGAGAGAGAAGACAGGGAGGGAGACTGTAGAGGTGGGAAGCGTCTCTTCTAACATGTTCTACAGTCGGTTGATTTGACAGCTCTGGCCCTCTATAATTAAAGCTCTGTCCTGCCTCAGACACACAGATAACTGGAGATGAGTCACCCACTCTTGATGTGGAGCCTTCATGCTGTATTGTTCTGCAGTGTCTTGTTTGCTGTTACCATGTGTGGTGTCCTCGTTTATTGTTTTACGTGTACAATACTGAAGCTGTAGAACTATCTATTTATCCATAGCCTATTCAAATCAATACGTCTTGAGAAACAATTACAAACCAACCAGATCTACAGCCTCACCGCACGTTCACGACTGATCAATAGCTTCACTGAGCCCCAGTTCAAACGAGTCGCGCTTAAATTAGATGCTAATTAAGCCTGAACGTTATTGATGCACTGACACTGAATACGCTGTCCACGACCAGGCCTCCTGTGTACATCACCTTTTATCTATCTAGATATAGATATAGATATAGATATAGATATAGATATATCTGTGAAGGCTCCTAATGAATTACCCCCCGATAGGCTCACATAAGGGAACGAGGGAACAGCCATGGTAAATGGTACATGAACACTATGAGCCTCTCGAGCAGCGCAGCTCCGTCATCGTTAGAGAGGAAACAGAACGGTCGCGTGAAGCAGCAGCAGCTGAAACATGCCGGACAGAATCGACTCGCAGAGCAAACAGTGAAATACGACTCGGCTTACTGGTGATGGAGGCTCCCTGGTTTCGTCTCGCCCCGGTTGCTCCTCCGTGTCGTCTGCTGCCAGAAGCGGAACATGTTGTCAATAAATGAAAGTGCTCCGGTCCACTTTGCGTCCGTCCGTCCGTCCGCACGACCCGCTCCTCCGTGAGTCCCCTCACGCACAGTAGAGGAGGGTTTATCCGGAGACTAGTACACCACTTATTAGACCCCTGTAGACTTCTATGTGATTCACTATTAGTATTATTATTTATTATATTGAGATGCTTTAGTTGATCTGTTCTGGTTCTCCGTGCTCTTGTTTGGCCTCACCGGTTGGCTCTTTGTTGTTACATCTGCCTTTGCTTTTGTCTTTCAAAGAACAACTCTGTTAATAAATAAAGTTATTATTATAATAATTATTACCTCAGTGATCCATCAGAATATCAGTAATCTATCATTTTAAAGTTTAGGCTATCTGCTGTTAGGTTTTTAAATATCATACTGGTTCTCTGTGGTAAATGTATAGATCTATTTAATCATAGAGTTAAATGTATAGATCTGTTTAATCATGAAGTTAAATGTATAGATCTATTTAATCATAGAGTTAAATGTATAGATCTGTTTAATCATGAAGTTAAATGTATAGATCTGTTTAATCATAGAGTTAAATGTATAGATCTGTTTAATCATGAAGTTAAATGTATAGATCTGTTTAATCATGAAGTTAAATGTATAGATCTGTTTAATCATAGAGTTAAATGTATAAATCTGTTTAATCATGAAGTTAAATGTATAGATCTGTTTAATCATGAAGTTAAATGTATAGATCTGTTTAATCATAAAGTTAAATGTATAGATCTGTTTAATCATGAAGTTAAATGTATAGATCTGTTTAATCATAAAGCTAAATGTATAGATCTGTTTAATCATAGAGTTAAATGTATAAATCTGTTTAATCATGAAGTTAAATGTATAGATCTGTTTAATCATAGAGTTAAATGTATAAATCTGTTTAATCATGAAGTTAAATGTATAGATCTGTTTAATCATAGAGTTAAATGTATAAATCTGTTTAATCATAAAGTTAAATGTATAGATCTGTTTAATCATGAAGTTAAATGTATAGATCTGTTTAATCATAAAGCTAAATGTATAGATCTGTTTAATCACAGAGTTAAATCTATAGATCTGTTTAATCATGAAGTTAAATGTATAGATCTATTTAATCATGAAGTTAAATGTATAGATCTATTTAATCATGAAGTTAAATGTATAGATCTATTTAATCATAAAGTTAAATATATAGGTAACACAGTGTTAGTGCTTCAGAAGCGTGCCTAAAAATACAAAAAGCACTGATTACATTTTTCCATGTTTCAACACATCAATACGATGTTCACTACTCTGCCCACGAGGGGGCAGTCACGGCCCACTCCTACTTAAAAGAATGCGTTAAAGGGTTAATGTGGTAAATATTTGTGTTTCTGGTTTATCTGTAAATCCAAACCAATTCCAGATTTACCGCAGTGTGAATGGAACTCTGCACTCTGTCTCCAGGACACAGATTTAAAGATGAGTTCAGTCACACAGTGATCAGAGCTGGTGTATGAAGCTCAGATGAGGATGTGCTCTGGAATCCAGGCTTTTCAAGGAGAAGTTTCATGTGCACGAAGCAAAGAGAATCAGTCCCACGCCATCGGAGAAAAGCAGCTGCTCGTTAACTAGAGGAGTGGAAACAAGCTTGTAATTACTGTTTGCTGTGAGTCGGTCAGAGTAAGTGTGAGAGGTGGATACAGAACTGCAGTCCCTCACAAACGGGCCTTCTTCTCAGCAAACACCTTGGCTTGTCATAGTAGAACTAGTACAGGTGTTACTCATTTAAAATGTCTTCAGTAGTGGATTCTTTTTCTCCAGCTGCATTTCACTGATTGCTTGTGAAACTTCTCACTTGGCTCTCTCTGCTTTGGATCTTTGATTTCCACAATGAGCTGTAGCAACATAAACAGAAGCTCTGGTCCTGCTCTGCTGAAGTGAAGCCTTTGAAAAATACAGCTGCTCTGAAGGAGCGATCTGCTCCTGAGAATGAAATTCATTTATTTATGATGTATCAGCTGTCAATGAAGCCTATTACTAAAAAAACAGAAAGAATGGAGCTTCAACCGAAGATCAATTCAGACCTGAAGCCCAAACCCCTTCAAAAGCAGGTGCTCTAACATGATGTACAGCTCTTGGAAGGTCTCCTGATGCTTTTATCAGTCTGTAAACTCTCTGCCGTCTACATTACATTTTTCTTCATTACCGGACAAACAGCTATGGAGACAGAAGAGTACAGATCAACACGAGACTCCTTCATCACTCATGCTGCACCCCTGAACCTCCACCTACACTTCTAGTACTGGATTCTGGTTCGCTGTGGCGGATTATCTGACAGGATTAAACTATACCAATTGGAGTGTTGCCCTTTAAATACATATTCAAGCATCATTTCGTGCAGGTCTGAGCTGAATCAAATCCCTGTGACTTCCTGCATGCGCTCAGCCCCCGCCTCCTTCCCTCCGTCACCCAGAGAATGAATCTCGCTTCCTGTGGACAGTCTGGTCAATATGAGGCTGGACGGCTTTGATTTGTGTGTCCTGCCCCTCTGTCCTATTGGGCTACTGGTCAATAAGCCTGTCTTCCCATTATACCCAGGCGATTAATGTGGCGCGCTGCCAAACGCTACATGGTGAATCATGGGTGAACTCTCAGCTGCAAACAAGGACGCACAACACGACTTCTACTGAACATGTGCTGTACATATAGTTTACTGCATGCCTTCTCTCAGCCTGTGACGCCTTGAGGAGGTTATTATTAACGACACAGCATTTAAACCTCAAAGCTTTGTCAAAAGAGTTTGATACAGGAACGAGCAAGAACTTTAAATTCAGAGACCGAATGTGAAGAGTTCAACAGTTTAGGAAATACACCAAATCACCTTCATGTAAGAGTTACATGAGAACATCGAGACAATGGAAATAAAGGGAAACAGCTGTTCAACGGCAACAACATACCAGCACCACGAAGCCAAAACGTCAAACTGCAGAGTCTTCACAAGCAAATTGTAATTGCTGTCTGAGAATGCCGACCATTAAACGTCTCTTTCAAAGTTGTGGTAATATGTTGAGATTCAACTTTTTGTTATTCAGGATTTTACAAAGACAAGAATGCAAGTCTTGTGGGAGTCGAGCCTCACAACAGAGTTGATGAAGTGAGGTCCCAAGTCCTCATAGAGACGTACATGTGAGTCTAAAACCTGAAGTCTCCAGCTCCGACACTCAGACGGCTCCACTGATGACAGAGACGTATTCAGTCAGTTTCCTTCTAAGTGACAGACTCCTGAAAGTTCACACGTGGTCATTGTGTCCCCACTCTGTTGTTCATGACTAGAGATTTGGCCTTGCTGAACGTGGTGTGTGTGTGTGTGTGTGTGTGTGTGTGTGTGTGTGTGTGTGTGTGTGTGTGTGTGTGTGTGTGTGTGTGTGTGTGTTAAACCAAACTCTGTTTTCCAGTTGGCCACAGTGCTGCTTAATTTCTAACAGCTGGTCAAGGTTGATAGCGAATAATATGCACTCTCTACTGATTTGCAAAGTTTTGTGGGAGTTAGAAAAACTCTTTTCTGGCAACTTGTGTCAGGAGGCGGAGTGAATGAGCCACAGCGAGGCAGCGAGGCAGCGAGGCAGCGAGGCAGCGAGGCAGCGAGGCAGCGAGGCAGCGAGGCAGCGAGGCAGCGAGGCAGCGAGGCAGCGAAGTCCAAACGTTCACAGGATCCCAGAGAGACAGCGGGTGACGGCGGTGGAAAACTAATCAGGACGCTTTGGGCTGAGACAGGGACAAAGTTGTCCTGCTATGAATTTCTAATTGTCAGATAGTATGATTGTTGCAGTTATACCATATTGTTCCAATGCTTATTGAACGTGATGTGAAGTCATTAAATCTGCTCTGAAATGTGTCCCAAATATGAATTAAAAAATATGTAATTCAAAAGTAAAAGGTAATCCTCCAGACTCTCCTGCACCTTGGAAAACAAGAAAACACTCGACAAAGGGTACTGAGATATTATCATGTTCACTTGGCCAGACTCCATCAGCAAATTGTTGATATTGGAGCTTCCAGCAGGACAACGCGCGGCTTACCCAGACTGAGCTTTGCCAGGAGGTTGTGCTGCAGCGGCATCAATCACATCTCCGGGACACTTTTTCTGGCAGAGACGCCTCTTCTCCTCGTTGTGGAGGAGGCGGCCTCTCCTTATGCAGAGCCGTGCCAGAGATCTATCAAGAGGTTGTGTTCTTTCAATCCATCACGGTCGGAGCTAACGCGACACCTTTTCATTAGTGCAAAGTGCTCCAGAGGAGAGGCACCACTACTGCCCAAAACACACACAAGTGGGGCTAATAACAGAATTTGTAAAGCCATGTGGAAAGGTTTATTGCTCCCAAGTTTATTAAGCTTTTGGGGAACAAGAAGAGCGGATCAGAAATATGCAGCCATTCAGTTAACATGAAGATTTCTTGTTTCTACATTATCTTGTTCTTGCAGACAGATGATTTAAATAACCCCTTTGAAATAGCTTTGATGGTAAAATTCACAGACATTATTAGCAAATGTTCTTGCAGGTATATATATATATTTTAAACGTGGGATGTCTTCTGGACTCAATAAGAAAATGCACAGCACTGCATCATTAAGTATGTATACATGGCCTTCATGTTAGAATTTAAACATGAATATATTTCATCATACCTTGACGAAAGTCTTTTATCTCTTTGAATTACATGCAGAGACGCAGAGCCTCCTTCCAAGTCTGTATCAGAACTTGTAGTCCATTAAAAGTCATGTTTGACCTAAAAATGATTAACATTGGCACCATAACAAAGTCATTCTCCATGACTGATTTATATAATTTCCCTTACTGTCATTTAAATTATCTGGGGAAGTGCTAAAATCGATCTTTAGCCTCAATTGATATTTCCCCCTCTTAAATTCTGGTGAAGACCGGCCCATAAATGCAGCCTTTGCACTTTTGTGCTTCATTCGTTTTATCGTGCTAAACACACAACTCTAATCCTATCAAAGGCAAGGAGTATTCCAGAAAAGGCATTAGTGAGGGCTTAGAGAGCGGAGCATTAGTATTCATGGGACTCTTAGTTTTAGAGGAATCATCTTGGGAAACTCGGTGGAGGAGCTCACATAAACATCTACGTAGGAGCTTCCATAGAGAGGCATGCTGGATGTTGAAGATGAAGCACAAATGTGGACTTAAAAGGGCGATGAAATGTGGGGGTCAACAAGCTGTAAGACTCATTATTATTTCCCTGTAGGACTTCTATGAAAAGTTTTTGGATGTTCTGCAATATTTCTAGTATTATCCGTCCTCTCAGCTGCCTGACTTCTGTAGAACGTTCTGTGTGTGATCGTCAACTGAAGAGACACACTGTTAGTCGTATTAACACATCGCTGATGCATTAATCCCTAACATGAAAGGGAAAAGCTTTGTGGATGTAGAACTGGACGAGATGTCAACTGATTCGAGATGTCCCTCAAGCAGCGAAGGAGCAGATGTGCTCTCCCTCATCCAGACCTTTAACATCATTATGTTTAGGACATTTGTTCATATTTTGACATTTCTGGAAGAAAACCAAGACCACTGATGTGAATGCAGATGTATTTAGGACTCACTCTTAAATGTCACCTGAAAATGATCAAAGACATTGTTGTGCCTATTGAGTCCATGAGATGTAACAAATGTGCAGGTGAGTGAGAACATGAAGCTGGATCGGGTGGTTGGGTTGCATATTTCCAAGTTTAAATGTCAAAAAAGTAAATTAACTTATGTTAGCTTATCACAACAGCAGCAGCAACCATGGACCGATATTACATAAGCGCTCTGTGTTTGGCAGTGCAGTGTGAAGACGCCATCCTGTATTTCACACTTAGGGATGATTTGGGAGCCTGAAGTCTCTAGTCTGGTCTCTTAATGACACAGAACAAGTCACAACATCTTCCCTGGCTCTTGGGAGTAATAATATGCTCAACAAATGTCATGATAGTAACCCCGTTATATGAAGCAATATCTGTGTTAAAGGCCACAGAACACCAGAATCATCAGGTCTGATCTTGCCTTTAGCTATATGAGCCCAAAGTAGAAGGTTGGCAGAGAGTGGCACTAAAACTCATGTAATGGCTCAGTGAGGAGTCCCTTAGGGAACAAACAGCCGTTATTGAATGTCATGCTCATCTCAGATCTGTTGAAGGGGACATGATAGACGGCGGGTGGCTGTAGGGTTTGTCGATTGGGGACCAAGAATATCTGCTATAAAGTTCTATTAGATATCAAATGATGTTCACAAGTAGGCCTGACAGTGGAACTGCAAGGAAGCTGCGTAGTGTCCAAAATAAAGCATGAATGTGTCGAGTGCAGTCAAAGGCCTGTAAGAGGAGGTCGTGAGCCACGCTAGAGGCCTCGCTCGTCTGTCGGAACCATTTCTTGGATCCAGACTGAAACATCTCAACGTCTACAAGTTGGATTAGCTACAAATCTGTCCAGAAGTTCATGGTTCCAAGTCACAGTGTCATGAAATAAAATGATGACGTCACGCTACCCCAGCTAATGAGCCAACAGATCATTTGGGTAATTAGTCGCTCGGTACTCTTTGAGGAACGTTAATGTTCTGTCAGGAGAGCAGAGGATTAATCAAAGAGCTGATTTATTTTTGATATTTCTATCAGAGAGGTTGAAGACATATGCTTAAGAAGCTTGTATATAAATATATAAGCGTTGTACATTATGCGTTTATCATAGAATATGGAACAAACATCATTTGTTTGGGGAGTAAAACTGAAAACTGACAAAACGCATTGAGATGAAAGCAGAATTAAACCCTCCATATTTCAGTGTCATCGACTGGGATACATGAAATGTTTATTCATGAAATGAAACACAACAGCACAACCACGATGCACCAGAGGGGGTTACCATCCAGCGCTTCCATCTGACTCTAATTACACTGTAAGTGGTGTCGCTAGGTTACAGGGATGGCCTCTGTGTCAGGGGACCATAGCGACACGTGTGAGCAGAGTCATTTTAGGATATTGTTTGTTTGAATCCCTGTGGTGGCAACACTTGCTGATTTTCAGATATTTTTCATTAGAGTGATATTTGAGTTTAAACTTTATTTAAACGTTCTGCTTTCTCTCCTGAGATGCACGTTCCGTACAACAGCTCCGTCTCTCATACCGAGCCACTGCATCCCAAAATGAACCACATGACAGGGGCAGACGTGTGTGTAACAGCAGGTAGCATTGCTTCATACACTGCTGATTCACTGCAATGGGGACAGGCAACATCCACAGCTTACAGCCTGATGCATGCCTCTCACAACTGAGACCGACGGGACAGGTAAGGCCTACAAGTGAAGCGGATTCTGAAAATAAGGGTAGTTAATGGTACAATCTATCACGGTTAGGGCATTTATTATGCTACAAAAGCCTGCGTTTGTTACTGTCTTGCATTGTTTAACCCATTTACAACAGGACTAAACTGCATGTTTTGTTGCACACAATGATCAGAGTGAAATAAGCCTGTAAGGAGGGAGAAGCACAGGAGAGTGTGTGTCTGCGCTGATGTCCTTCTAATCATGAAACTGTCAAACATGATTTAAAGTGCAGCCAGACGAACGGGTCCCCTGACTGTACGTCTCTGACTGTACGGTACATCATCACTGCTGAGGTGGACTGTATTAAAAAGGGACACGTCACTGCGTGGCTGAGAGCAGAAAGTGAAAGAATGTATTGTGACAGGAGACATTGATGCTGCATATGTTGAACTATTTTACTGATGTCTAACTACGGAAATGAATACAAATGAGTGTATTAGTGGGAGAAAAATAGCCTCAAATGGCAATTACCGCCATCTGAACCGTGACATATGTTAACTTGTAAAAGCACCTGTTTGATTTGAAAGGCGTTCCACTTTATTATTCAGCGACTGAGAGTCTCCTTCGGTGTTGATGCAGTGTGAGCATGGAAACACTGAGGAACAAAGGAACAGTCTTCTGGGCACCACTGTGTCTGAATGAATGAATAAACATAGTTACAACAGTTATTCCTGACGCCAGAGTGTGACGTCAGCCGTGCGATTGAGCCGGCATTCTCCTCGGCTGTTCACACTCCACATTTATCCGACGTGACATACTGTAAGTGTCACCCTTCAGCCGCTATCGCAGTGTTATTGAGTGACTTTGTCAGTCATTTTGGCAGCCGCTACTGCTGATTCATGTCTCTCTCTGCAGAGCAGTTTGTCCCTGCTGACAAAATCAAGTTTCACACATCAGTTCAATGTCAACTACCACTGCCGCGAGTCCTGAAAGTGTCTAACTGCAGGCGGGGATGATAATTGACCCGATGCTGACACGTAGTTAGTCAGTGATGAATGGTGCCCCAAGTGGAGCATAATCACACTATTATTTTGTTCGGGATAATTCAAGAGAGAATATAAAGTGAATATAAACTAGTGCTCAGATGACAACAGCTCTTTACAACCTCACCCTCACCTGAGACATAATTAACCTACAGTTAGAATAACCCTGAGAGAGAAAGATCAAAACACACGTGAACACGAAACAAGACGGAGAGTCACGCTAGCAGCTCCGTGGGGCTTCAGCTAAATGCTAACACCAGCGTGCTAACACGCTCACAGTGACAATGCTAACAGGCTGATGCTGTTTAGGTATAACTAATCTCTATAAACAGATTCTGCATTCACATGTACAATCTGTAGCAACGGGTTCAGGTCCTCAATCACTCTGGAGCAGGCTTTGTTTGAATGCAGGTCAACAGTCTGTGGAGAGCATAAGAGGCGGAACACAATCTAAACCCATCAGCTATCGTCTGCCCATCATTCAGCTTTCTATTGGTTTACAACGAGCTCGTAAACTGGCTACTGGTGAAACTATCCGGTTGTACACGGCCGTCAACTCACGCTCCAGTCTCACATGTCAAGTTTCTATTTGGACTGTAAACAACGAGCAGAAAAGGAAGTCTTTGGCTACAGCAGACCTCCAGAAACATAACCCCTTCACCCGAGAGGCTTATTCATAATCACACCAACTGAGGTGTAACAAAATACCATCTTGACCTTGATCTCTAAAGTTTAAAAAAAGTCACTTGAAATCCCCTCATGGTGGCACTACAGGAAAAGTCAGGAGACTTTTACCAAAGTAACAACAATACACTACCTGGTGTTTCCCTCGTTCATCCTCAGGACCCCAAATTCATTCAATCATTACAATACCTCTCACATATTTCAGTCTGGACCATATTAGACGCGTTAGGGTTTCCTACTTTCTAAACTCCTAGTACTTTAAAATCAAAAATACATTCAGAAGTAGACCGTGTTCCAGCTGTTCTGTTCTGTTTGACCTTTACTATGATCAAGGTCTGTGTCTGCAGCATCTTCTGTGTCTACAGCCAGTTGTGTCTGAAAATCTAACAATGGGACCATACAGTATGAGGCGATAATACGGGAGAGATTCATCTGAATGCACCGGGACTACACAGACCCGGTTACTCTTTTTTATGGATTGGCTGATAAGACAGGTTGGGTCTGCTCCAAATGCAGGAAATAATAAATGAAGCTGACGTGTTCCTCAAAAACAGCCACAAGTTCAGCTGCTAATTACCGGAGATCCATGACGCGGTTTCCATTTGTCTGGTGAGATCACAACCTCTTCTCTGAGGAGGGAGAAGGAGATACAGCATGGGATGAGAAAGATGGATGATCTGTCAAGGCTGAGGCTGCGATTAGTGTCAGCGGGGAAAACAGGGGGGGAGGAACAGTGAGGACGACCTTCACACCTCACCCCGAACTCAGCTGTCCATCAAACTTCTAAAACCATGGAAACGCTTCAGTGAGGGGTCATCGGGTGGCTCGGGGCTCCTGAGGAGGCTTCATACATGAATGACAAGCATTTTAGAGCTGAAGCAAGTCGGCGATCAACTGAAAAAGATAACCAGCAGCTATTTTGATAATCAAGTAGGTCATTTGAAGTAATTCAATAAACTAACCTGGACTGGTTCTAGCTTCTCACACGTGAAGATGTTCTGCTTTTCTTTGTCCTTTGTGATGCTGAACTGAATGTCTTTGGGTCTGATGAAATAAGACATCACTGATGTTGAAGCTGGGTAACTGAGATGCACGTTTTTCACTTTATTCTGACATTTTATGGAACAAATGATTCATCCAAAAGATATTGGCAGATACATTTGTAATAACTATATTGTCACTCAACTGTGTGCAGTATAGCAATTAGCAAATTGAATGTATTAAAACCACTTAACAATGACTCAATGAGTTTCAGAATTGGCTTCAAATCTTGAAGTATTTCTCTGAAGCAATGAATATTGATGACTAATTAAAAGACATGAAAGTTTAAAAAGCATCTCTAGGTTGAACGCTCAAATGCTCAAGTGCTTCAAGATGTATTTCATCTTTGCCCATAATATTTACCAGCTTTATTGCACTGGGAAGCTTAGCCAGCAGATGCTGAACGTGCATCATTTCAGGGCTCTAAATTGAATTGTACCCCAGTATGCTGAGAGCGGCTGACTTCTGATGAATGACTTTAGTTTTCTGCCGTTCTACAGCATGTAGTCACTCCTCTCTGCCCCAACACTGCAGCAGAGGCAGGGATCTACACGTGTTCACCTCTGGAGGTTGGGATTAGAACCTTTTTCTGATGTTGTTTTATCTCACCAGTCCTGATTCATCACACGACCAACATAACATATAGTCTACCAGAGATATGTCAGCTGGCAGGCTTTTCCCATCTCCTCCACATTGTTTTGTATTAACAGCTCTCTTGGGCAGTATTTTATCAGACCACTTGGTGGCAACAGTGTCTCACGTTGTTAAGGAAGACACATCAGCCCACGGAACTCCTGCCAAAACCAAGCATCACTTCTGGTTCTGTCAGTAAAGGTGGCCGACATGGAGACCTGCAGCGGCAGAAACCTTTTCCTACCAGCAGTTCCAGAGAAGGACTGTTGTGTTAAAGTCCCATCGTACAACATGTGAGAGTTAAGTTGAAGGGTTTTAACTTTTCCACTACGAAGCATACAAACAGTGTGTGTAACTTCTCACACTAGAATGTGCTGAAAAGTTCTAAACTGAAAGAACATGTTGTTTTTGTGGTGATAGTTTCCTGTGTTGGTTTTTCAAAGTGGGTTTAGAACCAATTAGCCTTCACGAATGAATGATCTGTTTACGGAACTGATTCCACAATAACAAGACTTCCACACAGTGAAGTCAGTACTCTGTTGATTTTTGAATGTTTTCATAAAAGTTGATGGATTTGGGTTTTTGCAATTATGTCTTAGTACTGTGTTGTGATTGAAATGACGGAGTCACAGCAGCCTCACTGATGAAAAGACACAACCTCTGAGCTAATTGTATGTTCTGTAGTTCAGCCCTTACTGCACCACAGCAGTGAGAACAACTCTCTAATAATAGAGCTTATCAGAGCAACAGACTCCCAGAAGTGAGTAATTAACAGCCTGTGGATAGAAACGATTCAATCACTCCCTGTTTCAGTGAATGCACACTCTACCTGCTTCACCCTCTGTGGCTCAGTCTTCAGCAACATCACCGTCATTTCATTTCGCCAACTCAAATGTCAGACATTTATTAAACTATGTCTCTGAAACATGACGACCACATTCTTTGTTCGGACTCAGTCTGAGTTCAATGTCATGTCAAGCATTAAGTCCTCTTTTACTTCTGGTTCTGTTCAATCCATTCTTCCATGTCATTCTCTCCTGCTGTCGGACTCTGATTTAAGATGAAGATGCTGCGTAACAATGAGCTGTGATGAGTGTCGCTGTGACCGTAAGGACTCACATACATAACTAAGTGAAGATACTGTATATACCGTTACATACGGTTTACATCCATGTTTGTCCATAATGTCATCACTTTATCATTTTATCCTATAAGGTATTTGTGTCATAATTAGCATATTAATTATTGAGTTATGGCCATAAAAACGTGGAAGTGACCTTTGAATCAGTTCACCCTTGAGTGCCACTAGATGTTTTGTGCCAAATTTGAAGAAATTCCCTCTGGCCACAGCTGTCGCCGGTGCAGCGGCATAAGAGAGCGGATGGATCACGGATGAAAGGGTCCTCGGTTCACCATTACTATGAACTATTAGTTATGAATTATAACCCTAAGGCCTGATGCCTTCAGTTCTGTACATCCACCCGAGTTCAGCCAAAGCTTGTGAAAGTATTCTAAAAAAATAAATTGCTAAAATGCATCAACGGTGGTCAACAAAGGATTGCTATGAAGAGGGTAGATGCTATGTGGGGACATCTTGGTAAAGCAATAGTTTGACATTTTGGTAAATATGCTTATTCGCTTTGTTGCAGCATAATACGACTTCCACGCAGCAAGCCTACAACTACAATGGAGAGCTGTGCTCAACTTTAGATTTCAGCACTAGAGCACATTAGAGAGAGTCGAGGGAGGATGTGGGAGAGAATATGATGAAGGAGAGGAGGACATGAGGTAATTCAACAAACGTATTAAACAACATCCGGATCTATTGCAATCAGCTAACTTGGCCTCAGTCTCAGCCACCTCATATCTATAAACTATCCATGGAGATAGTTTCTTGGCATTTATCAATGCAAATTCAGGGATATGCACACTCCTGTGCTTGAGACAGAGCAGCTGTTCCACAGCGGTTCTGAACCTTTCTTTCGACAGTTCTTGCTTATCGGCCTGGCCTGTGTGAAGAGCGGCTCAGACTTGAGAACAAGAGCGGCTGATTGCAAAAGACCTGGATGCTAGTTAGAGTTCACTCGTCTCACCAGAGATTACAACTTTTCTTTAAACCGAACTTGTGAGGGGGGATGCCTCTTGTTCATTCAAACCCTGTTGCTGGAGATTCTGTGACTCACTCAGCTCTATTGATTGAACTTGACTCGGCCACGTCCACATCACTGAGACTGAGGTGGCAAAGGTGCAACACAAACTCAAGCAAGGATGGCAATGCAGAGGCCCCGTGTTGGAGCTGTTGGCTGGAAGCCGGCAGAGATGGAAGACCTTCAGATCCTTTAGTAATAGTACACTGATGTAAATATACAAGTACAACGCCTGCATTCAAAATCCTGCTTAAGTATAAGTACTTGAGTATTATCAGCATATCAGCAAGCATAACAAGTAAAACTACTCATGCTGCGGGAAACATGGCCCTTATGAATGAGATATTATTACATATGAACTTATTAGATTCAGATTGCTAATATGATGCAACAATGTGTAAGAACTGTGATACGTCAGTCCTATAGTCTGTCCATTAGAGCCAACCCTTCACCAACCTACTTAAGAAATCTCACTCAAGCACCACAGCTCTACAGGTAATAGTCCAGCTTCCATTGTACAACGTTTTGTTCTCCATGAACAAACATTCACTTTATTTAAAAACCCTTCATACAAAATAACATTGATTCCTAAAGTCATGTTCTGTCAGCCGTCTGATAGTAAAGAATCGACCTTTTGAGAGGCAGTGTGTACATATTTGATTTTCAATCCCTCTCTTCTACAGTAAGCATATTATTTAAACTCTACCAACATAAGCTCATTCGATGAGCCTTTGTTTGCTCACTTTTTATCTAGTATTAGTAACTTAAAGGAAGCATTTACAGCGTTTTTAGAACGTAAGAGTTCCTCATGTCTGAATGGACTCAGCACTGAACGGCACCAGAAATAAATTCACCTGACAGCCACGGCTGATACAAAGTGCTCCCTTGAGCTGTTGTGTTTTTCATACACAACCTACCTAACATGCATCGACTTGAGAAAGACGCTGCAATTCGACAACCATCGTCTCATCATACTGGCAGAGAATAACTTGCAGCTAATTACAGAATTATACAACAGGGCAAAAATACTGCTAACTGATAGAACAGGCATATTCGGGACACTTAGGAAGGAAAGTTTAAAGCGTGCTAATTTCTCCAGAGTGTAATGAATGTTTTATTTCCTCCTTTAAGATCAGCAGATATCGTGTGATGTCAGAGACATGTTCCTGTTATGGTTTAATGAGGCTGCTTTAGATGCCTTTGAAGATAATTCATTTTAACGTCTCACAACTATTGATTCTAATAGAGCTGAATTATGTTTCTCTGTCATGAATGTCAGCAGGACACAACAACCAAGAAGCCTTCCAGCTCATGCACACAGTAAGATCAGTGGACCAGCAGAGTTCACCTCCTGACACCACAGCTGCTAAACAGAACATTATTACTCTCCTTAAAGACAAATCAGTGGAGGAAATGTCACATTGTCTATCAGCATACAGGTTCATTGAAAGCTTCTGCATTCTGCACCGAGATGATTTGTTGAAATGCGTGTGCTGCTACAAATGTGATAATTGTTTCAGCCTAGGAAGACAAGTTGTCTCAAAATGGGAGCTTGTCCTGCCTCTCAGGAGTCACAGAACTCAAAGTGTTTTCAACTATTAAACTATTAAATCAGTGTTTCATGACCAGCATGTGTCACAGACAATGTGTTAACTTTCAAAGTAACTACGCAGCACTACCTAACAGCTTAACATCTGACATGCGTGTCCTTTATTGGTGTATGCACATAGGACAAAACTTATTTCTGCATCTGCTGCTCTGCTGTATTTAATACTTTTAAACTCGAATGCAGTGCATGGCCTAAGTGCTCACTTAAACGATTATGATCTTATCTGTAAATCTGTAAATAAGTAAAGTGAAAACAGGCAGAAATGGACAGATATTGGTTTCTGTTCATGGCCTAGAGCCCACTTCAAAGATTGCGATGCAAATATGAATCTTCAGATGTAACAAACAGAACAGGCAGAAATGGTAAAACATTGGCAGTTGGCCCTCATAGGTCAGGTCAGGTCATAGGTCAGCCCCCCCAGACATACATGCTACAAAGGTGGTTTTTTCTGTCCTATTATTTTTAACCCAGAGCTATTTCTGACAGTCAGTATTGATCTTTGAACTCTGGGAAAGTAGACCCCTGACGTCTGGCTCTGCACCTGATGTACCACAGCTCAAACTCTAACGTCCAAACAGTCACAGCTGTCTGGACCAACGCATTACACATCCAACTCAATAGTAGAATTACAGCATAGAAATGCCTCAGTCAACTGGATTGACTTTTCTGGGTTATGTGTATGAATGAATATTGGCCATATGCACATAGAGTTCAGTCTTCATCAGAGCAGTGTCGTGCTTCAGCATGAGGGAATACATAAATGTAGATGTCATGGACTTCTAATAATGATTTATGTATGAACGTATCCAGCTGTACCTGGTCATAGATTATGGCTCCAGCTCGTGTCAGTGTTGTAATATATCATTTTACATATCTGTGGCCAAGTGCCTGCCGTCGGCTGTGACTCGCACAGACATCAACGCCACATGAACCTGACAGTTGAATATTCCCTATCTTACTCAAGCTGCCAAATAGAAGGATGTGGCTCATGCGGTGAAGCGGGGATACTACCTTTAATCTGTGCGTTTACATTAAGTGGCAGCAAGCACGCTTCCTCTGCTGCACTCTACACAGCACAGAGTCCCAGCAGAGCCGAGTCAAACTTCAGGATCTCTGCCTCGACACCACCGGCAGTTCATCATCTACCCTCAGTCTGGCTTTAACTACTGAGAGCTCACCATGAAGTGTTGCCTCACGGAATCCATCATGTATGGAAAATCAAAATCAAAAGGGAAAACATGGCATTTCAGGACACAGGTGAGTTTACAGAGTTACAGCGTATGAAACCCTCCTCTACAAATCAATACTTCTGTACATCCAACACATGAATTCACAAAAACAGAGAGGCTTGGATCCTGCACAGCCTGTCCAAGCATCTATTAATAAACTAATCATCAGATTAGTATCTGCCCACCTGTGCTCTCCTGTTCCTGGAATGGTGATCACAGCAGTGACAGTAACACGATGTAGACTTCTCCACCATATTGACTTCATGTACACACACACACACACACACACACACACACACACACACACACACACACACACACACACACACAGTGTGTTACATGAGGCGCAGATGGTTGAATTCATGTTCTTTCCTGTCAATGACATGTCAGATACAGATTTCATGAATAAAACTATGAAATCAAAGCTGTTTAAAAATACAAATGAAATATCTGCAAATGTAAGGAAAGGAAATCTTCTAATACATCCTCGATGTGACACAAGATGGATGGATCTCAAGGACGGTCCGTCTTCATTCGAAGCAGACAATCTGATAAACTACTAACACTACACATAACCCTTTGGATTCACTCTTAA
The DNA here is from genome assembly GCF_023349555.1 of Cebidichthys violaceus. Taxonomy (NCBI): domain Eukaryota; kingdom Metazoa; phylum Chordata; class Actinopteri; order Perciformes; family Stichaeidae; genus Cebidichthys; species Cebidichthys violaceus. The sequence goes on along the minus strand of NW_027176495.1, from coordinate 2,870,773 downwards.
CATATCTTCACACAAGATTTTATATTTGGATTTCTTGCAAGCTGTGTAGTAAATACACATTGCATAATAACGTTTTCACAGAGTCCGTGATATTCTCTCAGTGTGACACTGTGTGCCAAGCGTGTATTATGAATGTAATGTAATGTAGTGTAATGTAATGTAATGTAATGTAGTGTAATGTAGTGTAATGTAATGTAGTGTAATGTAATGTAATGTAGTGTAATGTAGTGTAATGTAATGTAGTGTAATGTAATGTAGTGTAATGTAGTGTAATGTAATGTAATGTAATGTAGTGTAATGTAGTGTAATGTAATGTAGTGTAATGTAATGTAATGTAATGTAATGTAGTGTAATGTAGTGTAATGTAATGTAGTGTAATGTAATGTAATGTAGTGTAATGTAGTGTAATGTAATGTAATGTAGTGTAATGTAGTGTAATGTAATGTAGTGTAATGTAGTGTAATGTAATGTAGTGTAATGTAGTGTAATGTAATGTAATGTAATGTAGTGTAATGTAATGTAGTGTAATGTAATGTAATGTAATGTAGTGTAATGTAGTGTAATGTAATGTAGTGTAATGTAATGTAATGTAATGTAATGTAATGTAGTGTAATGTAGTGTAATGTAATGTAGTGTAATGTAGTGTAATGTAATGTAATGTAATGTAATGTAGTGTAATGTAGTGTAATGTAATGTAGTGTAATGTAATGTAATGTAGTGTAGTGTAATGTAGTGTAATGTAATGTAGTGTAATGTAATGTAATGTAGTGTAATGTAGTGTAATGTAATGTAATGTAGTGTAATGTAATGTAATGTAATGTAGTGTAATGTAGTGTAATGTAATGTAATGTAGTGTAATGTAATGTAATGTAATGTAGTGTAATGTAATGTAATGTAGTGTAATGTAGTGTAATGTAATGTAATGTAATGTAGTGTAATGTAATGTAATGTAGTGTAATGTAGTGTAATGTAATGTAGTGTAATGTAGTGTAATGTAATGTAATGTAGTGTAATGTAATGTAGTGTAATGTAATGTAGTGTAATGTAATGTAATGTAGTGTAATGTAGTGTAATGTAATGTAGTGTAATGTAATGTAATGTAGTGTAGTGTAATGTAGTGTAATGTAATGTAATGTAGTGTAATGTAATGTAGTGTAATGTAATGTAATGTAATGTAGTGTAATGTAGTGTAATGTAATGTAATGTAGTGTAATGTAATGTAGTGTAATGTAATGTAATGTAATGTAATGTAGTGTAATGTAGTGTAATGTAATGTAGTGTAATGTAGTGTAATGTAATGTAATGTAGTGTAGTGTAATGTAGTGTAATGTAATGTAATGTAGTGTAATGTAATGTAGTGTAATGTAATGTAATGTAATGTAGTGTAATGTAGTGTAATGTAATGTAGTGTAATGTAATGTAATGTAGTGTAGTGTAATGTAGTGTAATGTAATGTAATGTAGTGTAATGTAATGTAGTGTGTAGCTGAACCAAGACGGCAGACAGGAAACACACAGGTCCCTGTCCAGAGCCAGAGTACGGTTTGTCCGTTCTGGGCTGCCGTACATTTGTGGGTGAGCGTTACAGTGTGTGATGGATGAGGGGTAGAGAGGGTTAGCTAACGGCTAACAGTAGCCAGTTAAATGGTGTAATAGGTAGACACCTCCACTAGGAGGGAAGTATACAGACACACACTCTGCTCATAGACGTGTCACTGACAGCTTCTGCTGCATCCCGGTTCCCTTTGGTGAACAATACAGAGTGTAGAAAGGTCACTGGGGTGGTTCACTTAATGACGGAGCGCTTAAAAAAAAGAATAATGAAATGTTCATATAAAGGCTGTGATAGTTGTAAAAAACAAAAAAAACAAAAACAAGTTTAGTTTTATCTAGTTTTATCAGCATTATCTACAGTAATAATAATGGTCTAAAGTCATGTGAAATTGCTTAGTTTTAAGTCATTAACTTTCTAATTGTATTGGGACACACACACACACACACACACACACACACACACACACACACACACACAGACACACTAAAGGAACTGTTTCTCTGCCGGTTGCCTTCTACCTGCGTTTGTTCCACTTTCCTTTTGGTACGTATTAAACAAACAAGACATGAGGAGTTAATTGGTGAGCTTTAGAGACGCTGGTGGATGGAGTGAGACAGAGCAATGCTAGTTGCTTCCCTCAGTTTCCAGTCTCTGTGCGAAGCTCAGCTAACAAGCTGCCGAGCAGAGTCTTATATTCAAACTGACGGACATTTAAACCCGCAGCCTTTATTCTGTGCACACTTTGGAATGAGACCTAAAGCGCTGGGCAGGGAGAAAAGGCCACACTTGCTCTTGAAACCTGGAATGAAAGCACTCGACTGTGCATAAATAAATTCAGCTCGTCTGGCTCTTGGCGTGGGACAAAAGCCAAGAGTGGAACAAAGGTGTGGCAGGAACAGCCTCCCTCCTCCGCTGTGCCAAGATGTACCGGCTCACGTGACGCCGGCCTGATGGTCAACTCAGACAGTTGACTCTAATATTAGCTCACAGAGGCTTCTGAAAGAGGAAATGCTGAACTGTTGTGCTTATGTAATAAATCTGACAAGGTGACAAAAAATAAATATATATATATATATACATATATTCATAAAGCATATGCTTCAGTGGTCTGGATTTGATTCAGATGGCAATTAGACATGAGGTGCCAACATTCTGAATAGACTTTTTTTATTACTTAACGCCTGACAAGCCTGCTGCTGAAAATGACCTTCAAGAGTAAAAACAGACTTTTCTACTCCAGGCTGAACATAATGGACAGAAAGCATATGAATGAAACCTCACCAAGCATCGAACAGAACACATGATGGACTTTGATGAGCAGATAATGAACACTAGTGCAGCAGCTCCTTCATGTAGAGATATATTATTAGCTAATGGCATTTTCTATTTTCTACAAGCTCCATTTCATCCAGCTTTGATGTGTCAAGAAGACCAATACTCTAATCGGCCTCCTGGCCTCTATTTACTGTAATTGCTTCACTCTCATTGAATTATTTCCCTCTGCAGTCCTTCTTTCATCTTTCTGTGCTGAGAACACTTGAACTCTGGGACTTGCTAACAGCTGATTGGAAATGGTGATTTAAGCTCATTTTCTATGATAAAAGACTAAATGCAAATATTTTCAATGTTTTTCTTTATTCATTATTATTAGCACTATTATAACAATCATTATGACTTTTCCTAAAAATAAATTGTTTCCATTAATTTGAGTGTATTTGGTCTGTGATGCACACGTGTTGAAATGGTGTCTTTGTCTCATCTCCATTATAAGACCTTATTATATCCCCTATTATAGACCGATGTGCTCAATATCCAGACAATCACTGCTGCTAAACATTTACTTTAAATGTTGTGTTTCAAAGGCGCAAAACCATCAATTCAGAGATTTGAAAACTCGAGAGCTGAGAATAATGTCTAGATTTGATGGAATTGTTCTGTAATGGTTTGTGTGCGATCACTCCATCTCCACTCAAGTGCTTTACAGAAAATATGAATTGAACAGGCTCTCCACAACCCTGCTGGAGTGCTTTATAAATGCCAATGACTGAATGAGTGAGAGGATAAAGATGGTCACTTCATCGGTTAACTATCCCACAATTACAAGGCTCTATAAAAAAGCAGGGTTCATCTATCTGTGACACGATGGCACCGTGTGACCGTGAAATACGACCCGTTTAAGTGCAGAACCCAGAAGAGCCATCGCTCTGTGTGTTTCAATTAACCTATCCAAGGTGGGGAATGGGCCAGGGGGACTGTGCAAAGGGCACATCGAGATGGAGTTCAATTAACCAAAGACGTCTTTTCAACACATTTAATCCATTACATCAACAGTGATCTATTCTCATCTCCAAAAGGATAATTAGTTATTGTGCAGAATAGAACATTTGGCTTCCAGTGTTTCAAAATGCAACCAGTCTTCCTAACCAAGTGGGAATAGCAACACTGTTCACATGGGCCCACTAACAATCTTTCACACAAACAGCATCAAATAATGAATGAAGTGCACAGCAGCTATGTATTCATTCCTAGATATGCGGAGTATATGACAACGCAGAGGCCAGAACTCACAGGGTGTCTGAGAACTGAGGCTGGATGTCAGACATGTCATTTGTAGACGTGTGATATTGAAGCATTTCAACGTCGGCGCGATGAAGGAATGACACACAAGTCCTGAATATATGCAGGTGTTATGAGATGTGCTGCACTCATGCTGCCAACTCCTCTTGTTAAAGGGTGATATTAGACCCATCATATAAAGGGTGAGTGAACTACAGAAATGTGTTGCCTTCTGAACCACCTCTAGCCCGTTCGGTACGGCATGCACCCCATGCAGAGCCCTTGGCCCGTGGCCACGGTTTGGTTGTGACCCCCGGCGGCTCTTTGCTACCTGTCATCCCCTGTGTCATGTGTTCATCCTTTATTTAACTAATGTTCTCTTTGTATGGTATGTGGACATTCATGAAATACATTCTAACTGTAAACTATCTTTGAGATCTGGGTTACAGGGCTTGGGAAGTGTTTTCTCAAAAAGCTCAAAAGCATTTTATGAATGCATTACAGACATAAAGATTCATTTGCAAGATATTACTCAGGCTTGCTGCTTTCCATTTCTTTCACAACCGCAGGTGAGATGAGAGGAAATACAGCCTGGCGACACAACAGACGTATAGTGGAGAGCATCAGGTGCTCACATCTGTCAGTACTGTATGATGCGTTCCCCTCAGCGCTACCTGGAGCCACGTCAATGTGACGCTACGTCCAGCTTCAAGTCGCCGGTAGGAGGATCAGACATCACTCAGTGAGAACTTCTCATTCTGTCCTACCTGAAGTGTTCAGTACAGCTTCACAATTTAAAAAAGAACGTCTTTACTTTAACCCCTAAAGAGGGGAAAAAACGGTACGTTTGTGACAATGAACTCATTGGAATTCCTATACCTTAATCTGGAATGTGATCTGAAAAAGTGTATGGGTGTATTTTATTGTACAGGAGTCTGGTTTAGTTATTGTCAGATGTAATTTATCAGAATGTATCTCTTTTTATCTCTTATTCTTCATGTTCTGTTCGGGTTAGGGTTAGGGTTTGCAGTCCATGTGAATGTTCTCCTGACCTTGTGGAAATATGCTCACATCCGTACCGTAGGTGCAACGCTACTGAGAACCAATAGGATGGATAAGCAAGATCATTCTGACAAAAGGGATGGAAATGAAAAGGTAAGTAAACATATTACGACCATGTAGGCTCTACTATAAAATCATACATCTGGAAGAAACTTACAACATTTGCAGACTTGACTTTTAAACTCAAGGCTGCTGCTTTCATTAACCTTTCGCACACAATCAGAGTAGAGAAGAGAACATCTGCATCACAGTGACACGAACCACAAGCTCATTCCTAGCTGCTTAAAGTTAGAGTCTCTGTGGTAGAATTACTGTTGGCCTAACTGCACTAATAACAGTGTCTGTGCACCATCGAGCAATCAGTGTGATGCCATCCGAAGGAAAATCAAGCGTCTTTAAGTTCATCATGTCTCGACCTAAAACTCAAATTGCAGAGAGTCTGTGTGTGGAGATCAGTCTTTTTCCATGATAGCTCCTAATAACACCTTTTGGGGGGGAATATACAATGATAAATTCCCACACAGTTGGGAAGCAACCTTGTGATGCAGAGAGATGTGAGAGATGTGACGATGACAGGATGGCCATTTCAATGTGGCGACATGTTGGCTGTTTGAGGTTTACTCTCATTGACCGCTGTCTGCCAGTTCACTTGTGGCTGCACTATATTCTGCCGCTCCTCCCACAACACAGTCTCTGTTTCACCCCATGATGGCGAGTGGAAGCGCAGCTCATCACAACTTCTATCAAATGAGCAATGAGAAAATGAGCATCGGAACAGTATATTCTGTTCTGACTTGATAGTTGCTGGTTCTGTAAATATTTGTGATAACCTACGTAATCAATCCACATTCATGATGCATTGTGTGCCTTGCAGCTTTAGCTTTTCATAATGAAACAAAGCAATACATTTACTCGAAATCCAAACAGAGTTTGATAAATAATTCATAGCATTCATATCACAAGATAATCAAAAGCTGAATAATTTAAAACGGGCCTCCCAACGCGGGCTTCATACCTCAAACTGAGGTAGAGATAATTATGAGAACACTGAAATCCTGCACTCTGAATCAAGTCCAACATTCAACTCTGACGTCAACATAAGAGCTGTTTTAATATCAGAATCTTAATGCGTTTGTCTTTATCTGACATGCGAGCTGAACTTCAGGGTGTTGGTTAGTGGGTTTCTAGGTTTGCTTTTGTGAGGACTCTAATAATGTCTTCGAGGTTGAATCTATTCACATGTAAACGTAGAGTTGGACGTAGAGTTGGACGAGGTCCAGATTTCTAAGAGTCTCGTCTCCATTGCTGTAAAGTAGATCCGGCAGATAAGTCTGCAAATGTCCAAGAATGACCGGATAATTATCTTCAATCATCTGAACTGCCAACTTCATGGTTGGCCTATTATACTGAATGGTGACATCAATCATAGCCATCATGGGTTTCGGTTCTCAACAATGTATCAAATGTGGGAGATCTTCATTATAGACATGAAAAACTATATTCAGCCTGTATCCACAGCGGATTCTCAAGTATCCACAATACCTTGTATGTATGTATGTATGTATGTATGTATGTATGTATGCATGTACATGTGTCGTCAGGTTAAAACCCGATTCACTTATGATCATGTCATACTGTCTTACACTAGGTCTATCTGCTCAAGAGCTTGTCAGCCAACGTTGTAAGAAGTGAAGCCATGAAGCCTTCAACTTTCATCAGACAGAAACACAAAGATACTCTGACATGAGGTCCTGAATCTACAGACAAAACATGTGTTGAAGGACACATGCCAAGGGTGAAAATATGTACAATCTGAACTCCATTCAGCATCTCTCGCTCTCTTCAGCCACTGAAAGATCCGCATTCACAAATGTGAACCTTATTTCCTGCAGTGACACTCTAACCAAGGACGCGCTCACGCTTTGTGAATTCATGTACAAAAGACCCCTTTTACAAAATTCCCATTTCCAAACGATCAAACTGGAAACATTAAAAAGTTAGAGAGTAATGGAGCTAAAGCTAACGCTATCTTATTAGCTAGCTCGCTGCAGCGGATCACCAATGGTTGTCATTTCAGTCTGAAATCGAGGACCCGTTGTTTTAAAACACGAGTAAGAACTTCGGGTGGTAAGTCAGCCGCCGCTAGTGTGTCGTGTCAGAACAGAAAGCTCGGCGTAGCAACGGTAACTAATGGGGCAGCAGCACACTGAGCTCTGGATTAACTTATTACCTTTCTGTCTAAAGTCACTGAAATGAATTCTGCTTGTATTTTATTTTCTAGCTTGGCACAATTCAATCAGATTAATCAAATATAGTCCCAAGTTTCTAGCAGAAGCTTCTCTGAATCAAACACGTGTCTGTCGTACATTGCATCCACCCCACAATACCAACAACAATGTGTGTTATTGCAGCTTTATCACACCATAATCCCCATTGTGGAGAGGGGAACTCCGTTCGGTGCCGTCGATTTGCCCACAAAGCTTTAACTCTCAGAAACAGGCGGGTTTATTTCTGAGGGAAAGAAGGACGACTAATCCTCTCCATCGCCCGGTGGAGGCGAACTAAAGCTGCTTTGAAAGGGCACTGATCTAAAGAGCCTCCCTGATAAACACGCCCGGCCTCGTGTTCTGGTTCTGATCTATCGTTTGGTCACAGTGGGTCTCGCTCTTGGTTTCTGTACATTGTTGGAGTTGACTGACCAAATGCTGCGTTCTGGGTATTATACTGTAGCATGCTGAAAAAGAAGACATTGTTCTCGTTTCGACATATAGAGACTCACTCTTCTACATAATTATCCTTCTCAACTAAAACTAACAATGACGTTTATATATATATATATATATATATATATGTATATATGTATATATATATATATATATATATATATATATATATATATATATATATACACACACACACACACACACACACACACACACACACACACACACACACACATATATGTATACATCCTAGCCTTGGTTCTAAAAATCAATAGAATAAAATCATTTTAAGGTTAGATTTAATGGTTGGAAGTTGCTTCCTTTGTCTTTTGTGATGATGAAGGACATTGGACTCCATTGGACATTGGTTACTCCACACATACTGGCCATAATACAAGTACCATCATCCATTGTCAAAAGAGCTTTAGAGTGTGTATTCAAATACGTGACTTACAAATGAGAGTATGTGTGCATGCATGTCCCAGACATTTATTTAGAAACTTTACATTCTTAAATCTGACCAGAAAAAGTGATAAATTCACAAAAATGAGCTGTAAAGTAGACCAAATATATATATGACAGATCTTTTTAGAAGACACAGTCGACTGCAGCAGCAGAATATTTTTCAGTTTAAGAGAAGTTCACTTAGCAGTCAGTGTCTGTGTTTGGACTTTTCCCTGCACTTTTACCTGACCCTGTGCTCACAAACACAACACGACCTCATGCGTCTGTTGTGTTGAATCTGACAAGAGTTTTGTTATCTGACCCTGGCTGCTTTCCAAGAAAAGCCTTTCGTCACAAAGTTTCAGACATTTCTGGTGAGGTAATGTGATAAACTGTGATGCTGCAGGACTTATTCAGCTCCTTGGCAGATGTTCACACAGACACACGTTTCATTCATGTTTACCGTATATCTGTCAAAGTCAGTTGATATACATGATAGATGAGAATTATGTAAAATATTTGAATCCAGCTGTAACACTTTTATGTTTGCATAATTATCCACTCTGTGCTTACTTTAAGAGTAACACCTCCAACAGAAATTGTGATTTAGCAAAAGCCAAAACCGTTTTTGACAAATGATACTGACTTTAAAATGACTTATCATTGGTATTTCATAAATAATACTGTACTAAGTACAGAATTCTCATTGTAGAATCTGCTTGTATATGTATTTCTCCTGAGATATACATTGGTCCCCATTTATTAATGTCATATTTAAAGAAGTAATACGGTTTAGTCCATCACCTTACCTGAAAAGAATTGATATTTACAGAAACAAAATATGCTTCTCTTTGAAAATGATCTAACAAACAAATAATGTGACAATAAAAAGCAGGCGTTGTTATTCACTAGCTGCTCCCTCTGCTCTGAAGCCAACAGATGGATTTTATCACAGGGCCTCGCTTTTCAATTTCACACGATTCACCATTTGATGTATAATATCATAAAGATTTTCAACAGCAACACAGCAGATGAATTGCATAATATGTGTCTATACAGCTGTACTGAAGGCACTCGTGTGGTGCACTCCACTGCATTTTAAACTGAAAGTTCACATGTTGGTCGATCTGAAACTGAATTGAACTGGCCTGGATTCGGCTCCATACAGTTATTGACTGTTAGTTTCACTCTTCTTCCATTTCAGTTGTGGACTCCCATGGATGTAGCAAGATGTGTTTGTTTGTGAGTTTATGGCTGAATTGAATTCAGTATATTTGTTGTTGTTGTTCTTCCTTTTCTTTTGAAATGTTGTCCACATACCTCTCATTAGCAGAGGTTGATCTGCTACCTGCCTCTTATGTGTACTTGACAGTTCATGGTGAAGTAAATGAATGGCTGATGCTCACAACTTCACATCCACTGCAACAGGCGGAGCATGGAGACCTGCAAGTGCCTCACAGTCTGTAAACTGTGTATAGTTTAAGAGCCACTCCAAGACAATGCATTGTTCAACCGTTCCAATGGAGCATGAATAAGGTTTCCTCCCATGGCCTGAAGTGGGCAGATGTACCCAGCTGACAGTCTACTACAGTAGCTAACACATAGCTAACATTAACATGCTAACTTGTCCCATTATCATCTTAGTTATCAACTACAACCCTGGTAGTCACAGGGTGCTAAAAATGATCATTTGACATGCTAAAAGTTTTGAACTAGTCACAGGTATTGTGGCGCCGATACTGTCCCCTGCGGTGGGCGTGGTTTTAACAGTATGTCTGTATAGTATGAACCATCATCCGCTGGAAGAGAAGAGGTCTGACCTCTCGGCGCCCAGAACTCCAAACACCGACTTGGCCATGATTGTGATCATCCAAAAGGTACACACACACTCATGACGAGAGACGTGGCGCTGATGATGTCTGCTACTTTATTTCTTTAAATGTGGAGCTGCTGCGCCTGCAGGACATGATCAAAGCCGAAGCCTATCACAAGCCAATTAAAGAGTCCAGTGCAAACACTGAGCAGAGATCAAACACAGGGCTGCGCTATATGACAGCCACTGGAATAGGAAGAAACTGCATCCCATTATGAGTGGGAGCACATCCCCTAATGGGGCTTTGCATAAAGAGATCCATTATTATCGCAAGGACAGTGCTGGAGTCTGTTGAGGTGTCTCTCGGATCAGTGAAGCAGGCAGTAGGCTTTTAAACGTGGTATTATCACTGTTATCAATGTTATCGGTGGCTTGAATCCATAATGAATGCCGCCACTACATTGAAAGTGATTCCACCTGTCCCATCTAATCCAGACACAGTATTTGATGGATGAAGCAAATTTCGTAAAACATCTGCAATATTGTGCATGAGCATGATGTAAGACCCCAGAGAACAAAATATATGCACGCGTGGATTACAGGCTGTTGTGTGCCCCTGGTCCACTCAGCTTGATGTCACGTTGCCTTCCTGGTTTCCTCAGAACGAAGAGTGCAGGGGAGATTTAAGCAACGTCACACATTCTGCAAATTGGTCAAAATTGGTCAAAACAACATAGGGTTACTGCGATTCTTTTAATTTGGTGTTGCAGCGGCACAAGTTTTTCTTCAAGTAATAGTAACAAACTTGTAAGTTCATACAGTCGCAGAAATGCATGAACTTTTTGGAGTTACCAGCCATACTTCCACTCTCCCCACAACCATTTGTTCACAGTGGATGGAAGGTTTTGAAATTGACCAATCTGGTTTGCTATGGCAATGCAATAAGGATTTTGCAAAAAAAAAATAAAGAATGACATAATTGTATGATTCTCAACAGATGGCAATTATCGCTGTAGCTGCTGCTCTGTGATGCAACTGAATGGAACTTTCAAATTAGCATCTGGCTGCGTCATTAAGTTGTACACACAAGTGACAGACAGGACCAAAATAAGTCAGCAAAAATGTCATGTTCTACTTCAAAAGGGCTTTGTTAACCACGTCAAATGCAAAATATCTTCCTAATTAACCAAATGACCCATACAACAGTGTGATGATGACTCACCTCTAAAAGAAAGCTCATCCATCATGTCTACCATGTCAGACGGTAGAGTGGTTGCTAGGAAACACAAATACGACGACATACAGGTCAGTTAATCAGGGCAAAACACTTCACATCAGTATTGTGGCCCAATTAAGGCACTCTGTTGAGCTTTAATTGTACACAAAACAATTCAGTTTGAAGTGATTATTCCTCACAAAGATGAACTGAGAGTCCTTAAAGACTGCTGCCACCTTCAGGATTAAGGCTTGGTTCTGTTGAGGTAGTCGACATGATGCACACGCAGCGTCATGCATCCACAGCACTGTTAATGGTCAAACAAACAATACCTTGAATTTAAAGGGCCGCTGTGTATTTCGCAGCATCAATGACGGTGAGGTTACAAATTATATTCAAGCAAAACCTCTCCTGTATGCCAAGCGTGTAGCAGAACTACGGTGGCCAACAAGCAAATGGCCCTAGAGCCAGTTTGTCCGTTCTGGGCTACTGTAGAAACATGGTGGTGCAACATAGTGAAGAAGAGCCGCTCTGTATGCATGTAAAACAAAAACACCATGATTCATATTTGCAGGTGATTATACACTAAAGAAAACATATTTATTAATATCATATTCCATTTCTGCCAATACATCCCCTACACGTCACACACTGGCCCTTTAAATGGTTATAGAAATTATATCTGCAAATTATGTCTAGTTTTACTGGCCAGTATCAAATTAATAAAAGTGGGCAAAATTCTACCATTAAATGTTAGACCAGCCCCTCTTCTAATGAGTGTAGCTGATGTTATGAACTGCGATACACTGAGGTATAATTAGACTCTTTTACTTTGAAGCCAGAGAGAGATTAGATGGCTTTCAAATAAAGTGCTAATTAATTGGGTCTTTATCACCACAGATGCACAGTATCTGCACCGAAGCACAATATGCGAACATGTTTTTTGAGCATTTTATCCTACGCTATCATAACACCGGTTTCTCAGCATGTGATGATTTATTCCACTTAAGTCCAGATAGTGCACTGCGTCTTTAAATACAACCTAAACTCAAACACTGCCTGTGTGAGTGACACAGCTATGAATATTGGGTCTGCATGAAACACATTGGCCACACTTAACGCACCATCAACAGTCGCTGTGAGGCAGCCGCCAATCAGTCTGCGAGGTCACTGGAATCTGTGAAATCTGAACCTTTCCAAGTTTCCCACACAGACGATAATTAATAATTGGATCCCCGAGGAAATGGGTCCTTCAATCAACCTCCATTATTATGTGAGGGTTTGCCCATCAACTCTCTGTGACTGATCACGCACGCAGCATAATTACCATCATGGGAAAACAACTGCTTGTGTTGCTTTGTCCACCTCCTAACCCCATCATCCAGAAGAGGAGGGATTCACCACACCTACAGTACGGACGTACTTCCAGGATTACATTGTCTTCTTATCGTTACAGGAGAAATACAGGAGGCTCAAAGCTGTAAGCTGCTTAGTGAAGAAACTATGACACATGGCAGTTCTTTCAATAGGCATGGCCCTGAATGATGCATTTTAGCTTTTAATGCTGGCATTAGTGCCACTAAAACAACAATCACAGGAGTAAAGAACAGCAGCCTATTGGTAGCTACAACTGCAAAGTGCAGCTCGACTATGAAATGTGCTTTGCTCATGTTCCTTCATCTGATGTTAGCGGTGCAGCATGGTGTGCAGAGTTAGAGGGTTGCTAGAACTTTCACCTGCAGAGGGAAGAAGTTTCTTTGTGTTCACGGTAAATTAAAGTTCAAGACATCTACTGTATGTAGAGAAGTAATAATCTTTGAGATATTCATTTAAATATATGTTAAATCTGGGCTCCGTAACATCGGCGAAACCAGTAAGAGTTAACTAGATTCATTAATTTATCAACACGAGAAAACCAAGCCCAGTGTTAACTCTTCTCCAGTGAGAGAGTTTCAGTTTTCAACGCTGTGGTGAGAGCGAGTCTGAGGCCTGTCAGAACCAGTACCAGGGGACTTTGTACATTGTCTTCAAATTAAGATCACAATGCATTACGTGTGAATTGCAGAGACTATTGTTGCGCTGCTTTGCTTATTGTTCAGATAAAAGGAAGCTTTTAAAAAGGCTTTCAATTTAAATCATTCAATTATGACTAATAATTAGCTGAACATTATGTTCAGGCGTGACCGGCTTTCTGATTCTATAATAAAGACTTTCAAATACAACCGATAACGCATTTCTATCACCAAGGGAACAAAGGTTTTAAGCAACAGCTCCAGTGACCCTGTTCCCTAAAAATAGCTGCAAATGGGAATAAGAGGAAATTTTGATTGTAGCCAATCATGTTGGCGCACTCTGATGAGCATAGAAGATGGGTGGCTCAGCTGAGCAATAAACTCTCATTCACTGTACTTGTATTCAGGGATGTCTGAAGCAATCGTCTCCCTCAAACACACTGTCTATCGAGAGGTGAAAGGATGATTCACATTGACTCACATCGACTCACATCGACTCACATCGACTCACACCGACTCACATTGACTCACATTGACTCACACCGACTCACACCGACTCACACCGACTCACACCGACTCACACCGATTCACAGTGACTCACACCGACTCACACCGACTCACATTGACTCACATCGACTCACATCGACTCACATCGACTCACACCGACTCACATTGACTCACGCCGACTCACGCCGACTCACGCCGACTCACGCCGACTCACATCGACTCACATTGACTCACACCGACTCACACCGACTCACACCGATTCACACCGATTCACACCGATTCACAGTGACTCACACCGACTCACACCGACTCACATCGACTCACACCGACTCACACCGACTCACACCGATTCACACCGATTCACATCGACTCACACCGACTCACACCGACTCACACCGATTCACACCGATTCACAGTGACTCACATCGACTCACATCGACTCACACCGACTCACATCGACTCACACCGACTCACACCGACTCACACCGACTCACACCGACTCACACCGATTCACACCGATTCACAGTGACTCACACCGACTCACATCGACTCACACTGACTCACACTGACTCACATTTAACCGTGAAGTCTCTCCTGTCATCATGTGACCTCTGCAGCTCATAACAACCTTGTGTCCCTAATGATATCTCTGTTCTACAGGATGCATTATTGTTGGGCTGAAATAGGTAAAAAGAAAGACAATGGTTATAATTGTAACACATTTAAGAATTTAATTCCACAATGATTGTAATTTAGGTTTAAATAAATTAGATTCAATACAATATCAAGGCTGTTAGAATAAAGTTGTAAAGATAAATCTAATTGAACACGTACTACAGTAAATTGCACATTTTACATATTCTGTCTCAGTGAAATATTGCTTGAAACTGTACAGGACCGCCTGCTCAAATGAATCCCTTTAATACTGCAGCAGCAGCGTATTTTATGAGTTTGCTCTCCGTGATTAGTTACAGTTCAACAGGCTTTGCTTTTGCTTCACGGAACAATTTTCATTCATCAACAGTAAAAGCTATATCATCCTCCGGGTAGCAATCTAATTCAATTCAGGTAATTTAAGTCAAATGGTGTTATTATCTAATTCAGGGGAAGGGTGGGCACCCGCTATCCGCTTAACACCTCGGTGGCTTTGAAGCGTGAACAGTAATATTTTCTTTTGAGGCTGTCAACAAATAATCAAGACACAACTGGGAGCGAACACTTGGGGAAACAATGCCTTTGTCCCAGCAGACACCGGAATTTAATTTCATTCTGATGTTCAGGGAACCTTCACAAATCTGTGATTCCACACGTTTACTCCTCTGCAACACATTTATTATGGGAGTCTATTACAAGCTGTACAAATATTGTGTTTGTATTGTGTCTCTAGGAGACACCACTACGATTACAACTACTTATTATTATTATTATTATTATTATTATTATGTATTTCCCTGTTGAGATAAACATGAACGTCATTCTGTGACGCAGCCTGTAGCTCAGGTCACACCTGTCATCATACGGAGCACAAACGGCCAAAACACGATCAATCTTCCAGGTCCAGTTTTATCAAATGACTCGGTGGATGAATGAAACGTTGTAAAGTCTGCACCATTAAGGAGTCATTCAGTCGAATGTCATTACTGCCCTTCAACACCTGTGTATAGGCTTACAACATTCATCAAGTAGCACGGAGATCAATACATGGATTACCTTCAGAAACACTAACCTGAGTGACAAGGTGAAGCTATTTTTACTGGTATGTAGTAGAGGTCGTACAGGACACGGTACAGTGGGTTTCAATGACACGATCTATACGTTTATGAAAACTAGAGACATGAATTCATGTTCCTTTATTGATGAGCAGAATCTCTGCTGAGGTTTTCATTCTGTGGACAATAGAACACAGTGAGGAGATCAGCTTCAGAGCCAGAGAGAAATGAAAAACAAGGTTTAGCTCCACTGTCGTCCATCAGGGCCTCTGCTGTTTGAGCTCCGGTCTCATTTACCAGTTCAACCCGGCAGAGCCGCTGCATTCAGATACAGGCAGCAGGTTGTCACTTTGAATATGTTTGTTTACTCTCTGTGCTCCACATGCAGACAGCTGCTTCAAATTGATTCTCCACTTCTAATAAGTTGGGAGACGGAATGGGAATGAACCGTCAAGCTGCATGCTCCGTTTCTATGTCTGCTGCTGCTCACAAAACACACCGGTATGTAATAATGCTATTTTGTGAAAGGCTTTGCTCTTATTTTTTGAATTTTTTTTAATTATTATTTTATTTTGGACAGAAATACACAAAGTATTATAGCCCGGCCAATATTGTTTTTTTATGCTAATACTGATATTCAAATGATTATTATTTTTGCATAAATGCACATAACTCTAGCATTTCTGATAGGGTTCCTTAAGTTTAGCTCTTAAAGAATGAATTATACATTAACGTTATGCTATGGCACCAACAGTGTGAGATGAGTATGATTTCAACATGTGATAATGTCAGTATGTTTGATACTACTTACTAACAGTGTGAGAGTTTGCACCAGGCACTGGGATATGTCTGTACTGACTCTATGTTAGCGTTGAAAAAAGCTTCCATGTTCAAACTGATATCAAAAGCATTTTATGAATTGGAAATGGATGACCACATACTTTGAAACATTTTACAGTCTCAGTGTTTCCATAACAGATGGTGAAGTCAGTGAAGCGAGCGAGCAGGTGACTCATCGACAGGGAGCGTGTCCATCGTACATACGCTGTAAACAACTGCAAGCTCAACGTGTGTGACGTTCAAGAGTTCATCCATATTATCAGACACACACCCAGACGGCTCGTGTAACAGAGGGCTGATCTCTGGGAGCCAGAGGCTGCGATGCTGAGGTCCCTTGAGGGTCTTTCACTGGTGAACTAAGCCTCTCAGTCTGGCAGTGCACCGCCGGGCCGACAACTGAAATCCAGGCTTTTCACAACCACAACCATATTGGCCCTGTCCATTAATAACACTGATGCTTTATCATCTTGTCATTGCTGTGGATGTTGGTATTGAACAGCTGTCAGACAGACACATTGAGGTTGTTTCTCATTTGATGTACAGTATCATTATGCATACCTAATGATTGCAGTTGTGAGCAGAATACATATGATATATATATTCTTTGATAAATAACATGAACAATGCTCTGTTATGCATCAGCACCTTATACACATCGATCATTTGTCCTCAGTGTTCCAATTATTTCTATTCAAACATCTTTTAACCTTTAACAAGAAAATCAAGTTATTATATATTATTTCATAACTCATGATTGAAAACACCAATTCATTGTGTCCAGCATGTCACAGAGAGCCCCACTCTTTCAGACACAGACAACAACCATGTGGATGATGAAGGCCATATTCTGGCTGATTGAATGAATTGTTTTCCTTCCTCATGCACTCCACCGCTCTGTTCTGGGTACAGTCTGTGTTCTGAAGTTAATTCATTCGTCATCACATGTCACAGCTGTGGACAACAGTCAGTGCTGCTAGAACAAAGTCGAGCTGCTCCTGAACAGGGTAAGTTGGTTAGAGGCCCACACAGCTGCTTGATTGTTTGAATACCTTTTGCACCTTCAATTCTCTTCAGCAACAAGCACAAATATCTAAATGTGAAACATTTAGATATTAACATATGATGTTATTAACATATCATGTGATTAAATGAGTGCAACACTCCAGGAACTTCTTCTTCCTCTATTTGACATTGTCGACTTGGCAGTCCTAATAGACTTTAGGAACGATTGAGGTGTCAAATGACTCAGCATGGTGGCTGCCGCTTAGTTTAAGTGTGTGTGTGTGTGTGTGTGTGTGTGTGTGTGTGTGTGTGTGTGTGTGTGGGGGGGGGGGGGGGGGGGGGGTTACTAGAGTGGAGAGAATATGCACCCATAAAGAGAGAGGAAATACAATAAATCAATAGCAGCTATTGATGTACAGCCTTGACAAAAGCCTCCCAGTTGTATTCAGCTGCACTCAGTCTGTTAAGAAGGCAGTCATTGATCACACTCAGTAATCGGTGATTGGAAATGACAAATTAGAGCCGGTCAATAAATTCAGACCTCCACAGAGAGACTCACGAGTGACTTTGTTACAATGAGGGAGAAACGAGGCATATATCTATAATAAAGCTGAAAAAGGCAAAACATAATGTTGCCCGGTTGAACATAATGCAAATTTATAATATCGAACATTTGTGCAGAATATTTACTGCCAATATTCTTCAGTTGTGCATTTCTCCAGTATCTGCATGTCCCATAAAACATGGCTAGCGGCTATAATGAATCATTTTAGATTCATTGTAACACATTTCACATGGATGTGGAAGAGGTGGCTCGAATCAAACACACTGATTTTATCACCGACTCTGCAGTTCCTCTAATTCTACCAAAGAAAACGTACAATACCAGCCCAGCACCAAACAAGAAACAGACCGTTAGTGACTAGCAAGAGAACATATGGAGCATTTAGCTAACGAGACTTGTTCAAAGCAGTAGGAGGAGACCAAAACAGAGCGAAAAGGACAGTAAATATTGGACTTCCATACATCAGGTGGACATAAACACAAACACAAATAAATGCTGTCTGGCAGCTGTGTAACTATGCTAACACGTTGTCCTCATCACATTTAAAGGAGCATAATATGTTGTAGTTGTAGTAGCAGCTTGTTTCAGTGGTAAAGAATAAACCTGCACAGGAGAGGACCTTAACTTGCACCACCAGTTGTATTGTTTCCTTGAAATGTGAGAGCTTCATTCTAATTCAGTTCTATTCGCATTACAAATGCAGAAGCATGAAATAAACACAGAGCAGCTTTATTGTCTGCCTTACATGAAGGTCTGTACTCATCTGTCCTGTTTCACTATTTCAAACTGTTATAATTGCAGTCATTTCCGCTGTGACCCCACATTATCTGTAAACACAAAGGCTTATGCCTTCTAGTACTAACCTGTAATTTATGAAAAACGTTTTTTGATTGCAGACATTTAGGCTAAATACTGCACATTTGAAGGTTCAGACTTTTCTTTTACGGGTTGATGCTCAGAGGGACTTTCACTACAATATTTCATGTGATCCACGGATTTACGGAGGGCTGAGCTTCACAATAACAGATGATGACTGGCTGCTGTCAGGGCTGCAAGGCTGCTAATTCATCTTCGTGAACGTCTTCAGACAAGCAGGTCACAGGCGTGACTGTGAAAACGTGTGTGCGCACTCACACTCGAGCCATCTTCATCATCATTAACTCAGCTCAGGTCAGCACTAAGTACTGCCATTTGGAACACATTTTTGTTCTGTGAGTTTTTGCACCATTTTTTTGAGGCATCCAGCACTACAGCATCTACCGAGGTCATAACTATTCCTGGCACTTTTGTGAATTGCAGGGACAGTTCGGTCTTAAATCAAGCCTCCTGGCAGAAGAATTAGAAGCGTTAGCTGGGGGGTCTGCCTGACCTTGGGGCAGAGCAGCACTCTGTACATGTCCCCGTGGCATTACTGATTTGATGGGTTGTTTGTGTGTTGTGTGTGAAGTGTGAAGAAAGGTTGTGACACCTATTTTTTTTCCCAACCCAGAATGCTTTGACCTGTTCCATCCATCCACTGTTTATGAATAGAAAGCATTTCATGGTGCCAGCATTTGGGTTTGAAGACTCCTCTGTCTGTGCTACCAATTTACAGAAAACCCACAGAATACAGCAGCATTTAAATATCTCAAAGAGATCCTTTTATGAATAAAGGAGATCGAAACATATCTGTTCATATCCTCAGATTGTATTTTGACAGACTTCAGGAAACCTCCTGTCAATGTTGATGACATATTCGTAACCCTTTGGCAAGGTTATAGGTGTCTGTGTATTAAATGACATATTGGGTGATGCTCTTGAAAAGGCAGTTCAGAATACAGATGACTTCTCTCTCCATCAACCTGGGCCTGTGATTAATACTGACTCCAGCTGCACCTGGCTATGGAGGATATTGGGCTGGACACCGTTTCATCCGTTAAGTGAATGACAGAGTAGGAGCTAGCTGCTGCTAGCTGCCGCTAGCTGCTGTTGTTAGCTTCCGTTAGCTGCTGCTAGCTGCCGTTAGCTGCGTTGCCTTGAGAGCACATGGACGTCAGTCGTCTGAATGCAGATCATGTGATCAAAGGTAACAGACATTGGGTATCTTGTTCTACTGTAGACGTCATAAAGAGTCACAGTGGTTTGCATGTTTGTGTCGCTATCTCTCTCTGCAATATCTATGGCAGTGATACTGACTCAGGGTACAAACACATTGATTGTCCCGTAATATATGACTCCTCTAGTTAAGCCATTGATTACTGTCTCAGCAGAAATGTGGGTCGGGAGATAAAATATGCGATCATCAACTTATTAATTACACTTCATTCCAACTGGCCCTCCTCCTATTCAAGCAGTGAGTCACATCTCAGCCACTAAACACCATACAATGTCATGTGATCAATCACAGCAACCATCTGCTTCAGGTTGATTCATATTGAGCCAAATGAGATCTTGTCATCAAGAGGAAAATTGTTACATTTGTGAGGAAATTCTTGCTGCCGAATGACTGAGAATTTACTTCCTGTGACATTCCTTTTCCAACCAACAACTCTTTACTGGAAGTGACACATTATAAGACGTGATAGAAATCCACTACTTCTGCATAGCTTTGAGAGAGCTGCTAAAGTGTATTAAGTGTATGCTGTAACTGCATCGCAGCAGAATAAACGCCATGAGTTTTGTTTGGCAAGGTTGAGCGGGTGAAGTATTAAGTCACTAAATTTCCCCTTGGTGAATTTCATTCCCCTTGTCAGCATTGCAAACAAAAGGACAGCTAAGCATCTCACATACAGACAGCAAACTGCAAACAGCTGCATTTTTAAAGCAGCCTTACGCAGGGGGCCGTTTTGATGTGGTCTGTTGCTATGACACAAGTCGCCTCACTGGCCGACTGTGATGTCGCCATGATGAAACGCCTGCTGGCCAATATCGACAGCCTCCCACATCCATTTGAAAAAGACGCAATTACCTCTAATTGTAATCACAGCGGTCTGCATGTCAGAGGGAAGAAACGAGTGGCCTGCGACCCCAGGTTTTCCAATTTAACGGCGACCCGAGCCTCAAAGTTAAAGTGATGAAGATCACAAACAGGTTGGATGAATTATTCAGATCAAGAGTAATCCCGGCCCCAGGTGACGATGAAGGTGGACTGTCCATCAATCACCAGACGTGTTGAGGCCTGGATTCAGATAGCTGTTGGTCGGTGTTGTTTACGGCAAGTAGCCACATATAAGTTGGGCGGAGGTGGCAGCAATGGAATAATTGACATGTCGCTCATGAGATAGTACCTCATCCTCCTTCTCCTCTCTGAAGGTAAGAGATTTATGATGCAGTGATTCACAAGCATTTGCAGGTCTGCCGTCATGCACTCAGTCTGCAGGAGAGCCTCCCTCTCAAGGCTCTGCAGTCCAGGGAGAATAACTGGCATTGCTCTGCATATAAGTGACAGGAGAGAACATGCTCTGTTGTGGCTAAGAGAATGCTGAGCACCCACAGAAGGACCTTACTCTCACGTGTCCGTCTATTACGTGCCTCTTCAGGTCACCTTGGTAACACTTGTTAGACAAACTTCAAGTTGACGGTAAACTTAAGGTCCATAAGCAACAACAATCCAAGCAACAACTGCCCTGTCCTTGGACCTCTTGCTCTCCTAACGACGCTCACAGATGTGTTTGATTAGAGGAGCATCGTCTGATCACAACAGTACAGTCATGTTAAGGGATGAGGAGTGTTTGGCAGGTAAACATCTGCTGACATTCTGTCCTTGTTTGAGGTTATTGATTAACAGTACAAGATGTATGTGTGCAGGCTAATGCTTTGTGCTCCGTTTGACGCGCAAAGTCCATTTAATAAAAGCTATTATAACTGTCATGCCCGACAAATATGGTAATCAGAATAATGGCTAAACTCTTCAGTGTTGACTGCAGCCATAAAAACAATTAGGAAATGTCATTTAGCCATATTACTGGAAAATATTGCCTTTTTAATAGCTCTCAATATTGCAAGGAATAGAGAACACACATCACAATTCTGAGCTGGATCCGTTCCAGACAAATCACTTTGAGAATTAAGAGCTGCTTTGCTTTAAGACCTCAGTCAGGATAAAGTCAATATAACTCATTTATACGTGTCAAATAAAGGTAGACAATATTCAGTTATTAAGAAAAATACACTATGGAACAGAACATTGTTATATACAGAAGTAGATAACAATGAACAGCATAGGATGTGCAGTAGAAGAAGGAAGAAACCCCAAAGGTCTGAAGGTTAAACCTCCGCTCTGTTTTAAGTTATCTGAGAGCAGACTGCAATTCCAAAAATGATGGTCCTCTGTATTTTATGGCATATTGACCCAGAGTTTTATGGAAACAGGGAAGATGAACATCCTTTGCTTGTCTGGTTGTAAATTAATGGACATCGGAGGTCATTAAAAAAAAGCTTGGTACGATGTACTTTTTTAAACATTTATACATACAGATGCACGGGTGATGGATGTTAATATTTGAAAAGGTTAAAACGATTCAAGCTCTAGAATCAATACAGTAACTGACTGTATAAAATAATACTGTATAAAATGACTCAGTGCGAGATGCAGCTGTTAGCAGAGAGTAGAGGACGAGTGCAGTCATTACGTCAATGGAACGTCAATGGAACGTCAATGGAACGTCAATGGAGCGTCAATGGAGCGTCAATGGAACGTCAATGGAACGTCAATGGAACGTCAATGTTCATATGTGTTGCAGTTGAATCTAATATGAAAGGCAAAGGTACATTCTGTTAACTCTGCATGAATATGAAGTATTTAACGTGTGTAAATGTAACATATACATGAAACATAGTTGTGATTTATCAGAATGAGTGGTTCACTTATTAAAGATATTATGAAGTGACATGAATAGCAGTAAAAATGATCGGGACATTCCTTCACCCTTTACAGATAAAGATGTTGTGAACTAGGGCTGAAGGTTCTTTAGTGCATTCTTTCACAAACAGAAGTCAGACACTAGAATAAAATGCTGGACACAAATATTGAATGTACTATATATTAAACTGGGAGTGTTTTCTGCAACAGCCATGTTTTTCATTCCCTGCTATTACTGGACAAAGCCATTGAGCTACAGGAGACCCACAGTTACTGTAATCCTCATGCATCCGTTAACCTGTAAGCGCTCTCTGACACGATAATTACTCACTCATGGCAAACCTTCTTGCTTGATTCATCCTTTGCAGAACCTCAACATCCAAGTACTATGAATTCTATTCCACACATCATCAACTGTCTTTTAGGGGTTAGGGGCGATAGAGCGGGTCGCCGGTTCGATTCCGCATGTCAAAGTTACCTTGAGCAAGACACTGAACCCCAAGTGCTTGGTTACATGAATGTGTGTGAATGGGTGAATGAGAGGCAAATTGTACAGCGCTTGGTCCGGCACCGTATAACTGCAGTCATTTATTGTATCATTTCATTATAACTGCCTCTATTCCTCTCTAATGCACGTTCTCATTGATCAGCCAATATGACCTCGAGTCATGAAAGAGACGTAGGCTGCAAAGACGAGGTCCACTAATCAAAGTCAAACTTTGACTCAGGTTTGACAAATGCTGCAAATGTCTTTACCAATATGTTGGACTGGACTTCAGACGGCAGCGCATTTCAAAGTGTTGCCGTCTTTGAAAATCACTTTGTGAAGTCCGTCTCTTCGACTCTTGCAGTGCCAGATGTACTGTACTGGATCAAGGTGAGCTGGCTGAGAAAATTAATACATACTTTGAGGTTTGTCCTTCATTCAAATTGTTATTTATTCAGCTTTTTTCAGCCTTTAATATGTTTTGGTACAGAAAAAGGGAATCTTATAGTAGGACACAGTTGATGAGGCTGGGAACCCTGGCCAGCCTCAAATTGTTGGTCTGCAATATTACTCCATGGAGCACCGGCAGACAGAGATATGATACCGAGAAAACACATTTTAATTTCAGCTTCAGCTTATTATTATTTGATTTATGTTTTTCTCCGCAGTGTTCCTTATTTACATAGTCAGTGAGGGTGGAGGAGACACCTAGCCAATGAGGAGCTGTGCTCCATCTCCTCTGCTTGAGGCCAAGTTTAGATTGACTCAGTATTATAGACATAAACACACATAGTGTGGCTTTCTCCACATATTTACTTTCTTACCACAGACTTATACGTCACATCAAGTTTCTCATTATTATATGAAAAAAATGCATTAATATCATTCCATAAATATTGTTATGATACACAACACCTGCCCATGAATGAACTTTAGGCCACCGTAGGCTTACTGCGGACACCGGGGATCTGAAGAACACGGTCTGAAGCAGCAAGACACTACGTAACACCATGACTGCATTACATTACAAACATTACATCCCAACACTAATTATATGCAATTTAGGAAGATGCTATACTTGTATTGTATATTATAGCAGATAGTAAGCATTGAGAATGAATAATAACATCATTTGTATGTACAGTTCTCTAGGATGACGACAGGTGGGGCTATGGCCCATTTCTGAAATGAAATGAAATTGGATTCCCCTTCATAGCAGCAATAGGAGCTGGGACGTATTGTCCTCTAATGTCTTCGTTGACTCCTCAGCAGCAGCGACAGTTGGTGTTGAGGGTGTATATCACAACTGATTAGCACAACCGCTCTGCTGCTCCAGTACAAACAATGGAAAGGAGAAGCGTCCAAGACAGCAAAGTGGGCTTTAATGGTGCCAACTCTGCATAAGCAGGAGAGAGGACACCGTGTGTGTGTGTGTGTGTGTGTGTGTGTGTGTGTGTGTGTGTGTGTGTGTGTGTGTGTGTGTGTGTTGACTGAGTGATGATGAAAGACAGCAAATAAATGCCCACCTGTGATGAACTGTGTGCACACATGTCTCTCCTATGTGCACCTGTGGTAACACAGATGTGTTGTCATGCTGTTCAGGAAACAGCTTTTCAAGATAACTGTGAAAATCTATGATAACATGTAGCGGTGAGATTCATCTAAGAGCCGAATATAGCGAGGGGGCACGTTTACAGTCGCTGGTGAGATAGTGCATCACATATTTGAGCAGGTTTTCATGTTCAGAATCCTTGCCCTGCTTCCTCCCTCAGCTTACATAGATGTGAGTGAACAACAAACTGTGACATTTGAAAGATAGCGGTGTTAGAAAAGGGGCTTATCCTGTGATTCAGCTTCAGATAATAATGACACGCGGCTGCAGATGTTTATCTTGAGCACTTCCTTTTAGACTCAACTACATCTGTGTCACGGTGCACTTCCCAGAGTTTCTCTTTCTTTTGCATCAGCTCACCTAAGGCACTCATCGCTGGCTAATAATGTACAATAACCTGGAGTCATATGGCTCTCAGTGAGCTGGGCGTTAGATCAATACGGCTGACATCGCCTCCACAAGGGTTCTGTCTATTGGGATTTCAGTGTGACATCACAAACTGAGAAGTAACTTCAGGAGCTCAACAAACCAGCTGACTGTGTCTGGGACCATTGTTGCAACCTTGAAGATATACGACCACAGCTGTTATACTAGCAGTTATGAAAGCTAATCAGAAAAGTATTAACTTACAATCTGAGTTGGAGTTGGAAAGTGACGACAGATTACTGCCGTGGACTTTGGAGCTCCTCTTTTAATTAGCTGGCTATCAACACCGGCTCGTTACAGCTGTACTGACAGTTGGACGGACCCGGCCAATGTGCTCCTCCACTACAGAGAGGTAACACAAAGTGGCATCTTCACTCACAGGACACAGGAGGAATGTGAAATTACCCATACCACCTGCCCATGCTCTTTGCCACGCTTGCTTTCAAGATAATGAATTTCTGCAGGCAGACTCATTGAAGGGAGCGCCACTTCGCCACACTGCACAGCTGCACCTCAGCAGCAGAACTATTCTAAATAGGCTCATTTGGCACAGGTACTATAGGAAAGAGCGTTTCGCCACACTGCAAGAATTCTGAGTCATCTTGTCGGAGCAAAACTAAATTAAAAGTTAAAAAACATATTTTCCAGAAAAAATATTCTGTTCAATATTTAGAATTGATCTGTTATTCTTGGTATCTATACTCGTCTATTTTCAATCACAGCTGATGTTATAGGCCGTGACTTAGGAGTAGCAGTAGTCGTCCACTAATCAGAAGACCGGTGGTTCTGCAGTCTATATATTGAAGTGTCCTTGGGCAAGGTACTGAAGCCCAGATTGTGAGCGTCAGTGTGCAGGTGAACGTTTATTGCTCCTAATGAGCAGGTGCCTCGTGGTGTGGTGGCATCTGCCACCTATGTGTGAATGTGAGAATGCTCCCTCGTGTTGCAGTCCATTTAGCATTTAGCCTTTACCAGTGACATGGATTAGTAACATACCAATCAAAGTAGACATGAGACATGAGACATCAGCTCTGTGAGACTGGACATAGACACACAGCCTTTATTACAGTGTGCATGCTAGTATTAGCCCCAAAACCATTTTTAGAAACTTGATTACTAAAAATCATCGATGCAAATGCTTTGCTTTGCTGACACCCCTCCACCCCCGTCAGCAGCACAGGCCTGCTTGGCTACATAACGGAGGTAAGAGCTAACGTCATGCAGATTGCATTGAGTGACATTATAATGCGTTCAAGCTCTATTCAGTAAAAACGTGCTTTGTGCTACTGCCTCACTAGTGCCTCAGTTTGACTTGTGTTCAGTGTCACTATTCAGATAAGACTAAGGCTCCAGCCTGCTTACTTATTCAATCCATGCAACGTAAACACAAGCAAGACAACACGGTTATGGGACCCTTTCAAAGCATAATTCATTTCTCCGTCTTGGAGCAATGACCTCTCCGGGGTGTGTGGAAACATCTCTATTGATGATGAACACAGCTATGAAGACTGTCAGTCACGAGCGAGACCTGAGCGCTAAGAACATGATTAGTCACGCCCCCTGTGCCTCCTCACAGTGGAAGTACATCCTTCACTCTGTCACTGCTTCCATCACCTTAATCTAGGCCCCAATTAGCACCTAACAGGTCCATTTGTTCCACTACAGGAGCATGGAGACCTTCGTTAGACTGTGACGAATGCGTTTCAAAATAGGACTTGTTAATTCTTTGTGGTCTACATTCCTTCTGAGATTTGATAGGACAATCAATCATTCAATCATTTTTAAATTAGGGCCTCTGTCATTTCAGATTTGTTTGATTCATTCATTTGTCACTGAAAAACTATTTCACACTGCGCACTGTTTAGGAGAGTTACGGTACAGAAGCAGCTGTTAGAGGGTCACTCCGTGGCTTTATGTTTCCACTAGAGGAATATGGAGACGCTGAAACAAAGGAGGAGGGTCTGCAGGAAAACACCGATGAACTGGAGTTCCTGGTATGCTTTGAGATAAAGTGAGAGGCTGAGCGACACACAAAGGACACATTTCACACTGCAGTTGGTATTTTGTCTTTTTGAGTTGAATAAACACGGACCGCACTCAGTGTGAGCGAACACTACGACACGCCTGTGGTGACAGTATCCAGTGATTCTGATGTTCTAGGAACTACAAGTCAAGACTTCTTGTCTAGTGCGCCGACATTCTCTTCACAACAAGTATCCCTGATTTCTTTTAACATATGAATTCAATATGTTGCTCTATTATTTGTTCAGTTCCAGCAACAATGGACCTGTATCACAGCTCTTCAGATTGTACTCATTATGCATCACTACTGACCACTGAAAGCCTCAAGCACACTTGTTTGTTCAGGGCTTAATCAGAAACAATGACTTTTTAAAGTCTTGTTTTCTTTGTTTACTTATCGTTCATTTGAAAACAGGCTCATATGTTTTGATCGAGATGTTTTCTTTGCCAAAGGTAGATGTGAATGATGGTTTGTATTTCATTGAAATATTGAAAAGGTATCATAAATCTATGTGACAAGCTTGTTTAGGTGAGGTTTGGGAGACAGTGCAGTGTTGCTTATGATGAAGCCGATGGACTTAATCAAAATCTGTTGTAAAATTGGTGTCGAATGGGAAGTAGAAAATGTATTTGTATCAAACAATAAATCATCGAGGATTCCTTAATTTATTTCCCTTTAAGGGACTCACATGTCCTCTCACTTTCACTTACTGTGATGAGAATGAATTAGGGAATTGCACAGAGCTGCAGAGTGTTCCCTGAAGTCCTCTATAAAGTGTGTGACTAGCGCAGAGAAGCACAGGATCTACAAAGACGAGTCAGCAGAGCCAGAAGAAGTGTGGTGGAGAAGCACAGCACCATGGTTCTGTCTTTGAGCTCATTTCATGTCACAACAGCTTTCTGATGGATGAATCGTGTTCCTACATCCAGGACAGTCACTGGTTGCACAGAGCAGCAGTACAGTATGAAAAGAACACGTTTTAAAATGAAACTGTAACCTGAAGTCCTGAACCTTAAAGACTGGTCAGGAAAATACATTTCAAACCAAAGAATTGAATTAGAATTGAATTGTCATTTCTGTTTTTAAATATAATTGCCAACAGGCTTATGGTCCTTTCACCAGTACATTGTTTGTGCATTTGACACTCTATAAACAAACCCGTTCATACCCTTCAGCATTAATAAGCGTGTATCCTATTTGCATAATTGGAACATTTTCTGTGACTTCAGCTTGGAGCTGGAAGCAATGAAACAATATGTGTAAACAGAAATGACACTGGAACAAAGTACGATGACCTTCCCAGGGTTGGCACCAATCAGCTGTGAATTTAAACAACAACTGTCAAAATATATACCTCTTAACTATAATATATACCTCTTAACTATGATATATAACTTTTAACTATCATAGATACCTCTTAACTATAATAGATAACCCTTAACTATAATAGATACCTCTTAACTATAATAGATAACCCTTAACTATAATAGATACCTCTTAACTATAATAGATAACCCTTAACTATAATAGATAACCCTTAACTATAATAGATACCTCTTAACTATAATAGATAACCCTTAACTATAATAGATACCTCTTAACTATAATAGATAACCCTTAACTATAATAGATACCTCTTAACTATGATATATAACTTTTAACTATCATAGATACCTCTTAACTATAATAGATAACCCTTAACTATAATAGATACCTCTTAACTATAATAGATAACCCTTAACTATAATAGATACCTCTTAACTATAATAGATAACCCTTAACTATAATAGATACCTCTTAACTATAATAGATAACCCTTAACTATAATAGATACCTCTTAACTATAATAGATAACCCTTAACTATAATAGATAACCCTTAACTATAATAGATACCTCTTAACTATAATAGATAACCCTTAACTATAATAGATACCTCTTAATTATAATAGATAACCCTTAACTATAATAGATACCTCTTAACTATGATATATAACTTTTAACTATAATAGATACCTCTTAACTATAATAGATAACCCTTAACTATAATAGATACCTCTTAACTATAATAGATAACCCTTAACTATAATAGATAACCCTTAACTATAATAGATACCTCTTAACTATAATATATAACTTTTAACTATAATAGATACCTCTTAACTATGATATATAACTTTTAACTATCATAGATACCTCTTAACTATAATAGATAACCCTTAACTATAATAGATACCTCTTAACTATAATATATAACTTTTAACTATAATAGATACCTCTTAACTATGATATATAACTTTTAACTATAATAGATACCTCTTAACTATGATATATAACTTTTAACTATCATAGATACCTCTTAACTATAATAGATAACCCTTAACTATAATAGATACCTCTTAACTATAATAGATAACCCTTAACTATAATAGATACCTCTTAACTATGATATATAACTTTTAACTATAATAGATACCTCTTAACTATGATATATAACTTTTAACTATCATAGATACCTCTTAACTATCATAGATAACCCTTAACTAGTGGTTCATACTGTGCTGTTGTTGATGACTTACTGTATCTTTGAACATCCAAATCTACAAAAAAAAAAAGCCAAAGCCAATGGGATTCATCCTCTGGGCACCATGAATGTACAGAATGTCATGGCAATCAATCCAATAGTTGAGGTTCTTCAGTCTGGACCTGGAAGATAAACCGACCTACTGACAGAACATCTCTAGAGTCACGCAGCTAGTGTGGCTAAACTGCTGCCGAATGATACGCTGCAGACTGCTGCTATTATGGAAATGAGGTAAAAATATTGCAACTAAGCGCACAACTCCTCCTGCTTTTTAGAGTTTGAGCACATGGGAACAATTTCTAAAGTGACCAAATACAGCCAATTAAAAGTGATTTGTCATTTAGCGCACAAAAGCCCGTCGATACCATCAGTCCCAAGAACCCCTCTGATGGAGAAGTGGGTCTGGAGCACAGAGCATCCAGCAGGAGCCCACAGCCTGCCAGTGTGGGGAACGTCAGCATGAAGTCCTGACAGTCCAAAAACCAAACGTATTAACCTTCATCATACCAATGAGCATCAAATAACACAAATACACACTGAGGGCCGATGTGGACACACAGACATGTGAGCCCAGCAGTCTCACAACATCGTTCTGGTAGAAGCCAGAAGGTTTCTGACCAGTGCCTTGTACTGTACATGTATTGCCCAGCAGCATTGAGCCATGAAGGCTAAATGACAGTTCTCTGCATCAACATGGAATTTGATCTGTAGAGATGGACGACAGCGTTTGACCCTGACTAAAGCCATGCCATCAGCTTGTTTTGTAACTAAGCACAGTAATGTGAGAGGAGCAGTACAGCATTGTCCTGAGCTGAGCCCTTGACCCAGAACAGCTCACACAGACAGGAGGGGTGTTG
The DNA here is from genome assembly GCF_023349555.1 of Cebidichthys violaceus. Classification (NCBI taxonomy): domain Eukaryota; kingdom Metazoa; phylum Chordata; class Actinopteri; order Perciformes; family Stichaeidae; genus Cebidichthys; species Cebidichthys violaceus. The sequence goes on along the minus strand of NW_027176495.1, from coordinate 2,839,943 downwards.
ACCATACAAGGGGAAAGTGTTGTATAAGTGCCATCAATGGACAAGGGTATAAAGGAGGAACATGGTTCAGAAGTGCAAAGGAGAACACGGGGGGGTGGAAACATACCCTCTTTTGAAACACATTTCTTTGTGCAGAATGACGACCTCAAAGAAAAGTACCGAGGTGGTGAGAGTGAAATCCTTCATGGTTCAAGAGCATGTACCCTCTTTATCAAACCTCGTCATGCATTTTGATGAGACTAGTGCAGTACTCGTTCAAAATGTGTCTGTTCAGAACCGGCCGATTGCTTGGGCTCCGGTACTGCTGCACGCAGATTTCTTGAAAACCAAACAACCTTGGGTCCGGAGCAATACACCCGCCCAGTGTGAAGTCAATCGCATGAACGGCTGAGCAGAAAATGACTAACAAAGATGTCCCTAGATGTCCGGTCCCTCTGGTCCGTCTCTCTTCATCTGTGCTGTGGTCATGGATGCGCATTAAGAACTGGATAAGACGCCACCACTTTTTCCAGAGGTATTGAGAAGCAAAAGACAGGTCTGTAAACGGTTGACGGGACACCTCGAACTGCAAACAGGGTAAATGATCTTTTTCTAGAATAAAGTAATATGTCCCGCTGATATTGAGATCTCGCTCTTGAGACTCCCGCCCAGTGTGAAGCCCAATCGTAACAAGGCTGAGCGGACACGTTTCTGCCCTTTCTCTTCTCGCAGCAGACCAGCTTTACAAAGGTACAGTATGTCACGTGTTCAAGGAAGCGTACGGCTGCATCGCTTCAGCTTCATAATCGCAGAGAGCATGTCCCATCGTTGAAGATGGTTCTGCAGCAGGCCAGAGAGAGGAACCTCGAGAGTGGTTTATCCAGACTGGGTCATTGCAAACTCTACTTATGTGTTGTTGAGGCACAGCTGACGCTTCATAGAAGAGAAAACATGAATAAATAACTACGACGCACAGTTATTTGTATTTGTCTTCAGGTAGTTGTACTGAATACCTTCACGTGATGACAGCGTGTTCTCCCCGATGGCCTCGATAGCTGCAGCTCCCGATTCTAACTCGCTTCACTGAGACACTGACGGACAAATGAACACTTAACGCTTTTGACAAATGAGCAAACTACACTGCTGCTGAAATCAGACATAGCATGACACAGAGAGAAGATGAAATGTCTGCAGCCGTGCTCGTAGCACATAGAGGCTGCAACTTTCAACGGACACTTCAATGGTCTCAGAGGGAACAAACAGTCATTTTGAGCTGAAAGAGCTACTCTTGACCTTGACAAGATTACTTCTGAACAAAAAGGCTCAACAAACAAAAATACGTTTTTTCAAACACCATACTCATGGTTAGAGCCTCAGCAGCGCTACAATTTGTCCCAAGGGTGGCGCTACAGGTACTAAAAGTTATCGCTAAAATTCGCTGCGTCGCACGAATGTCTTCAGCGAAATGATCTGCAACCCTCGGTTCATACTGCGATACACGCTGTGTGCTCATGGACCTTTTGACTCTACAGTGGTGCTACAGGGAAGGTCAGGTGGTTATTAGAATCCTCCTGTAGGGACCAGGACTATCTCCACAAAATATCACGCCAACTACAAATTCACAATGTTTAACCCAGAGCTAGAACGCTGCCATTCAAGGCAATTGTCCAAGATGAGGATGACCTGAATATTTGTCTCAAAGTCTAACTGATGCTACATTTGCTTCAAAACACTTTGCGTCCACCGTGAGTTTTACGACTGACTGTCCTGCATCAAACTTAATTTCAGCACAGTCTTGATGGATGGTGATAAAACAACATTTTATTGTTGTGCTAATGTTTAAGTGCCTATTTACAATATTACTGAATAAAATGTACCGTTGCGGAAATGCATGTACAGTTACTTTTAGCAGAGTCGAAACTATTACCGGCAGTGACGCTGTCTCAACATCCAGTAATGTGCTGCAGAGTGATAACTCAGCAGTTACACACACACACACACACACACACACACACACACACACACACACACACACACACACACACACACACACACACAGACAGAATCATCAATAAAGTCTCTCTCCGTGAAGCCCGTAAAACACATTTTAGTTGACAAACTAGATGTCTCCTGTTTCCTCCTTTTGTTTCCTTTGCCTTTTGAATTTGGAAGGCATCCTAATAAACAACGTGACCCAAACAAAGCAGGTAGAGGTGTGAACACGGCACCTTCATGCACACAGCAACATTTAGGATTCTAGCAGCAACGCTGCACTGGAATCCACAAGTGAGACATGAAAGATTCAAGAGTGACACATAAAATAATACAATACACATAAAAGGCCGCATCAAGAAGTTGCTCACGGATATTTGTTGAGGCAACGCTTTAACAATCAAGCAATATCTATGCTGATTCATTTCACGTTCAACAACACCGGGATAGTTCCTCCCACCCTGAGAGATCCAGCTCTTCATTGAAATGCAGCCGATGAATTTTGTGCAACACATTTGTGTGACGCTTCAGACGGAGCTTTGTAGACGGGTAATGTCCAGGTCTTAATGCGATCACTGAGCAAATAACATGAAATATTGTGTCGCTAATGATTCTGTGAAGGAATATGTGTGCATGTGTGTGTATGTGTGTGTAAAGGTGGGAGAGCAGGAAACACAAAGGAAATGAGGAGCAAGAAGACAAAACACCAGAACTTCCAGACCCAGCGTGCTTCTGGATAACAGCAGTAAAAGTGCTCAACTACACCATACTTACAGTGAGCTAAAATCAGTGTTGCAGTTTGGACCGTACTGTACTGTACCGTACCGTACTGTACCGTACCGTACTGTACCGTACAGTGTACTGTACCGTACCGTACCGTACCGTACCGTACTGTACCGTACCGTACTGTACCGTACTGTACCGTACAGTGTACTGTACGGTACAGTGTACTGTACGGTACAGTGTACTGTACCGTACCGTACCGTACCGTACTGTACCGTACAGTGTACTGTACCGTACAGTGTACTGTACCGTACCGTACCGTACCGTACAGTGTACTGTACCGTACAGTGTACTGTACCGTACCGTACCGTACTGTACCGTACCGTACCGTACCGTACTGTACCGTACAGTGTACTGTACCGTACCGTACCGTACCGTACTGTACCGTACAGTGTACTGTACCGTACAGTGTACTGTACCGTACCGTACCGTACCGTACAGTGTACTGTACCGTACAGTGTACTGTACCGTACCGTACCGTACTGTACCGTACCGTACCGTACCGTACTGTACCGTACAGTGTACTGTACCGTACCGTACCGTACCGTACTGTACCGTACCGTACTGTACCGTACCGTACTGTACCGTACCGTACCGTGTACTGTACCGTACCGTACCGTACCGTACAGTGTACTGTACCGTACCGTACCGTACCGTACTGTACCGTACCGTACTGTACCGTACCGTACCGTGTACTGTACCGTACCGTACCGTACCGTACAGTGTACTGTACCGTACTGTACCGTACCGTACTGTACCGTACCGTACCGTGTACTGTACCGTACCGTACCGTACCGTACTGTACCGTACAGTGTACTGTACCGTACCGTACCGTACCGTACTGTACCGTACCGTACTGTACCGTACCGTACTGTACCGTACCGTACCGTGTACTGTACCGTACCGTACCGTACCGTACAGTGTACTGTACCGTACCGTACCGTACCGTACTGTACCGTACCGTACTGTACCGTACCGTACCGTGTACTGTACCGTACCGTACCGTACCGTACAGTGTACTGTACCGTACCGTACCGTACAGTGTACTGTACCGTACCGTACCGTACTGTACCGTACCGTACCGTACCATACTGTACCGTACCGTACCGTACCGTACTGTACCGTACCGTACCGTACTGTACTGTACCGTACCGTACCGTACCGTACAGTGTACTGTACCGTACCGTACCGTACAGTGTACTGTACCGTACCGTACCGTACTGTACCGTACCGTACCGTACCATACTGTACCGTACCGTACCGTACCGTACTGTACCGTACCGTACCGTACTGTACTGTTGTCCCAGTGTGTGGCACATCCAGAGCAGCGCCACCATCTAATCCACCGCTGCTCAGTGGAGCACACTAGTATTTTCTGGCCATTAGACGTCCTGCAGCCCTCTTTTAAAAGTCAACGTAACGTTTGGAATTCAATTTGGGACTCGAGTGAACCTTTTCCTGGAAATATTATTCTCCCACATTAGCGCCCAGTGAGTTTGCATTCAATGTGTGGAAATCCCATTATTAAAGCAGAGTGAGGAGAGCCTGAAGGACAGCGTGATTCCCTCAGAGCCTCCTGAGTGCGTTCGGCACCGCTGTGATCTGAATGTCAATGGCGAGCAGCAGAGCAGTGTTCCTGTCTGAAAAGCAACATCAGGAATAATAAAGGATACATGAAGGCTTGAATCGAGTGCTTTTTTCCAATCAAATGTCCCTTTTGAAGAAAACCAAATACTGTATAAAGGTGAAAATATAAAACTTCTGTCTGATGAAACTTGTATTGATGGTATTGAGCTATAGGGCAGAAATACAATAGATTCTTTCTATTCTTTGTCTTCATTCGGATGGATCAGCACCCAAAGACCCGCTGCTCTCTTGGAATCCCAGTGTTCAATTTGCCACACAAGGCTGGCTTGATATTTGTGACCCTGACCCTCCCAATTTCTCAGCAAGTCTCTTTTGGCTGCCTGCTATTGATTAGGAGTCCCTGCTTGGATGAGGACACAGCTGGGGTCTTGATTCTCACTTTTCTCCCGCTGACCTGCCTCCATTACAAGCCGGGAGGCACAGGAGGGAGGATGTGATGATACCATGCAGCTGACCTGCTTAACGTTTCCTGTGTCCCTTCCTCCTCTTGTTGATTTCAGAAATGTCCACCTCAACTTGATTAAAAACAACTTTTTTCTTCCAATGCAAATCAATTTGTTTCAGAAATTTAACAAAATAATAAATAAAATAACGTTTCAATGTCTTCTATACAGCAGCAAATGATTCTCACTTTAAGGAACCAGTCTGCTGGAACAAGATCGAAAGCTTCCCTTTTTTAAGAAATTGGGTTTTTGTACAATTCAATTAAAGACTAAAATGACTTGATAAGATAATAAGGAGAATGATGATCAAGGGGATATAAAAGAAAACACAAAATGACATAAATCTATCTTTCTCACCTCTTCAGGCCAGTAAAATACTTCAAATAAAGAATCAGAGGGAAGACGGCTCATTCTTTACTGGATGGAATCAAACCTCAAAGTCCTCAAAGTCTGTTCATGTACAGCAGATGTATGGAAAAGATCAAACGTATCACAATCATAAAAAAAAGATCAATGTGTCCGACCTAAATCAAACAACTTCAGCAAGTGAACCTCCGACTGTGACTTAGTGCTTTACTATATCCAGTAAATTGTTGCCTAAAGGTCCTTCATCGCTTTTCTAACAATATCCTTAACTTCATGGATATTTGCAAGGAAAGAGAGAGACGGGAATAAAAGGAAGATAAAAAAAATAGGACCAAAAATATGGATTAGCGTGTCGGAGACTGCAGGAGACTTGAGACGTTACGTTGTGCTGCAGAGTTTACTTTGCTATTTTAAGATTAGTTTGGCTTCACCGTGGCGAATGAACTCCAAGAGCTCTTACATGCTGTTTCCTCTCCTGCTTTGATTTCTTTATTTACTTCAGGGACTACAGCCGGCTAAGTGACCAGAGGCCTGTATTACTGACTCCATCCCATCAAACAATGTGAACAGGTCTGACAGCAGCGCTGAGCTCCAACCCTCTGCCGGTGGGCGGATGGAGGCTGAGCAGTGAACTCAGTAAGAAGCTCACCGTCACTGTTAAACTCATGGAAGCTGTAAGAGCAGCGCAACACTTCTACTAGTGGAACAGCACCACTGACCGAGTTCAGCTGACAAACAAACATGCTCACATGTTCTTCTCTTTGTCTTGTGCATGGCTAATGTGTCCAATATGTGGTTAATAAAAGTATTGCTTGCATTATGTTGCTTTATAATGCTTCGCATGGCAACAGTGGAAGTTGTCGTTGTACTGTTGCGACAATGTTTTGTTGCTTTGTCTTGTTTTGTGTCTTGTGCATTGTGTTGCGTTTGCTGTCACTTTGGCTTCATAATTCTTCTTAAACGGTCACTTCATTGGTTTTTTTGCCAAATGACTGCAGTTAAAAATGAGCAGGCTGGCCAACACTGGCACAGTTACAGAAATGTTGATAAATGTGCATTGTTCTAATACATAAAGAGATGAAATAAAGCAATGACGGATATACACATGAAGTTATAGCTATGTGAATGAATCACAGAACCACCTGGTGCCAGCTTTCAACACCAGACACATGAACAGTCCAGCAGAGAAGACCTTCTCATCACCACTCCTCCAGTCATCGCTGTCTGTCACCACTTTTAAATTAGCAAAACAGGCAAGCTATGCATTTACATGAACAGCTTCTAATTCCACAACAGGAAGTCCGACTAAACCATCATCAGCGAGAACATGAAGACATCCTCACTGTGCAGGAGGACACAGCATCAGCGTCTGCAGAGTCAACGCAATCAAACACAACGTTGCCTTTGTGATGATTGACTTTTGTTGAACTTGTGCTGTTCATCGACTGCATGGTCATTTTTCCATGCCTCTCCATAATAGCCATTTTGGACCCGCCTCTCCTGCATTTCTCTACAGCTGGACAGCATGAATGTAATCAAAACTCAAGCTCAACTTTCTCTAATACTCAATGTCCTTTGTGTTCACAGCACATCACTATACATGCATGTTTTACTAGCAGGAAAAAAAGATTTGTTATCTCCGCCAGGACAATCATGACTGACCCCCAGCCTGTAGGGGGCGCTAGTGATGACACGGCTGAGTGCATGACTGACCCCCAGCCTGTAGGGGGCGCTAGTGATGACACGGCTGCGTGCATGACTGACCCCCAGCCTGTAGGGGGCGCTAGTGATGACACGGCTGAGTGCATGACTGACCCCCAGCCTGTAGGGGGCGCTAGTGATGACACGGCTGAGTGCATGACTGACCCCCAGCCTGTAGGGGGCGCTAGTGATGACACGGCTGAGTGCATGACTGACCCCCAGCCTGTAGGGGGCGCTAGTGATGACACGGCTGAGTGCATGACTGACCCCAGGCCGCTACTCTGCACTCACAGCGGTGGAAGACTTAGCGATGTGTTTGGCTAACCGCTAACGGTTCAACTCTGAGACTGAGACCACAGTCATTTGGACCAGACCCACTCAAGGTTTTCTGATGTGAAATAGTTCTTTTGAAACTAGTGATCTGTAACATCCCATTGACTTTACTGTCAGTGGTGTGGAGGTGATCAAAGCTTCTTCTGGCTTCTCTCCAGCAGTGTGTTCCCCTCCTGCTGGAACAACACGCCTCTCCTCAGCCACATAACTCAATAAAAGAGCCACAGGAACATAGTGAGCAAGGAGTCAACAGCACCTTGAATGTAATGACCAGTGAGCGACACTGTGGAAGACATCCAGGCCTGTAGTGGTAGTGCAGTTACACAGTCAACAGCACTTTAAAAACATGCAAAGTTGTCTGGATTAAGAGCAACATTTCACAGCTTACAGTGTCCAAATATATGTGCATGTTATAGTATATGGAAACAAGCTTAATATCTCCCCATGACGTTGTGCTATGTTAGCTCATATTACAATATTCATATTTGTTATTGAATCTACCTTTGTAGCCCTTCGGGTGCGTGGTGATATAACTGTAAGATGACAGAGTGGAGCGATAGCTTCCATTAAGCAGTCATCCATGTTGTCCTTGTGGTCTCCAGGAAGCATATAAACACGGCTAATTATGTTTGCCTGATTACATTTAGACTTGCCTTCTAACCATTATCTCATATTTAGTCAGGGATATTTAATTACATTGAACCTAAGCTAAGACAACACTGCCTTTGATCCATGCAGACACTTTGTGTTTCCATTGGTCCACATCAGTGTCAGTCTGATTGATCAGTGTTCACAACATCCTCAGGCCGTCTCATTTCCTGCTGCTTGACTTATATGACGAGGTCTGGATGGAGGTCTGCTCTTTTGGCATCTGTTGGGAAACACTTAACAAAGCCCAGACAGCTTGTGCAGAGCCCTCCGGCTGCAGCTTGTAGCCTTGCAGTTTTTGAGGGTTTAGGTTCTGGTTTTTTGGGGAACAAGATGTGTCGCTTTAAGTGCGGTCAAGTGTGCAGTTTGCAGAGGGCTTGATAGCACTTTTGGTATCTTTGTGACCCGTGGCCCTTTTGGTAATGGGGTGGGATTAGAAGGGACCGGTATCACACAGCAGCAGTGGGTGTGCTCGGGGCTCACATCCATCACAGCCAATCACAGCTCAGCTTGGGCCTTTGAAAGCACTGCTCCTGCCGTACGGTGACATACTGACGATTTGGTAATGCAGCATCAGCAGAGTCCTGGCCAACGTCTCGAAAGAGCAAACTCATATTTTTGTTCAGGATGTGCAACGTAATCATACAGCAGCAAGAATACACATGTTTTAAATACCACATGTCCAATCTATTTCTATAAGCCGAGTCACATGCATAATGATGAACGATTCAGTTTGGATCACAATAACAAAACAAAGAAAAGGCCGTTTTGGAGCATCTCAGGATTTCACTGCAGACACAGAATCTGTGTAAAATACAAAAACACAAGTTTGTTTGGTTGTTTCACAACATCCTGCTGCTGGCTGCACACGACTTAATCAAGGCAAGGCAGTGTGTCTGTGTGGCTTTATGGAGTCAATCAGCTGTTTTCAGTCAGAATCATGAAACAATCTACAGGGAAACCTGATTTAGAGGCATATTTCTGAGTAAAACTGTATTTTGTGTCCATGTAGAAATGTCCACTGGTTGAATAATGTAGATCAGAGTGAAACAAGCAGAACATGTGACTTTATTAAAGAACAGTTAAATATAATTTAAATATATTTGTATTGGTCTACGGTACTGAACTGAGCAGACGTCACTTTCATGTCAAAACAGCAACTTTTCCTCAGACGTGTCCTCAAATCATATTCTGAAGCTACAACAGGACAGCGAATTGTCCTCGGACAGTTTCTTTCATTTCTTTTGATTTTTGGAAACATTTTTTTGTTGCATAATGTATTTCATGCAGAGTGTTCGTATGTCGGCTGCGTTTGGGGGTGCATTCAATTGCGACGTTTTTTCGGGTCGTTGTTGGTGCTTGTTATTGGAGGTCAGTCTGGTGTGTCTGGGCTCTAAGATATACAGTATATCACTGTTAAAGAAGAGACACTGGCAACAGCCCTGTACATTGCACAGACCATCTCCACTGTCACATGTATTAATTGTTGCACACATTTCAACATGCTATAGATTTTTTAGCACAAATCCCTCCCGAAGCTCCCCAGTCTGAGCAGTAAGGGAACATGGACCGAGTGGCAGAGCACACTGGTTCTGGGCAGGAAGAGAAGAAGCTGAACGGTGGTGAGCTCCCACAGTGGATTAGCAGAGTTTATCAGCTCCAGCACACTGCTGTGGATAAGTGGCTGCAGAGAGCAGAGTCCTTGGCCTTGGTCAGCAACAGCCCTCAGGGTACAGAAGGTGCTGGTCAATTAGAAAACGCTGAAACAGTCAATATATTCACGGTCACAGTCTAATCCACTACGTAGTTTGTAAACACTCCAGTGGAACGCTGTGTGAATTCATATTCTAAAACCAAAGACGCTGTCGTAGACAGTGTTGTTTCAAACATTTAAACATTCTATTGGAGTATATTGAACAAGATTTCTTGAATATCAACAGAATCTTTAGAAAGTTTTCTTCAAATGAATTTGTTATGCCTTGCATACTGAATTAAAAGAATGAGGTTAGAATGATTAGGCTTTAATCATCAGAACGTGCCGGACAATACAAGTCCTCTGTGTCTCCGACCAGCAAACCACTTTGAGGTTTTAAAGGACATTTAGTTCAATAATCCAGAGAAATACTCTGTTATTACACGTGTAATAACATGTGAGTCAATCTTTACTGACAGGGTTTGTTTACCCTGTTGTAGAATTCAAACAGATCTCTCTAAAACAGTTTCCATACTGACTTAATGTCACTTTCTTTGCAGAAGGATCTTGTATTTTGTCGTCAGCTGAGCCGCAGCGCTTACATTGAAGATGAATGAGAAACATATGGCGCCTTCCTTCCTGAGTCACATGGAGCATCCTGGACATGCTACACGCATGTCTAAACATGCTGGAGGGCTTTTGACTCTGTGATGCTTGACGAGACCATCTGGCTGCGGTACGAGGGCCACATGTGTGACTCAAGCTCTTTGAAATGTGCAAATAATACAATGCAAACACAAAGTGATGATGACATATGTTATTGTGTTTACGCTATGAGAGGGCTTATAAGACATACAACTAAGCATCAACTATTGCACTAGTATGTCAATCTTTATGTTGATTTAGATAACCGTACTTTAACCTCGCACAGCGTGTGTGTGTGTGTGTGTGTGTGTGTGTGTGTGTGTGTGTGTGTGTGTGTGTGTGTGTGTGTGTGTGTGTGTGACTTGCTGTCAGTCATCTGAGTTTGTCCCACATGGGTCAAACAGCGCTGAAGAAACAGGATGAACACAAACAGAACTAAAAGACAACAAGGCTACATTTCTATAGGACACTACAGACGACTTAAATACACTCTATTGAATATCTTAAACGCGTTTCATCCTCTTCCTAGAATAGTTAAACCTGTCAGAGACCCGTCAATGCTGTTGTGTCTTGGTTGCCTATTAGAGGTCGATAAAAATGACAGATCTCTTCATGCCCTTTAAAAATGCAGCCTCTGGTGAGACGTTGTTCTGCAGCAGGTATTTTATGAATCATTAAAATCATTGCTGATCTGGATTATTGGCAGCCATCAGCAGCTGTCATTAATTTGTACCTCTAAGAATAAGAATGTCTTCTTCTTCTCTCTCTTCCTGTCAGTGGACCCAGCTGCCTGAGGCTCTGTTCCAGACACATGTGCTCTATCTGTTTTAGCTGCTTTGCTGTCTTTTATTCTGCATTGAAGAGACAAGAACATCTGTGCAGGGTGGGAAAGAACAATATCTCATTTATACCTGCCGTTAAATAAATATATATATATATATATATATTTATATATATACACACTGTCAACAAACAAACACAGCTGGGTCATTAGATTAGAAAGTGTTCCATCTCGGTAAGCATTGTCTTTCTATTGTGTTGTTCAGCTGCTGTGATCAAAGGTCTCATTGATGAAGCCAACCAAAGACACACTTCATCACTTTTACAAACTGAAGATCAGCAGAGGAAGCTTGTTGTTATTTGTTCAAAGTCCAGCGCTTCACAATTCGTGTTTTATAATTCTTGCACTTTGTAACTATATATTGTTACATTGGTGCATTTTGGACAATTCATCTTTGCTCTCCACAACCAAAGCCTGCTCAAACCAACCAGATACAAATAGTAGAAAAGGACCACGAGCTGAAGCCAGAACCGGTCCTGCAGATTCTGCTGTCATATGTCGATATCTGTTCATAGATACAACGGAAGAATGAACTTAAATAGCCGTGAGGTAAATTACAGAGAGACAGAAGGAAACAACATGAGCCTTTACAAGGTGTTCATGTGACGAAAGCTCCTGTAAAACACTGATTACATGTGGGGAACTCCAATAAAATACCTTAATGACTCATCAATAATTCAAAAGCAAAACTGATGGGTTTTTCGTATCATTAGTCATTTTTCATGTATTAAAAAATAAATGTTCTACATGAGGTTTCACTGGTGAGAGTTAGATAAGAGGAGAGAACCACACCTCCTTTCAAGAACTCCTCGTCCTTTTAAGAAAGCGTTTCATTATCGGAGCTTTATGAACCCTGCCAACTCACCTCAGTGCATTATTAATCTGTCACCATTGCAGATTGTCTTGGTTTGGAGGTCATAATATCTGCTGTAAAAAAGCTTGGTGTTGTATTTCACATTTTAAAATACTTCTGACATATCTAATGGGACAATACCTAGAATAAATAAGAAATGCATATACAGCACGGTCATAGAATGCATTTCCCCCTAATCTATGGACGCCTGGAGCTTCCTCTGTCCCCCACCAGAGCCCCCAGATGTGGAGTAGATTACTCCCCCTCTGTGCCCCTCCTTTTCCAGCCCCTCTTTCCACTGCAAAGAAAGAAATCATTCAGTTTCAGCCTTTTCTGCAGACATCCCCCTCCCCTAGCTTCCCCTCCCAGCAGCAGTCAGGGGCACACAGACGACCACGCTCTGCAGCCAAACCCTAATGTGTGTGTGTGTGTGTGTGTGTGTGTGTGTGTGTGTGTGTGTGTGTGTGTGTGTGTGTGTGTGTGTGTGTGTGTGTCTGCATTTTTTCCCTGACATGAAGAAGGAAACGAAGTGAGTATTTGTGCTGTGAGCCTGTGAATGGTAGTCCTGAGCCTCTTGAAACCGTGGAGTGGACCAAGTGGAGGTGGCAGAATTTAGCTGTGAAAAACTGGACTTTTGGTAAGTTTGGTTTTTGGATTCATAAAACTTTAGTTATTGTGTTTAATTGGAAGCTGATACATAAGTTAAACTTAAAAACAACCCACTGCTAATTTCATACAACGCTCATAAGTATCTTCTACGGATACATAGGTTAGTGTTTGGCTGTAGAATACTGTTGAGGACGGGTGGTTGAGAAGTGACATATGTTCTATGTCAGATGCTATTTATGTTCTGTACATATATGTGCTTTTGTGTGTGTGTGTGTGTGTGTGTGTGTGTGTGTGTGTGTGTGTGTGTGTGTGTGTGTGTGTGTGTGTGTGTGTGTAAACATATCTTGACTTATCTCTTGAATTATTATGCTGCCAAGTCTGTCTCTAAAGTACATGAATCCATCAGTGAAGTGAACCTCATCTCTGACCCTGAGAGGCCTCTCTGTGTTCTACTGGCTCTGTGGCAAAGACCTCGTTGTCACAACATTGAAGCGGTTGAGTGTTGTGACACCTGAGAAACACACCTGTTCAGGCTTTGACGAGAGGGCCACAGGGCTGAGCTGCAGCTGCATCACCAACGATCAGATCAGCTCTGAATTCAAGATGCACTGGGACAACTAACAGATGTTTCATTGGTGAAGATAACAAAACCATTTTCTGATCAGTGACTGAGTAGATTTTAGTTCTGGATTTTTTCTGACATTTTTTGGACCAAACCAATAATCGAGAAAGTAATCTCAGTAGTCCCGAATTATTATGGTTAAGTTGTTCTGGGCATTCAATCAAAAGTCGAAAACAATCATTGGTATTATAATAGTAAATCAATCCATCAATAATCACCACTAAAGGTGCTTTTCTTTGACAATCAAACACACGTGAAGATCACTAAAGGTGTTCAGAGCTTTTGCTGGTGAACTTCTTTCCCTCTGCAGACGAGCTTCTGCTATTTAAAGGCAAAAGAACAGCCAGCCTATCACAGCCACTCCAAAGAGACAGTTCCTCCACAGCAGAGCCCAGACGTCACCACAGGCCACAGAGCGTCCAACACAAACACGGTTTCAACCAACCGTAAGACGCCAGCGTGGAAACTGTGCAGATATTTTCCAAAGACAAAGGCCGCTGCTGCTGCCAATCTGTGACAGACGAGCACGTGAGCTTCTAGTGAGCCGGCCTTTCAGAGAGCCAATAATGTCACGAAATGTCCTTTTACTGCTGCGACGGTAATTCAACACAGATACCATAAAGTGATATTTAAAGTTATATTTCCATTGGCTTCATTCTGTCGTTAGGCTGAATAGGCTGTCACTCTGTGCCATGAGGTTTTGATACACACACACACACACACACACACACACACACACACACACACACACACACACACACACACACACACACACACACACACACACCTCAACAAGAGCAGTTCCACAGTAAACTCACCTACAGGAGACACATAATGGAGACTTTAAAATGGTTTTGCAAAGATTTGCACACTCGAGGGTTCACATGTGTGTGGTGGGTTTAAGGACAGAGACAGTCTATTGTAATACAAAGGTGTTTGTGAATGTTCATGGCGTGAATAATATCTGAAATATTCAAACTGTCCAGATAACCAACCTAACTCAAATCATTCCTCATCACACGCGTCTCCTCTGGAAATGACTTGTTAAATGTGTTTCATTCCAGTTGATTACATCAGCCTGTCACTTACAGTGGACATGTCCATCAAAAGAAACAATGCGTTCCTCACACGTCATGGTGCAACGCTGCTGGATTGTGCCTCTGCCTGCAGTCTCTAGCGGTTTGGACGTTTCTGTTTACTACTGTTCTTACAGCTGCTGTAACACATGTGAGGTCAAAGTAATCAGAAACAGATGGAGGCGGAGAGAACGGCCAACAGTTGGCTGCTTTATGGGTTCGGGCCACGGCCCAGCTCATCTTAAAATATACAGACAGGTTTACGGTGTCCGTTGGAGCGAGCATGACTGGGCACTCACTCTGCGTTTCTCAACAAAACGTGGCAAAAGGTGCAAGTCAACAACTAAACTCAAATCTTGGTTGCAGCAATGAGACGTTATAATACGAGTCCTAAGGCTGCTGCTGAAGTAGACTGCAACTGAAAGCAAACGTCCTCTAACGGCACAGGGAGCTCTGCACCGCCGCCGCCTCACAGGCCGGGTTTGGGTTTTGAAATATACTTCCAGATGCACAAGAGAGAAAATGAATGGCGCTCTGCAAAATGGTAAAATGACTCTGTTGCTGTCTGACTATTACACATGCTGAGTGGAAAACAGTTTGAGGAAACTAAATCCATTTGTGATGAAGTCCCAGCTGATGTTAGACATTTTGTAAAAAGCAGCTTCCTCACTGTACTCTCATAAGCTGGGAGGATTTACGAGGTGAACAGATTTTATGAAAGATCCCCAGACAGCCGCTAGTTACAAAAGCAACACAAGCGCGGCTGTAAAAAGGGGTTTGTCAGCTTTTACAGGCCTAGCTTAACACTCAACTGCATCTGCTAAACCACAGAGTGTGAGGCCTACAGTATTCAATCAGAACACAAGCAGCAGAACTAAATGCAGATGTTTACAGCTCTGGTGTAAACTGTGGAAAAAGCCTTGAATAAATCATTTTTCTCCAGGACAATCTTGTATTTTCTCTTTCTTAAATTGAATCGGAGTCATTCTTCTTCATGGACAGGACGCAGCCTGATAGGACTGAGGTCTGATCGTTTCATAGCCTCCATGTCAAAGTTCAAATTTTTCATCTTGAATTTTGGTGACAATAAATGCCTTAAGGTCCTGAAAGGTCAGCGTGGAGTCGCCTCAGTGTGGTTTAGACTTTAAGGCCACCAGAGAACTTTTCTTTTGGCATAAAGCGGTTTAAAACACGAGATGCAGGAAGTAGAATGGATGAACTGTAGATTAGACTTGTAGCTGTGCTGCTGTAATCAACAGTCTGTGGATCTCTGGATGTTTAGCCCTGATTACTGAGGAGGCCGAGTGGAGAAGCTTTGATTTAAGGTGATAGTGGACACATGAGGGTCCACACTTAATATTCCCTCAGTGCTCCAAAGCTCTGCAGAGAAAGAGATTTTTTAAAAGTTGTCTTTAAACATGAATTTAAAGGTATTTATCTTGGCGTCGTGACTTATTTGGTAATTCATAATTGGCGCAGTATAAAAGTTACTGATCTTCAGAGTGGCCGGTCTGTGGATTTTGTTCATTTTGATCAGCGCACAAAGCCAGACTCGCTGCTGGTTGTAATCCTTCATCGAGCGTTCAGACATGAGCGTGTCATCAATCTCTTCACCTCACTCTCCACGAGCAAGCCAAGCAGCAAATCTCCTACATGTGCAACAGCTCCTCTCAGGAGCCTCTTTAGCTATTAATGAAGTTCACAGAAGTTATCCACAGTCACTCACCTCCTCCTCCTCCTGCTCCTCCTGCTCTTCCTCCTCCTGCTCCTGCTCCTCCTCCTCCTCCTCCTCCTCCTCCTCTTTTGCAGGTTACCATGTGGTGGTGTTGGACGCCCTTCGTCTTGGCCTGGGTATCCATGGCAACCCCAACGTTCTGCCAAAGTGGAGATTGGGGTTCAGGCTTTGACATCCACTCAGCGATGATGGCCGCCAATGACACGTCTCAGGCCGTCGGTGATGAGCCTGTGAGGATGGGAAACAATCAGGACCGGATCACATCGGCAGCTTCCCCGCCGTCACTTTCGCCGACGCTGCGGTACGAGCGTCAGCCGGACAAGTGCTCGGTCCACTTCAGCACGAGCGCCACTTCGGCTCGAAGGCTGAAGGCCCGGAGAGAGGAGCTGGCCTATCTGCGGGCCATCCAGCATGGCAACAAGGCAGTGATGGAGAACCTGGTGCAGTTTGTGGGGGCAGAGCTGGGAGACCAGAGCTACGAAGATGTGATTAAGGAAAATGTCATTGGCATCGCGGAGGACAACAAGAGATGCCATGAAGCTGTGCAGAAAGCTGAAGAGGATCTGGAAAAGCAGCTGGAAGGGGAAGTGTTGAACGCTGGAATGCAGAAGTGAGTGTAATGAATGTGTTTTTCAAGACGTAGAATGTGCTGAGCTTCATAAAAAGGTCAAGGCTGGAATGTAACGGGAGCAGCCGACAAAAGATCGGTTCTTGTTGGTTTTCTTTAGCGAACTGAAGACATAAAATAAAGTAAATGTTGGGAACAGAAGTCGGAGAAATAGTGAGCGAACATCTGCGTTCGAATGATGGCAGAGACAGACTATCTCCAGCCTTCTGTTAAAGCACAGACGACGTCAATCAAAAGAAATGAGCAAACGTATTAATATCATGTCGCAGGGCTCCTGCATTGTGTCTCTGCTTGCAGTCTAGATTGGTATCAAGGTTTGTGTTTGCTATGAATACTAAAGAGCGTTCATGTCTGCACACACAGAGATGATCCTACGAGGTATGGTGCACCTCCACATTGACTATTCCTGAATATGTGTTTGTCTCTGTCGTGCTTTGCATTATATTTGCTACATGTCTTCCTCTTTACACAAGCTTTTCCATTACATAACCAGCATTAACAGCAACCATCGCATTACCCCCCCCCCCCCTAATGTATTTAACGTCCTCAGCCTCTCTTTCACTTACTCCGTCTCTCTCCTGGATTGTCTGTCAGAATCAGAGAAGAGTCGTTGGCCTTTGAAGACCTTCTCCGCGTCGCAGCGGACATCGCCACCAGGCTGGAGGTCTCCTCTCAGGCTCTGCACGCCTCGTTCACCAAGCAGCTGAAAGACATTGCCAAAATGCATCGCTAAGGAAGTGTTGGAAAAAAAGTTGCTGCTCTTTTGTCATCCTCTAATGTCCTTTGTCGTCCTTTGTGGGACCCAAAATCACAATCTAGTATGTTCAGTTATTAATGTGTCCGTCCATGCTTTAGAGCACCAAGATAAAACAATGAGTCCAGGTCGGGCATCAACTGTAGAAGTTGAAGGGAAAGTTCAGAGAATGAATGATTAACACAGCAAGTTATATGGTAACAGTATGTGGTGCAGGTTTGAGTGTTTATGGGTCAGACTAGATACATAATGGCTCTGTTGTGGCTCCAGAAGAAGGTATGGATGGACCATCTGGTTCCAGGGTGAGGAGGGAGGCCAGGACAGGCTTCAGGATGAGTACTGGGTTCCAGTGGACTAACTGAGACCGCATTGTTATGAAGCATTGTTATCTGTTGTTTGGAGGAATGCAATAACCAGTGGATGAGGGAAAAGATATTCTCAATTAGACGGTTTCTGTGATAACGAAGTAATGAGAAGGAAACTCCATAAAAGACCTGCTTAAGCTTATAAAACATATCGCCTCTGATAAATGTAAACCTTAGGATCAGAACACTGGTTCGGGTCTCAGCTGGATTCACCTGTTCAGATGAGAGAAACGGGCTTCTTGTTGTGGATCCAGCTCCATCGGGCTGTTCTCACTTCAGCCCTGCCAGGAGAGAATGCTTTCATGTTTGAAATAATACAATGTGTAATGAATTTGTACAATGCATAATGAAATATGTTTTATTTATTGTTTTTGTTTCCTGCATGTTTTGCCAGGCTTTTTCATCTTATACTGGTATCAATATTTAAGGGGGACTAAATCTTCACAAGGCATATTCATTCACCTAGTCTGCCCTCTAGCTGTCTCCCACAGAAACAGGCATGTTTCAGTTGCGCGTGGCACGTATTTACGCATCCTTTAATGTTTTACAAAAACTAATAAACCATCAGTCTCTACTCTTCTGAGAACACGAGACGCAATTTGAGTTATTGGTCGATCATTTCCCACACATGCAAGTTACCACTTTTACGGTGTGTGTGTGTGTGTGTGTGTGTGTGTGTGTGTGTGTGTGTGTGTGTGTGTGTGTGTGTGTGTGTGTGTGTGTGATTGAGCAAGAGCGAGAAAGGAGGAGGGACTGTTATAGGTACCAGAGTACTCCGATGTGTCCTGTCTCCTCACACTGGATGATGCGGTTTCACGGACCC
Organism: Cebidichthys violaceus; assembly: GCF_023349555.1. Taxonomy (NCBI): domain Eukaryota; kingdom Metazoa; phylum Chordata; class Actinopteri; order Perciformes; family Stichaeidae; genus Cebidichthys; species Cebidichthys violaceus. The sequence goes on along the minus strand of NW_027176495.1, from coordinate 2,821,407 downwards.
AACCGACACCAGAGTCCACTAACAACGCGTCCAATCATGGAAAAGAGATCATTAAAAAAAAATGGATATCGAATACTTAGCTTGGGGCACCAATGACGCGTAAAAGCTTGGCACCGTGCGTAAAAAGGTGGAATTGTTTTGGATAAGATATATACAGTAATAAAGCCGGACTATTTTTCGTCAACGAGTTACTTGATATCTGAGTTAGGCAGTATTATGGTCTGGTACATGAATCTGCAAATACAGCAGAGGTAAGACACGGTGTTCCGGCGCCGCTCCCTGATTCAGCACCGGATGGCTCACCGACTCAGGCGCGCGGAAACAAGAGGCGCATGACTCGCGCTCATCCCGTCTAAGCAAGGCTAAAGTGCGAGGAGTGACGCAGCCATCGATGCGGAGCGTTAGGGTAAAGTTATTCAGTCAGAGTATCGTCACACTCACTCCCCGCCCACAGAGGTAAACGCAGCTCTACTAACGGGACCGGGAGAAGTTGTCCTGATATGCCTCCCGGCTGCGAAGATGCCAGGCTTCGCTCACAAATCACGGTTTCAAGGTAACGTTCTGACAGCGGACGGAAACGCCTCCGTGCTCTCCGGTGAAGTGGGACTTCTCAGCAGCGGAGTGCAAAATGGGACACGACCACCTGTTCTCTGCGAGGACCGCCGTCCTCTGCGTGCTGCTCTGCTGTCACTCAGGTAAGCGCATTTCTTAAGTCACTTGTAGAGGCTTCAACCTGACCTCCATGACAGGAGCAGTCGGTTAACGAGCCACCGCGTGGAACATGTTTAGAGCCACTCTGACCTCAGCGATGAGCCAGAGAGCTACGGACCTCTCTGTGCGCTGTAGCCAGTGATGCACGTCGAGTACATGCAAAGTTACGAGGCTTGGACGTCATTCACTGGAAGCTCACCTGTCGGTCTCAACACCTGCGCGCATGCTTTCATCGAAAACTCCCACAATGCCTTTCTCTTATATCATTGAAATCATCGCCATACAGGAATCCCTCCACCTGTCACTTCCGCTGTGACTAGTTTTAATTAAACATGTAGCACCGAGCTAACGTTAGGCTCGAGATGAATGGACTCTTTCTGTCCTTAACCATGAACATGCAGAAGTTGTCAGAGAAGCAGCTGCGCTTCACAAAAGATGCACAAATGTGAGAAAATACTCCACACGATAAGCTACACAAGCTTCGTAATAGTCATATATTCAGTGGGTGTCAATGGTCAGATTAGTTTCATCAAACCAGAGATGGAGAAGAGAAAGATGCAGGTTTCCGGGTTCAAGCCCAGAGTTAATTCCTTTAAGTCGAGCTGAACTTTAGATTCCCTCTCTGTAAATATACTATAGAATGTATTAGTTTATAGCTGCAACGATGTATCAACTAGCAGACAGCTATTTAGTTCATCAGTTTGAGTAATACAAAGCACAAGTTCTCTGGTTCCTACGTGTGAATCTGTTCTAGTAGCTCCTCTCTGACAGTAAACTGAATACCTCTGGACAGAAAGAAGACTTCTGAGGACGACACTTTGGGCTTTGGGTAACACTGACCGACCATAATTAAATTTAATTTGATTTAATAATCAACAGTCGTAAAGTGGTTCAACTTTAAAGCCATCAACTTGACAGCTTTATTGGATCCGGAGCTTCTACATTGACACTCATGAGTTCCCCTTTAACTGAATGAAAGTCAGAGTCAAATGGAGAAACCAGTGAGGACTAGAGGACTAGGATAAAGTATCACGTCTTCTTGAGGCGTATGTGAGGGGGGGGGGGGGGGGGGGGGGGTTGCTCTCTTGACATGCTCCAGCAATCACATGTGCAGGTGCTTGATGTCGAGCCAATCTCATTACGTCACTGACGGAGTTCAGCTTTCTGAATTTCCTGCAATTTCAGTCAAACAACGGCCATTTTTTGAAGTGATCTTTTTACTCTTAAATATTTGACAGCCCAATTTCACGAGAGCGCCTCTGGCTTGAGAAGCTGCTGACTCTTATCATCTGAACCGGTCAGTGTTTTCATACACCTCGCCAAGGGGGTTGGCCGCGGTACAACACGCACGGCCCACTGTGCTGGATGTCGGGAGGTGTCATCTCATCTCAAGTCTCTGCTGGCAGGACGAGCCTTTGATCTTTGGCACCCAAGAGCCTTTCCTTTGTCAAGTCCCACATCTGGTCCTTCCCCAGATGCACGGGCAGATGATCACGCGCCGCCCTGACTGTCGAGGGAGCAGATAAGGAGGCTCTGGAGCATGCTGGTTTGCCAGAATCAAATTAGTCCGTGATGGCAGGGGATGAGCCCAAGTGCACCATGGGCAAATTAATTCTGAATTCATACATGTCTAATGCCTCCTTTTTCTTTCTTGCATCTTCAAATTTTACAAATGATTATATGTTGTTTAAAATTGTCACTTGACATGATATCCACAGACCACATGTGTTAGACTGACTGCTACTCAGACTCCATCTGCATATGTGTCCAGGCTTCCTCTGTTAAAGACATCATGCCACAGTGAAACCGCTCGCCTGGTTATCCTCCACTGAAGAGGTGTAAATACTTGTCAGTGTGGTCGTCAGACCCACTACTCAGCCATGGCCCGGTGACGATGTGGCCTGTGCTAAGCGACCATGACTGCTGCTAACCGCAGGTGGTCCAAGGTCTCGTTTTAGGGTCCTTGATGGAAGCACACCTCATTAAGGCTGCATTACGTCCTCACACTGTCAGATGGAGATCCAGAGGGAGTGGCTGTTTACGGCATGTAAACCCAATGTGACTCTATTGATTTTTAATTTTTTTTAAATATTGATTCTTGAGGCAAGATGCTTTCCTTCCATAAATCTCTAGAGAGAAGCTGCCATCAGATATTGGATAAGATAAATAAGATACACTCTCTGTCTGTGCATTAAACAATGAGTATACTTTGATCACACACACACTCTACACACTGTGGCTCATTGCAGTAGTCAGTGGTGTCATGAGTCAGTCTAGAGGTGACAAGAAATTTCATTACAGTAAAGCCAATGGGGGTCATTACATCGTTTATTTAAAGTTACTTTGAGGAACTTTAAACTGGTTATGAAACGGTCTCAATGAAATACTGATGCCTCTATATGACCTTCATATCAGCAAGAAGATCGGCTGTTTCTTAATGTCTGCATCGGTGCCACGGATCCGGATCCTGCATGTTCACCAGAGTCCTTCAGCTCAGACTCCAGCGGGGCCTCCGGCAGCAGAGAGACCCAGATCCGGCTTCTCTGCAGCCACCTGCAACCTGCAGTTAGAAGCTCCAGCAGGAGGTGGAGCACTCCTCCAGCCAGCTAGCTAGAAGGAGAACCAGGACCAGGACTGAGCAGGAGCAGACTGTGGGACCCTGCTGGAGTCAAACGAGAGGTTTTCTAAAGGAACTCTGGTGCACTGAAACATTATCACTTGTTTCCACAAAATCAACGCAAAATTAAAGTTCCTTGAAGTAGCTTTAAATGTTTTTCCATATTTATGTTAAAAAACACTTTATGATCATCTGATTTAAAAACTCTTAAATATCAAATCCAGTAGCGATGAGGGAAGAGAATACACAAATGTCAACATGCTATCGTCTCCCTCTGCCTCAAGTGAAAAGTGAGTTCATTGTTTCATGCATCAGCTGGAACACGGAGTGGCAGACAGCTCGACAATAAACACCCTTCACTGGTGAGAAATTAGCTCACCTCCACTTAGCACAAGCAAGCAATGATGTGTGTAATTGACTCCGACTACATTGATGAAGGTGGAGCTGTAATCCCCAACAGGAGGGCTTTACTGTCTGTTTCCATGCTCTTCATTCTGCAGAAAAATAATACAGTGACTCAGTTTGAGCTTGTACGCAAATCTGTCTTGACTGCATATTCCAAATCAATTTGATTAAGCCACCTCTCATTGTGAAGCAACGCGAACATATTAATAACATTTGGGGGATAAAATGAGCGGTTGCAGCTGAACCGGACAGACTTCCCCGTCTCCACCTGCTCACCTCAAGACGACTCGCATGGGGAGCTCAGGTCAAGAGATCAGAAGATTTGCTAAGATGTGGAAAAGTCGATAAGACTTTGCCGAGAAAGGTCCGGGATGTTCAGAGGAAACACGAGATGTTCAACACTCTCACCTTCACTCCCAAAAGCCACGATATCCCGATGTACTGCAGTAGAAGTGAGGATGAGAGGATGAGAGAACACGGATATGATCCCGATATACTGAGCAGTCTCCTCAGCACTCACTTTACATGCATTTGTTATCAAACCATCAAATATTAACTGCTGAACAAAACGTGTCACATATTATTACTGTCAAAATAACCTTGATGTCTCAAGGATATCTGCACTAACTCCAGCTCCATTTAACAGTTTCAGATTATTTAAATGTGGAATAGTAAGTGCTTATTTAAATAAAAACAAAGTGAGTGAGTGTGAAATGTTGAACACACGTGACCAATGTCCAAACACAGCCATATTGTATCTGTCCTCTATAAACGTGTGTCGATAAAGATTACAAGAAGGAATGTCTCTGCAGTTGTTTGTCACGAGAAGACCCACTCGCACGCTGAGGACCAGCTCTTCAAGACGCTGTTTGCCGTTTACAACAAGTGGTCCAGACCCGTGCCGAACATCTCCGACGTCGTCATCGTCAAGTTTGGACTGTCCATCGCACAGCTCATTGATGTGGTGAGTCGTCACGCAACAGTGCAAGCTGCTTTTAGTGTGAACCACATGTGATTCTCTTTGTTTTACTCAAGTTTCAGATTTAATAAATCGGTGCAGTGTAGGTGCAGTAATGTGTCCCCAGAGCTTTAATTAGTGTGTTTAATATTCCCACTGCAACTTTAACCGACTTCACTCCGTCTCGTGTGTCTTTGTTCAACAGTTTGGCCTCTTTGGCATTTTAAAATACAGCAGCAAAAACAAACTGTGTGCTCCTCTGCCCTGCCAGTTACAGAACACTTCACATCCTTCAAGTTATTGAAGTAAAGTTGCTGCAAGCTATATTTGGGTCTCCTTTGACAAACCTCCAAGAACCTCTCTCTCATATATTCCTCTGGCCTCAGTTGACAGACGTAACTCAGTCTCTACTGTCTGTCTGTCTGTCTGCTAGGATGAGAAGAACCAAATGATGACAACCAACGTGTGGCTTAAACAGGTCAGAGAAATGTGTCAGTATTGATTTATTATTAAGAATATTAAGATCTGGTGATTTCAAATGTTAAGGATATGAAAACCTACAGTGCTCATTTGACAACACTTATGAGGAACTGAATGACGATCAAGGATCATAACATGTGTGTCTCTCAGGAGTGGAATGACTACAAACTTCGCTGGAAACCATCTGACTACGACAACGTGACGTCCATCAGAGTGCCCTCAGAGCTCATATGGGTCCCAGACATTGTCCTCTACAACAAGTGAGTGTGATAAGAGACTAAAATAGCCTCACCATCAGGCCTGCAGTTATTATTAAGCTATTGGTATTATTGTTTAATCTGTCAATTATTCTCTTAATGAACAGATTCATAGTTTGGTCTAAAACCGTAATCAATGACAATATTAATCTAATATTAAAATATTAAACCCAGAGTTTACTGTCATAAAGGATAAAGAAATCCATCAGATATTCACAACTGAGCAGCTTTAACCGGAGAATCGTTTTGCATTTCTGTTGCTTAAATGATAAATTGATTGTTCAAATTGTTGCTAATTAATTTTCTGTCAATCAGCTCAGCGGTGAATTGACACATTTATGCAGCTCTACTCCACATGAACTATTTAATTGGTTTCATCATCAGGTCATTTTCATGACATGCAACAGTGGAGGCTGATGCAGAGTAACGGCTCCACTCAAAGTGATATGTTGGTTCAAACTGACGCCTCTTTACTGGATATGGTGTATGGTATGAAAATGCCGCCATCTAGTGATAATAAAACATTCTGCTGTCAACACCTTCAAGTCAAGCTACAGCGTGAACGCTTGTTCCTGTTACATTTCTACTGAACATGTCTTCATGCGTGTTGATGCTGTCAACCTTCATAGTGTAACTGCTACAGTGTGAAATAGATTTTGAGAAAGCTCTCCCTTCTCACCTGAAGGAGATTAAAGCGAGCGCGTTGATGGTGGAGTTCTGCTCCATCGAGCCGGTGTGTGATCACAATCTGTAAATTAAATTAAGGAAAGCTGTGAAACTGATGGAATGATAAGGACTCATCATAACGTTTTCAGCAGAAGCTGTTATCATTAAAGCGATGGATGGAGGGAGATTACTGAGACCATGATTATTGGGGAATCAATACTTTTACACTGCATAGTTTCTAAAGTGAGGAAAGATCCTTGTCTCAGCACAAGGGTTAGATGGAAGCAGCTTGATCTACCTGTTCAGCCTCAGTTCCCAGATATTTAAAAACTGAGGTCTCTGCTTTCCCAGCGCTGATGGAGAGTTTGCCGTGACCCACATGACGAAAGCTCACCTATTCCACACCGGTAAAGTCCGCTGGGTCCCTCCTGCCATTTACAAGAGCTCCTGCAGCATCGACGTCACCTTCTTCCCCTTCGATCAACAGAACTGTAAAATGAAATTTGGCTCCTGGACCTACGACAAGGCCAAGATCGACCTGGAGCGAACGGAAAACACAGTGGACCTGAACAACTACTGGGAGAGCGGCGAGTGGGCCATCATCAACGCCGTGGGGACATACAACACAAAGAAATACGACTGCTGCCATGAGATCTACCCGGACATCACCTACTTCTTCATCATTCGAAGGCTTCCCTTGTTTTACACCATCAACCTCATCATCCCCTGTTTGCTGATCTCCTGCCTCACGGTTCTGGTTTTCTATCTACCCTCGGACTGCGGTGAGAAGATCACCCTGTGCATCTCCGTGCTGCTGTCCCTCACCGTTTTCCTTCTCCTCATCACCGAGATCATTCCGTCCACGTCCCTCGTCATCCCGCTCATCGGCGAGTACCTCCTCTTCACCATGATCTTCGTCACCCTCTCCATCGTCATCACGGTCTTCGTGCTCAACGTGCACCATCGCTCCCCCAGCACTCACAAGATGCCCCGCTGGGTCCACTCCGTGTTCCTGAACCTGATCCCACGCTGGCTGTTCATGCGGCGGCCTGCGCCAAATGGCCGGCGTCGCAGGCTGTTGCTGATGCAGCAGGAAGCGGCGCTGGTGCGCCGGCAGGGACGGATAACCGGGTTCAAATCCAGCAACTGCCTCAGCACCTCGGCCACCTGGTTAAGAGATGGGACCACGTCAGAGGACCCCGACAGGAGCTCTTATGAGGATTTAGAGCTGGGAACGCTGACGTCGTACTTCTCCTTTCGCCCTCCTTCGCCCAGACCTCCAGGGGCGACGCCTCCGCCGCAACAGAAAAACCCACAGAACAGCCAGAACCAACAGGAGGGGCCTGCAGGGACAAACCGACTTTCAATAGGGGCCAGAGCCAATCCCACTCAGAGGCCCACTAAAGCTGACAACGCCGTATCAGACTCAACGTTCCTGCTTTCACCAAGTGTTATACGCGCTCTGGAAGGGGTGCACTACATTGCAGACCATCTGAGGGCTGAGGACGCCGACTTCAGCGTGAGTATCAATGGAATATCACTTCTTCTAATATCAGAACGGACACCTGTCCTTTATAGCACTGTTGCAGCAAAAACGTCCTTTCAATACATGGATAACGGTTCAGTGTAGTGTGTGTTGTTATAGCACTGATACAAATATCATAGCATCCCTTGAGCTCCGTGAATGTGAAGTCCTTTAAGATTTCTGTTAATAGATAAAGAGAGTGAACAATCGACTTCCATTACCCAGGTGGCTCCAAATATCCATAACTGTTAGATGTTTGCTTACAAACTATGGACATCACAATAAGAATTCTTGTTTTCTCTCATTTTTCTCTCTTTCTGTTGCTCTTAATTCCACTCAGGTGAAAGAGGATTGGAAGTATGTCGCAATGGTGATTGACCGCATCTTCCTGTGGATGTTCATCATTGTGTGCCTGCTTGGGACCATCGGCCTCTTCCTACCCCCTTGGCTAGCCGGCATGATCTAGCTCACCTGAGGAGGTGTGAGAAAATCCATCACCACCACTAGTTAGTGAAGTTCAGCATTCAAAATGTAGCTGAACTGCCCTTCAAGACTCGGAATGTGAAAACTGTATGTAACTTGCTGCGTTAGCGGGTTTTTTTGTGCTAATTTTAGATCTTCTCACCTCCTCTGTCCTCTCTAGTGTCCATTTTACTCGTCACTTGATCAACTTTCATCCATCTAAGCTGCACTTTGTTGGCCTCACCTGTAATGTTACTTTGGTTGAGTTTGACCTGAATGCTAACATTAGCATGTCAACATGCATACTCATGTTAGTATGTTAACGCGCCAGTGTTTAGTATATTGTCTCTGTTAGCATGTCAGTTAGCGTCACATGCTAGCCAAATAGCATGGAGCCAGTGTCGGTGCTGGGTAAAGCGTTACAGCAATGTGATTACTTTTCTCTGTTGTTTGAAGAACTCTAGTTTTAAATGTAGTGACCTAATTAGCGGTGCATTAGATTAACTTGTAATGCAGGGATATGTGTGTCATGGCACTGGGACTAGCTGTTAATGGACAGTAGCTAAACAGCTCCAACAGCTGAATGAGAGCAGCGCTACGACGAGACGCTAGGAGAAACCTCGTTCCCCCTCTGTGGTTTGACCAGCATTGGCATGCTGTACTGGGAGTCTGTAACATACTGGACTAGACTCACTAACTGGGTCATTTGTGCTGGTTTGGAGAGAATTTCCCATTTTTTACCTGTTTTCTTTCTCATGATTACAATTGTTTTTGAATGATCATACTATGTAATAAATACCCTCTTGAAACCTTTGAAAACTCTTCTGTGGCGTTTCTTGTGTGGTGAAAAGGACAGAACCGCTAGATTTAAATCCTCAGCAATGAACAGGCATGTACAGTAGTATACATCATGACATTTATTTGTATATCACTTGATTTGTGTGCTAGTAATGGACATTATACAAAAAGCTCTCTTCTCTCAAGAGTACCTGTCACTTTTCTGACAATCCATTATCGACATTGTTCCCGTCTTCATCTTATAATTTTAATATAATGCGTCAGTCAAACTTTAGATATCTACTGTATATATAAAACACTTTTGAACAGTAGAATGGCTTTCAAACCATTTGGTTTAATCATCTTAATATTTCACACTGGTTACTGTTGACACGTTTGAAAGACTAAACCCTTGTGTTTTAATTCAGATCATATCGTTTTGTTTTTCCTCTGCTGTAAAAGCCGACTGAGCTTGACACATTTTATATTTACAAGGAAAATTAAATTTCTGAGCAGATAATTAAGTCAATTAATCACCAATCACAATGAGAACAGTCAACATTAAATGAAGTTTGTCTGAAATGAAGGCATCATAAATATGATGCCAAACGACCTTGTTAGTATACATACTACCTTGATAAGTACACACTTTCTTCCAAGTTGTCCATATGACCGTGGTGTAGTTCATTCATAGCCTAAGGTTAGCTAACCTGTAAGTATAATGACCTTTCCAATGGAAAAATCCCATTGACTTTTTGTCGAGTGAACCAGATGCTGAGTTCTGGGGTTGGCCTACAAAGACTCATCATCCCTGCAGCTCTCTGTTGATTAAGCCCATCGCCACCAGGGACACCCGGACTCTTTGGATGTGGGGTCTTTGTGGTCTTTGCTGGTCTTTGGGGTCTTTCCCACGCTGGACCACCTATGATGCGTTTTCACATCAACCAGCCAAAGGGAGCAGAAAAGGGTTGGGAGTGACTATAAAAACAGAGCATTAGTTAGGAGTCTTCTGTAGTTTCAACCAGCTTTAACAACACACATGTACAGGTATGATGAGGATTGACACAGCCTTAATTTAAGCAGTTTGATCACAACAACAATGCTCAACTTCGTGCAAATGTTATTTCCGACTGACAGATGTGAATCGTTAGCTTGGAACTGAATAGGAGAGCTTACAGTCCACTAGGGGGCTACTGGCTTGGCTAAGTTGGCCCTGACTCTGGCCTGGTCCACAGCATCTAACATGTTTTTACTGTCCATAGCCAGATTGTGTGCTGCAGCCAGCATCTGTTTCATACACTCCTCCTTCAAAGAGGTGATGGAGTTCTGCTGGGCCAGTCGCATTTTGCTGATCAGCTCCGCCATGTCGTTGTTCAGCAGCTTCTGGGTGCCCTCGATCTGTGGGACGGCAAACAAACGTAATCGATGGCACCGTTGGTCTTTTTCATGGAGGACATTTGTGTCACAGTCGGAGAAGCACAGGTGAAAATGATCAAAATGAGTGATTGCTGAATCCCTGGTATTGTGCATGTGGCTCACTGTCACGGAGTATTGGGACACTTGAATACAACAGAGCCGTCGTTAACGTCATAAGTAACACCTGTGCTTTTCCTACTGTGACAGTTCAAAATGCCTGCTGCAGGAAAGGCCTGCAAACACCTGTACAATATTTTGTGATTCAAATAAATAGGGCACTATCTTTGTGAAGCTTATGCACGTTTTGGTTGAAACTTCTGCAGGGATGAGTTAATTCCACTCATGCAGAATACTGTCAACTGCTGCTGTTATTCTGTCCATACGTTTTGCTCATATATGGTGCTTTACGTACATCGTTGTTTCAAGTAAGCAAGAAAATCGTCAAATGAAAATAATCTGTACTCTTTTTGATAAATGAATAAACACGGCTTTGTTCAAACTGCTCTAATGTGAAAACTATGGATTTAACAGTAAATGGTCATTTCCTCTTTGCTGCTTTGTGTTTGAGGAGGAGTTCTGTCACTTTTTGTTTCGGGGACAAACAGCAGGAACGGCTTGGGAGAAAGAAAAATCAATAAAGACAGGAAGCAAGAAGATGAGAAAAGACGGCAAACGGGCTGCAGTAAATATGCCGTACCTCAGTCCTGATGGACTCGTGTAAGGAGGGCAGGACGTCATCCACACTGCGAATCAGATCCCGTAAAGCCATCCCAACAGACTGTGAGCAGAGATCAAAGCAAGACATGAATCAGCTGTATGACTCCACACGTTTGTTTTACACGATTACTTACATTTGATTCTAATGTAGCAACAAACAACAGAACGTAGTCCCGGCGTACCTGGACGATGGTGATGTATTTCTCCGGTGGCACCGCTGTGATGTCGTTCTTGAGTTGGACGACGACTTTGACCAGGTCCATGACGTATTGGTACACCTTGTCGTCAGAGCGGTCCAGCTCAGCTGTGGGCGTAGGCTTAGCAGGAGGGAATATAATATCATATAATATAATATAATAATACAAATATTCATCCTCTTTACTTACACAAAGGACCACTGGGCCCTATTTTAACGCATGGTGTGATTTTACTTGAAATGACTCCATAAGTCATTATGAATTCTCTTTATCTAAAATAGTCTTTTCAGTGGGTTAAAAAGATTTAATGAGTCAATATCCATTACCTGTGCTGTGAGCCTCGGGGGCTTGTCTGGAGGTGCTGCATGGCAGGAAGATGAGAGAAATGAAAGTCAGGAGGGTTTAGAGAGACCAGAAGGACTCAAAGTAAAATGGAAATTTCTTTAAAGGACTTACAGTTTTCTGCGTCACCTTCAGGGGACTAAAGAGAATAGAAGAAGATGAATCTCTGTTCTGTGTCAACACCACAAAACAATGTAATGTTTGACATTTACTGGTGTGCTCACATATTACAAAAAGTAGTTCTGTACCTGCTGCCCTTCAATATATTTTAAATTCCTTCAATATTTTTAAACTATAATACAGTTAAAAATGTTAGATGTAAATCTGTAAATAAAGGCACTTTAATAACGGTAATTTATTGGTTTCAAGAGACAGAGATAACTTCACCACATGTAGTCGACGCCTCGTGTTTAAACTAGGATGTGTACGAACACTGCAATTTATTAGAAATATGCACAAGTCATAATCTGGGACCATTTCAAAAAATGATCGGCGGGCCACAGTTGGCCCGCAGGCCATAGGTTTGCCACCCCAGATATAGACATTAGAGAGTCAAAGTAATGTGCATTTTGAGGATAAAAACAATATCTTTTAAGATATTGTCTCAAATATGAATGCCTACTGTTGAGCTGTTTTCGTCATCATTGCACTCAAACTGCTACATGTTGTGTGGCATCACGCTGACCGTTTGCTCACTAATGGGAATCAGAATATGTTGCCAAAGAAAACAAACTGGGCTCAGAAATGTGAGACACACAGTGACTGTAAAAAGCTCCGTTTGTATCAGTGCACCTACCGCTGGGCCGGCAGCGTCCTCTGGTCCCATGGGGTCCTGCAAAAGAACAGGCAGGTTCATTTTATACAATACGGACATGAACCCCCTCTTTGGAACCGATACCAGGGGGACATTCAATTTAAAGCTAGCAGGGCATCGAGAGCGGACAAGTGGGTCGGTATTGTTTAACGATGCCTCGTTCCACGTAGCCTCCAGGGCCACGTTCAACCGAGTGAGGGGACACAGAGACACAGAGAGGGGTTTGACAAAAGGTAATGATGCTCTGTTTCCCACCAGGAGTCTCTCCTCCTTCTCCAGCCACTTCTCATCCTCCATCATCTGCTCTTTTTGCCGGCGGAGAGTGTTCTGCATGTGCCGTCTCTCCTTCTGCCACAGGCGCGTGGCGTCCTCCCTGCTGCTCGCTTCCATTCGGAAAAACTCGCCCTCCTGTAGTCGGTGGAGGAGTAACGGGAGGATAACGGATTAACAACACACAGAGTTCATCATGAACTCCAGCTTCATCAACGTTACAACACAGGAATTCAAGAGTCTTTCTTACCCCTATGCTGCGACGCCGAGGGGACCTGATGGCTGGCAACCCAATAGTGTGCATGGAGTCGACGGGGGACTGGTATTCAGACGGGCTGGCCAGGTCCGGTGAGCTGGCACACAGAGCCTCGTTCAGCTGCACAGACACACACATCACTTCATCTATTTTAGAAGTGCGTCATGTTGGAGGTCAGAGATCACCTGGGTGCGCTACAGTACCTGAATGTGTAGACCAATACTCAGCGTGTTCCCGAACCGCCCCGGTTTCATTCTTGAAGGCTACAGTGAATATTCAAAATATGTATTAAAAAACAAGCACTGGCTTAAGACATTTGAATAATGTGCAGTTCTTTGTGAAGTCACAGCCCTGCCTTGGGAGGAGGCTCGTTGAAGTTTAACTTGTCGAAAAGTTTGGTGGAGCGCGCTCTGTCCCTCTCTCTCTCCACTTCCTGCTCCTTCTCCATCTTGTGGACATCACTGACAGATTTTGGACAACAAGTTACTATATATGATGTCTTAAGAGAGGAACAGAAACTCATCTAATGGGCTGTTATTGAAGGTGGGCGCATTGATGCATTAAATTAAAACAAAGGCTACGATACCACAGAGTAATGAGAGCATGTTTTAACACTGAATGAAGAAGTACCTGATCTTCACCACCAGCTCCGTGAAGCTGGGTCTCTCTCTGGGATCGTAGGACCAGCAGCGGGTCATCAGTGAGTAGAGGGCAGGAGGGCAGTTGTCTGGCTTGGGCAGCCTGATTCCCTGCTCCAGTTGGTTGATGACGTCTCTGTTCTCAAGCCAGAAGAACGGCTGCTTTCCACAACTCATTATCTCCCACATACACACAGCTAGAGCAGCGCAGACAGAGAAACAGACGGTTCTGAGACACACAGTGACTGTGACGCATATTATCCATGCATATTAGAATGATTGTTATTACCGTACATAATTCTATATTAACCTCTTTGTTTTGGCTTGAAAACATAAAGGATAGAAAGTTGAATATTTTGCTTTCGGGGAGATATATGAATAAAGAGTGGCGTTAAGGTTCTTATGCCTTGTTCCCTTTTCGCCTCTCTCAAGAAGATGACATCATCAAAGGTCAGAATATGCAGACTTTCATTTTTGATTTTTGTACCTGAAATCTCAGTAAAAGTTGAAGTAAAACATGAGGATCTAGATGTAAGACCTTGATTCATTTATGTATCTATTGGTATGAAATGCACCGGATCACAGTGTGGCGATGAAGTGGACCACAAGATGGTGCTGATTTGGTGAAGACAGGTAGAGATGTACCGGTAACAGATGAACAGAACTCAATCGTGTACTTAGGAAACCCTGTACATGGTCGATACAAACGTTCATAAAGAGTCTCTGCATCCGTTCAAGTCATTTGACCAGCGTATTAAACCATGCAGGGCCTTCTGAGTGAGGCTTCCTGCGCTGTTGTAATTCATGTAGTTCTTATTTAGCTCACCAAACATCCAGACATCACTGGCGGTGGTGAAACGTCTGAAGTTGATGGATTCTGGAGCCATCCACTTGATCGGCAACCGAGTAACAGACGCTGCAAAGAAACGGGAGACATGGCGACTACATCATGTGACGTTCCCTCTTCACTAGTCTGGACATGTGGATATTATGCATTACGATAGACACAATTAGGTGTCCAGGAATAAAAAGTGCCACCGTCAAGTCAGCTTCCTCAACGCATCTCTTACCTTTGTAGTATTCCTCGTCCTCGATGTATCTCGACAGACCGAAGTCTCCGAGCTTCACGCAGTCTGGACTGGCCACTAAGATGTTCCGCACAGCAATGTCTCTGAGACACGAATAACACAGAGAGAACCGATTCATGTACAGATGGAGATGAGACAAATGTAGATTATTCAAGCAAACTTTCTTAAATGGCGCCCTCTCTCTCTCTCTCTCTCTCTCTCTCTCTCTCTCTCTCTCTCTCTCTCTCTCTGTCTCTCTCTCTCTCTCTCTCTCTCAGAAAGTAATTCAACAGGAATCCAGAGAGTCATTTCCTTTGTCTGTGTTTTTTGAGTCCAGAGTGGATAACATTCTGCAGAAACAGCTTTCCTGTCATCTTCCTGTTGATGCGTCTTACTATAAATATGTCATGTTCAAATAAAAACAGCTTTTCCTTTGTCATCACCTTACATTTACATTGAGATGCTGTTTTAGGTTTTGTTTTTTCACCAACCATATCTATCGATAGGACTGACAACTTGCATGTTCCTCATCCTGTGAATCAACGCTGCGCAGCAGATCACAGCTTCACGAACATTAAGGCTGTGCCTCTTCTCTTCTGACAGTCACAAAGGACCTCCTTCATTAATGTCATCCTGATTCAGTGTGGGTTAGCTGGTCACCGTGACTCAGTGGTGTCAAAGTCGTCATCATCATCAACATCATCATCATCATCATCCCCGACTAAAAGGTTTGTTACACTCTTATTATGAGCCCTTGGTTTTCATGCATATGTTACAATATGGGTCCATCACTTTACAGTTGATTTTACTAATTGATCAGGATTATTATGTGATCGTTCTTCAGTTCCACGCCGTATGTTCCTGTGATGAATACAGCCGTACCTCCACAGTGAAAGGAGCCTCTCACCTGTGTACCATGTTGACCCCCTCGAGGTAGACGAGAGCCTTGCAGATCTGCAGGCTGTACAGCACCAGCGTTATATTTGTCATCGTGTTCTGGTTCTCTGATAGGTAGTTCCCGAGCTGCAACGTCAACAATTGAGGAAGTCAGGAATTCACTTATTCTGCAGTCGAACGCTGAGCGTCTGTCACACTTCTTCTTTCCGTCACGGTGAGATCCGTGAATCTAGCTGCAACACCACGACTCACGCCAGAACCGTCCCAAGCTTTCAGTCCGGTTATACAGCGCGACTGCACTCAAATACTAAGAATGTCACTAACCTCTCCATACTGATAGAGCTCCATGACGATCCACACAGGATCGTCCTCGATGATTCCGATCAGCTTGACGATGTGCTGATGATTGAGGTTCTTCATAATTACTGGCAAATACACAAAGTTCACAAAGTAATTGTCATAGTTCTTGTCATCACGTTTACTTCCTGATGAATCTAAAACACAAGTGGAATTACCTGCTTCACTGGTGAACTTCTCCATCACATCAGGTGAACAGTCTTTGCAGGTCTTCACTGCCACATTGATCCTCTCGCCACTCTGTTGAATCAACGATGGACAAAGACACAGTGAGGCTGTGGATGTCTCAACGGAGACTAGTAGAGGCGCCTCCCGCTCACTTCCATTCTATGGGAACATTTGCTTCTCATCTTTGCATTCGTGTGGAGTTCAACATGACCATGCCTTCATTCTGAAACTATTTTGATCATTGATAGATTAAAGCAAAAACACCAAACATGTTCTGGTTCCAGCTTGTGAGGATTTGTGGCTTCCCCATCATTAGTGTCTGTTTAAAGATATTTTCAGAAATCTTTTTTGCTGTTAGTATTGATATAATTCAATCGGGAGATACACTTACATCTTTTTTGTAAACTCCATCGTAGACCTCCCCAAAAAAACCCGCACCAAGGATTCGGCCCAGAACAATGTCACTTCGGTCGATCCCGTACTTAACAACTACAGAAGGAGATTTAAAATATGAAAGTTGAGAAGTCAGTTCACACACTAATCATTCTGCTGAAGACAGGAATACTCTGAACGGACCTGATGTCGGCCTTTCATCCAGAATTTCACAATAGATATCCGACCCTGAAAACACAAAAGAAAGATCAATATGCACCTACTTGTTTTGGTAAGACAATGATATAAAGGAGGAGCTCTGTATTACATTACACATAGAGGTTATGTCAAATTCTGAACACTGTCAGCTCACCCATGCTGTGTCTGATCGAGCTGGTGTCTTTTCTGCTCCAGAGAAAACACAGAATGAAATGTATTGCTCCTCAGAGCGCTGACAGAATGATTCAATAGAACAGCCGTTCCCATCAATAACTCTAACTCTTCACTTCTTATTACAACCAAAATGAATTACTACAGCTTGAACTCTGCAGATGCACCGAGGCTGAGAGGGAACACAAATCATCCAAAGTTATAAAACACCCACTCACTCTGTGGGGATCTCAGGCAGGGCACTCCGCACATTGGCATCTAGGACAGAAACTAGTTATGAGAATTCCAATCCAGTTCATATAATACAATACAAGTTTGTCATCCAGCTTCTGAGGCATCCGACATATGTATTACTTCAACACACGGTGATGCTGCGACAGGGCAAAGCGTCTGAGTCCTGCACACCTTTATTTGGTCGGTAGATGACAGTTTCGTCCGTGTCTTTTTCCAAGCGGCAGTATCCATCGATGAGGTCCATCATGTTCTCTGCCATAGGGACCGTGGCCACATTGATGGACAGCGGCTGTCGGAAACAAGACAAAAGGGCACCGTGAGCGAGTAGATTCTGTATCTGAACACTGTACAAAGTAACCGTGTAGAACCACTAGATGGTGCTGTGGTACTCACTTGTCTGGCCCCCTCTACGTTGAGGTCTAACAGAGCCTTCCCATCGCTCTGAGATAAGCATTGTATTTTCTTGATCTGTTTGAAGTCGGCTAGAAAAACCGGCTGAGGCACAAAAGAGAGGACTGCAGTAAGTTAAATTATTCAATTTGACGAGCTGTGGTAGATCCACTATAGCGGCGCAGCATCCACTGATGGCAAGAGACATGTTTCTTATGTCTAGACTTCAAAACCCAGCAGGAACTAATTAATGCTGCTACCACTAATTCATTTAATCAACTTCCAGAGCAGCCAGTTAGCAGCCGGCGTGTGGACTTGGGGAGCTCACTGTTAATTAGTGAGCTTCAGAGGTTCTGGTTTTGTTTCCTTTGGACAGAGCCAGGCTTGCTGTTTCCCCCGTTTCCTAATTAGCGCATGAATTCTTGAGTTATGGCCCAAAAAGACTGTTGTGTGAGGTTTTGCAACCTTTGATCTAATCAGTTGATGATTCTATCAAGCCACCCCTGAGATGATGCAAACACAAGAATGGACCGGACGGACGGACGGACGGACGGACGGACGGACGAACAACCAGAAAACATGATGCCTCCGGGCCACGGCTGTGGAGCCGTGAAGATCCTGCTACTACGCTGAATAGATTTGATATAAAACACAAATCAATGTAACATATATGATCTTTGCGCTGCTTACCGCTGAATTCTTCTGTGTGCGTTGGCGAATCCCCCTCCCACCGATGACCAGCTCCACTGCTAGACTCCAGCCTTGCTGTTGACGGTGAGCGTGGTTAAATGTTGGTAACATTAACGTGAACAACAGCGGGTTATGTGTGGAGCGGCTGGTGTTCATCACCACCACCACAGGATTTAGGGGCTACTCACCACTAGTTCACATGGGAAAACCTCTTCATCGAAGCTGACGAACTCTTTGAGGGTCTCGAAAAACTTGTTCATGCAGTCCTCCTCCTTGAGTGTCGCGTACTGTTGAAACGTTTGCTGGATCAACTTCCGCAGATGCCTTGACTGGATCACAAGCAGGGAAACTTAAAAAATACTCTCATATGTACACCGTGATAACGGTCTGATCGAGCACCTGGTCGGAAATACGGAAACACATTTGAGGTTTTGTAGTTTACCTTCATGCTGTTAATCAGCTGCTGAGGGAAGAAGAGGTCCAGGCCCACCTCTTTTCTTCATTTGTAAAGGAAAGATCAGAAAAACAGGAAGAAAAATGTTGCTACCAGATTAAAACATTATGTTCTTAATGTCCTCTTTGAATAAATCAAACAAAATGTAGTCAAGCTGCTACAAGGAGTGTGTAACCAGTGGGGCTTTGAAAGGGTTCCATAAATCCAAGGCTCACTGTCGGTCCATGCAGAGATATAAGTGGAGTTATGTCGCCAAGATTACACTTAATAATGGAAAACTCACTCTAGCAGCTCAAAGTTGGACTTCTTCTCGAGACCTTTTGCATTCATGTCTTTGTAGAACCTCCTGAAACAAGAAAACATCTCAATGTATTCTACACAACCAAATGTTCATCAAGCTACTTTATGACCTACTCATAATCTGGACGTTATCTATTATTAACCAAATCACGAACATGAAACTCACACAGTACACGCTGTGTAACACATGGACAAACTTTAACCAACTCCATCTGCGTTATCTCCGCATTTAATGAAACAGATTCAATCAAACGACTCACCTGATCTCCAAACACCCAAGCTGCAGCGCCATCCCATCGCTGACCTTAGAGGCGTGATGCTGCATGTAATCACTGCGCACCTGTAGTCAGGTCAAAGAGAAGTCAGTGATACCAACAAACACTGCAACAGCACCGGACTATTACAACGCTGTACCAAACTCAAAACTCATTTAGATATGGTGGACAGTAAAGATCACAAAGGTTTCAAGTTAAAGGAGTGTTTACATGTTGATCGTTAGTATTCAACGGTTAGCAGAAATGCTGTGGCTGTGTAGACTTCTAGCCCGGAGGCTGGTGACCCTTCTTTACATTACTGTATGCAGATTAAAAACCAAACTTTATCAACACAAAACCAGTGAAGGGAAGCGTCACAGCTGCTCTCCTATGCGGGGTGAAAACATCACCTCTTATTGACGCAAAGTTCAAAAATGAAATACGCTGTAGCTTCTTACCTGTTGGTAAAAAAACACTAACGTAGATCTGTCATCTTTGAACTTTTCCAAGAAATTGACGGGGACGTATCGGATACGAAGGTCATACCTGCATTGGAAAAGAAATGCCAAACTTTAAAATCAAAACGAGATGGAATCGGACACAAAACGTCCCGGTTATCCATCTGTACCTCCACTCGGCTTCTGCGTGATGGCTCTCGTAGCGCTGCTCCACCTCGCCAACGGTCATATCTGGATGCAGCCAGTGAAGCTCCTCTGACTTCAGGTGCTTCAGCAGGAGACCGTAGCATCCTGCGTGTTCGATGTTCGGCCCTAATCGACCACAGATCAGAATCGACCGGATGATGGCCTGAAGGACACCCAATGAGGATTTATTGTTTAAATATCATGAATTCTAGTGATCCTTTCTTTTTATTGCACTTTGTGGTTGATACTTTCTGCAGCTTTTCATGCAAAGGCAAACAAATTAGCTGTAAAAGTGATAAATGAGATTTCTGCCTGTTGTACCCGGAACGACTGATAAAGGAAGGGCCAATTCAAACATCTGGCTCAAACACAAAGCACCACCTTCTGTCTTCCATTTGTAACATCAAGTATCTCAGATCAACACGATTCCCATCTTCATCACAATCTTCCGACACGTTACCTCCCTTCCCCGTGTGTTTTGCATTACTCTCACCCTAATTTGCCAGGAGCTGTCACATTTAACCAGCTTGAAGTTCTTGCCCACGTTGTTGTTGGTGCAGAAGCACACTTTGAGGATCTTGACTGGCCCTCCGTCTCCAGTGAATTGCGATTCGGAGCTGGACGCGCTTTGTCTCGGACTGGGCACCTTCCAGGACAGGGTGTCACCGGACATCACCTCATACATTCTCAGGAGTGGGTCGGCACCATCATATCATCAACCTTCAGACAGAAAGAAAACCTAAATCAAGATTCAAAATGAGTCGTGAAGCGTTGAAGCAGACAAATGAGAAAGAAGGAAGAGTAAAGTCTGATTCATAGGACAAGGTTCTGGTTCTCTCTTTCACATAAGAGTACACCCTGTTCTGTGACTTGCTTCACCGTAGTACTACAGTCATGATACAACTCATTCATGCTGTGCTCTTGTGCCGTGTGGTGTCCATGACTCACATCATCTGATTCTGAGATCCGCCGATTACATTCCTTCCTGACCGTCATTGCAGGTGAGGGCTTGAGTGATTCATAAAGCAGGATTGTGACAGTGAGGAGCCTTGTATCATCTTCATCCACAAAGAAAACTCCAAAAATGAATATGCAGTGTTTAAACTACCGTCTACAGACTGACAGGACGGTGTCGTAAACCGAAACAACACCTAAGTCTGTCCGAAACCAAACAGCTTGATGACTAACCGACTGCTGGAGTAACTCCTTCTCTGTGGGCCGTTATGCAACCTGTGCT